>NC_091321.1:26778271-26852965 GCF_038502225.1 Cherax quadricarinatus | reverse complement strand
TCTAACTCACAATACTGATAACAACAACAACAAAAATGGTGATTAGATTTGCCAAGATATCGTCAGGGAGTCGATGTTCTGATTTTTTCCCCCACAGTGAAACACTTTAAAATACGTTTGTGTGTTGTGTTTATGAATGCCACTATTAAGATGATGTAGGAGTCATGTCTGTCACTTCTAATATAACCTTCAGATCATGAGTCATGTCTGTCAACTCCATAATAACCTTCACAAGATGTGGAGTTCCCAGAATCTTTCTATCCCCGGAGCCCGGCCATGGGCCAGGCTCGTCTGGCATTTGCCTGGTGAACCAGGCTGTTGCTGCTGGAGGCCCGCTGTCCCCACATATCCATCACAGCCTGGATGATTTGGCACCTAGTAAAGATACTATGTGGGCCTGCTGCTGCCCTGGGTGACTAGACTGCGAGTAAAGAACCTGTGTCCAGGCCGGGCCGGGAGAGTACAAGAACCCTGGAAACAGGTCACAAGATAACCTTCAGATATAGGGGTCATGTCAGTCTTCCTGTCATATTCAGTCTACTACACAAGGTTCACCAGCACTACCAGGGGCTCCCCATCACCTACCACTTCTCTATCACAACTCACTACATATTCTTCAATGGTTATAATTATAGCCTTAATTTTTAAAGAGGTGGACGGGTAAGCCAGCAGAAGGCCTAGGTCAGATGACCAAAGCCCAAAGTTGTGGGTCATAATATGACTAAGACCAGCGTTAGGAAACACTTGTCCTGTTTTCTGACAAATCTTACTGAACTATATACCTCCGTTCACCGCTGGGTAAATACCTACATTCACTTACTATGCGATAACTTCACAAGAACTCGTCAATAACATTAAGCTAAAAATCGGTGATGCATCTAACAAGAAGGAAAGTTTATTGACATATATGTTATACCTGGAGAATGTTTCTTCTGATCGGCTTCAAACTTATAGCCCTGGTGTATTTTGTTGAAGGGAAGGTTTATATTGTTGTCGGGCTGTGTTGGTAGCAGTTTGACAATTTTATTAAACGATTTGGAATACAGATTCCCATGTGACAACTTATGACAGTTTCAGCTGATCGACTTGTTAGTGATAAGTTGGGATTGTATTGTGTGTAGTAATGTAATACTGATGGAATTATGTCGGCCAGTAACAAAATAGAAAAATAAATGAATTAAAGAAGTGGAAAATAAGTTTAAAGTATGAAGAACCAGTGATGGAAGATGAGTGAGAGTGAGGAACCAGTGATGGAAGATGAGTGAGAGTGAGGAACCAGTGATGGAAGATGAGTGAGAGTGAGGAACCAGTGATGGAAGATGAGTGAGAGTGAGGAACCAGTGATGGAAGATGAGTGAGAGTGAGGAACCAGTGATGGAAGATGAGGAGCTTACGACGACGTTTCGGTCGTCGTAAGATCCTCTCTCCTATGTGCGAGTTATTTGTGTATTTATCAATCAGATATAAAGTGATATTAGAGTTGGTCTTTGTTTATAACACTGTGTTTGACAAATGGACAGGATAAACTGCAAAAGTTGATGAAAGATTTTAGAAGGACGTGTAAAACAAGGTAGTTGAAAGTAAATACAGACAAGGACAAGGTGATGAGAGTAAGACGTCTCACCAATGAAAGACTTAACGTCACACTAAGAGGCAGTGTATGTATTTAGATATTTAGGTGGGTGGTGGATGCGTCGGCAGACGGGAGCCAAAAGGTGGGAGTAAACCACGTAACAGACGAGGAAAAGAAAATACTAATAGGAGTCCATGGAAAGACAGCCGTTTTTAACTTGATACAAAACAAGGAATGTATTAAATGGTTCAGTGGGCGACGCTGACGAAGAAGTGTAAGACATGAGCCGTTGAATGTTGCAGAAATTTAAGACATGAGCCGTTGAATGTTGCAGAAATGTAAGACATGAGCCGTTGAATGCTGCAGAGGAGACGAGGCTGAAGGCAGTGAAGGCATGTTTGGGACAGATTACTGAGTTGTGTGAATATTGTCTAGACAACGAAGAACAGAGAAATCTGAAGACTACGGAGTGGCATGAAAACAAAAGTCTAGCTGAGGGAGCTGAAGAAGTCTGGTTAAAACATGATAGCATAATAAAGAGGGTGAATAAATCTGGGGGTTGATGATAGGTGTAGGTGAGGTGCCGGGGAGAGCTGAAGAAGGTTATATGATGGTAGGTGCCAGGGATGGATGAATGAGGTTGTTACAGTTTATTAGTGATACAGGTAGTGATACACTTAGTGTACAAGTGTAGTGTACACGTAGTGCAGTGTACAGGTAGTGTAGTGTACAGGTAGTGTACACGTAGTGCAGTGTACAGGTAGTGTAGTGTACAGGTAGTGTAGTGTACAGGTAGTGTACTAGTGTAGTGTACAGGTAGTGTAGTGTACAGGTAGTGCAGTGTACAGGTACTGCAGTGTACAGGTAGTGTAGTGTACATGTGTATTGTACAGGTAGTGTAGTGTACAGGTACTGCAGTGTACAGGAAGTGTATTGTACAGGTAGTGTAGTGTACATGTGTATTGTACAGGTAGTGTAGTGTACAGATAGTGTACAGGTAGTGTAGTGTACAGGTAGTGTACAGGTAGTGCAGTGCACAGGTAGTGTAGTGTACAGGTAGTGTAGTGTACAGGTAGTGTAGTGTACAGGTAGTGCAGTGCACAGGTAGTGTAGTGTACAGGTAGTGTAGTGTACAGGTAGTGTAGTGTACAGGTAGTGTAGTGTACAGATAGTGTACAGGTAGTGTAGTGTACAGGTAGTGTACAGGTAGTGCAGTGCACAGGTAGTGTAGTGTACAGGTAGAGTACAGGTAGTGTAGTGTACAAGTAGTGTAGTGTACAGGTAGTGTACAGATAATGTACTGTACATGTATAGTGTACAGGTAGTGTACAGAGTGTAGTGTACAGGTAGTGTAGTGTACTGGTATTGTACAGATAATGTAGTGTACAGGTAGTGTACAGTTAATGTAGTGCACAGGTAGTGTACAGATAGTGTAGTATACAGGTAGTGTAATGTACAGGTAGTATACAGATAGTGTAGTATACAGGTAGTGTAGTGTACAGATAATGTAGTGTACAGGTAGTGTACAGATAGTGTAGTGTACAGGTAGTGTAGTGTACAGGTACTGTAGTGTACAGGTAGTGTACAGTGTAGTGTAGTGTACAGGTAGTGTACAGGTAGTGTACAGTGTAGTATACAGGTAGTGTAGTGTACAGGTAGTGCAGTGTACAGGTAGTGTAAAGGTAGTGTACAGGTAGTGTAGTGTACAGGTAGTGTACAGATAGTGTAGTGTACAGTGTACAGATAGTGTAGTGTACAGATAGTGTAGTGTACAGGTAGTATGCAGGTAGTGTAGTGTACAGGTAGTGTACAGGTAGTGTAGTGTACAGGTAGTGTAGTGTACAGGCAGTGTAGTGTACAGGTAGTGTAGTGTACAGGTAGTGTACAGGTAGTGCAGTGTACAGGTAGTGTACAGGTAGTGTAGTGTACAGGTAGTGCAGTATACAGGTAGTGTACAGGTAGTGCAGTGTACAGGTAGTGTAGTGTACAGGCAGTGTAGTGTACAGGTAGTGTACAGATAGTGTAGTGTACAGGAAGTGCAGTGCACAGGTAGTATAGTGTACAGGTAGTGCAGTGCACAGGTAGTATAGTGTACAGGTAGTGTAGTGCACAGGTAGTATAGTGTACAGGTAGTGTAGTGTACATGGAGTATAGTGTACAGGTAGTGTACAGATAATGTACTGTACATGGAGTATAGTGTACAGGTAGTGTACAGAGTGTAGTGTACAGGTAGTGTAGTGTACTGGTAGTGTACAGATAATGTAGTGCACAGGTAGTGTACAGGTAGTGTACAGATAGTGTAGTGTACAGGTAGTGTACAGGTAGTGTAGTGTACAGGTAGTGCAGTGTACAGGTAGTGTACAGAGTGTAGTATACAGGTAATGTAGTGTACAGGTAGTGTAGTGTACAGGTAGTGCAGTGTACAGTGTAGTGTACAGGTAGTGTACAGATAGTGTAGTGTACAAATAGTGTAGTGTACAGATAGTGTAGTGTACAGGTAGTGTACCGGTAGTGTACCGGTAGTGTACAGGTAGTGTACAGGTAGTGTAGTGTACAGGTAGTGCAGTGTACAGGTAGTGTACAGGTAGTGTAGTGTACAGGTAGTGTACAGGTAGTGTAGTGTACAGGTAGTGTAGTGTACAGGTAGTGTAGTGTACAGGTAGTGCAGTGTACACGTAGTGTACAGGTAGTGCAGTGTACAGGTAGTGTACAGGTAGTGTAGTGTACAGGTAGTGTACAGGTAGTGTAGTGTACAGGTAGTGCAGTGTACAGGTAGTGCAGTGTACAGGTAGTGTACAGGTAGTGCAGTGTACAGGTAGTGCAGTGTACATGTAGTGTAGTGTACAGGTAGTGTACAGGTAGTGCAGTGTACAGGTAGTGTAGTGTATAGGTAGTGTACAGGTAGTGTAGTGTACAGGTAGTGTAGTGTACAGGTAGTGTAGTGTACAGGTAGTGCAGTGTACAGGTAGTGCAGTGTACAGGTAGTGTACAGGTAGTGTAGTGTACAGGTAGTGTAGTGTACAGGTAGTGTAGTGTACAGGTAGTGCAGTGTACAGGCAGTGTAGTGTACAGGTAGTGTACAGGTAGTGCAGTGTACAGGTAGTGCAGTGTACAGGCAGTGTAGTGTACAGGTAGTGTGCATGTAGTGCAGTGTACAGGCAGTGTAGTGTACAGGTAGTGTACAGGTAGTGCAGTGTACAGACAGTGTAGTGTACAGGTAGTGCAGCGTACAGGTAGTGTAGTGTACAGGTAGTGTAGTGTACAGGTAGTGTAGTGTACAGGTAGTGTAGTGTACAGGTAGTGTAGTGTACAGCCAGTGTAGTGTACAGGTAGTGTAGTGTACAGGTAGTGTAGTGTACAGGTAGTGCAGTGTACAGGTAGTGTAGTGTACAGGTAGTGCAGTGTACAGGTAGTGCAGTGTACAGGTAGTGCAGTGTACAGGTAGTGCAGTGTACAGGTAGTGCAGTGTACAGGTAGTGCAGTGTACAGGTAGTGTAGTGTACAGGTAGTGCAGTGTACAGGTAGTGCAGTGTACAGGTAGTGTAGTGTACAGGTAGTGCAGTGTACAGGTAGTGCAGTGTACAGGTAGTGTAGTGTACAGGTAGTGTACAGGTAGTGTACAGGCAGTGTAGTGTACAGGTAGTGTACAGGCAGTGTACAGGCAGTGTAGTGTACAGGTAGTGCAGTGTACAGGCAGTGTAGTGTACAGGTAGTGTAGTGTACAGGTAGTGTACAGGCAGTGTAGTGTACAGGTAGTGTACAGGCAGTGTACAGGCAGTGTAGTGTACAGGTAGTGCAGTGTACAGGCAGTGTAGTGTACAGGTAGTGTACAGGTAGTGCAGTGTACAGGCAGTGTAGTGTACAGGTAGTGTACAGGTAGTGCAGTGTACAGGCAGTGTAGTGTACAGGTAGTGTACAGGCAGTGCAGAGGTAGTGCAGTATACAGGTAGTGTACAGGTAGTGCAGTGTACAGGTAGTGTAGTGTACAGGCAGTGTAGTGTACAGGTAGTGTAGTGTACAGGTAGTGCAGTGTACAGGCAGTGTAGTGTACAGGTAGTGCAGTGTACAGGTAGTGCAGTGTACAGGTAGTGCAGTGTACAGGCAGTGCAGTGTACAGGTAGTGTAGTGTACAGGCAGTGCAGTGTACAGGTAGTGTAGTGTACAGGCAGTGCAGTGTACAGGTAGTGTAGTGTACAGGTAGTGCAGTGTACAGGTAGTGCAGTGTACAGGCAGTGTAGTGTACAGGTAGTGTAGTGTACAGGTAGTGCAGTGTACAGGCAGTGTAGTGTACAGGTAGTGCAGTGTACAGGTAGTGCAGTGTACAGGTAGTGCAGTGTACAGGCAGTGCAGTGTACAGGTAGTGTAGTGTACAGGCAGTGCAGTGTACAGGTAGTGTAGTGTACAGGCAGTGCAGTGTACAGGTAGTGTAGTGTACAGGTAGTGCAGTGTACAGGTAGTGCAGTGTACAGGCAGTGTAGTGTACAGGTAGTGTACAGGTAGTGCAGTGTACAGGCAGTGTAGTGTACAGGTAGTGTAGTGTACAGGTAGTGTACAGGTAGTGTACAGGTAGTGTACAGGTAGTGTACAGGCAGTGTAGTGTACAGGTAGTGTACAGGTAGTGCAGTGTACAGGCAGTGTAGTGTACAGGTAGTGTAGTGTACAGGTAGTGTACAGGTAGTGTACAGGTAGTGTACAGGTAGTGTACAGGCAGTGTAGTGTACAGGTAGTGTACAGGTAGTGCAGTGTACAGGCAGTGTACAGGTAGTGTACAGGCAGTGTAGTGTACAGGTAGTGTAGTGTACAGGTAGTGTAGTGTACAGGTAGTGTACAGGTAGTGTACAGGCAGTGTAGTGTACAGGTAGTGTAGTGTACAGGTAGTGTACAGGTAGTGTACAGGCAGTGTAGTGTACAGGTAGTGTACAGGCAGTGAAGACAAATATTCTACTGATACAACATAATCACACTAACAAAGGGAATTAGAAAAAACTGAACAACATAAGTTCTGGAGGTGGGAAGTACAATACCAGCGTTGACAGTACCAGCGTTGACAGTACCAGCGTTGACAGTACCAACGTTGACAGTACCAACGTTGACAGTACCAACGTTGACAGTACCAACGTTGGCAGTACCAACGTTGACAGTACCAGCGTTGACAGTACCAGCGTTGACAGTACCAGCGTTGACAGTACCAACGTTGACAGTACCAACGTTGACAGTACCAACGTTGACAGTACCAACGTTGACAGTACCAACGTTGACAGTACCAGCGTTGACAGTACCAGCGTTGACAGTACCAACGTAGACAGTACCAGCATGGCTAGTACCAGTCTGGACAATATCAACGTTGACAGTACCAACGTTGACAGTGCCAGCCTGGACAGTACCAGCCTGGACAGTACCAGCCTTGACAGTACCAGCCTTGACAGTGCCAACCTGGACAGTGCCAGCCTGGACAGTGCCAGCCTGGACAGTGCCAGCCTGGACAGTGCCAGCCTGGACAGTGCCAGCCTGGACAGTCCTAGCTTGGACAGTGCCAGCCTGGACAGTCCTAGCCTGGACAGTGCCAGCCTGGACAGTCCTAGCCTGGACAGTGCTTGCCTGGACAGTGCTTGCCTGGACAGTCCTAGCCTGGACAGTGCCAGCCTGGACAGTGCCATGGTGCGGTGTTCGAAAGTTAGCTAAGAAGTGATGGTTAATTCGTTTTTCTTCTAGTTTTAGGTCACTCTGCTCTGGTGGGAAACATCCAGTGTAGTAAAAAAATATCCAGACAACTTGGATAACCTCAACAAACTATGTATGATCACACCTGGTTAAGGAATGGGCCGCGGGGACGTTGGCCCCCCCCGGAATACCCTCCAGGTAGACTCCAGGTAGACCTATACAACCTTCAATTTTATAAATTTATGCAAGAATATATCCTTTTGTCCTAGACTACACACAGGGCGTTTCACTCGTAGGAGGCCCCGAGTTGGTACTCCCGTAGTTATAACTGTCTTGTCTGAACATTATCTCTGTGGTAAACCAGTAGGAGACCCGAAGTTATTGTTTATTACAGACATAATATACAAACAAGACGGTTGCACCTACGAGAGGACCATCCCGGGGCCTTCTACGAGTGGAACATCCTGTATTATCATTCTCCGTCACTGCCAGCAAGAATTAAAACAAGTGTTGGGCTCAGATTTAAATACATAAAATCTGTTAACCATGATAAATCTCCCCATATACATATTTCTAACACTGCTGCCAAGTTTAGGTAGGTCAGTCAGTGTTAACGATCTTATTAGCACATCCAAGATCAATATTACACGCTGGAGATAACCACAAGATGAAGATAATCAGAGATAATCAAAACTCACGAAATCGCAATAACACGATTGAAAACAAACGAGGGAACGGGTGGGGTTTGAACACGTTGCTCTCCGTTCAGCCATCCGCAGTGCGCCGTATTCTTGCACTGCGGGTTACTGCAATATTTGCAAACTATGTTAGCTTGATTCAACATCTTTTCGCTTTCAGACAGGTCAAGTTCATCTTTAATTTGGGCAATAAAAACAACAGCCAAGATAAGTAGTAAGGGGATATAAGGTTACCAGAAGTAACGCTACTTTACCACATTACTGGTTCTGTCTTGCTTTAAATAACACAAATTATCAATTACTTTTAGTCCAGCAAAAACTAACTGTTGTGAAAGAATAAGCACTCATAATATCATGGCTGGAACTTTTCAGCGAATTCACTTAAGAGGTAACAGAGGTAAACGTCACCTTGTTACCACTAAAAGAGCAACAGCTACAGTGCTACACAACTTGGCTTCAAACAAAACAAAAGAATAATGGTCATTTTAAAGATGTTCTAATCAACACTGTACGTCTGTTCCAGACCATGGAGCTGAACGCTTCTCCAGGCCGAGGGACTCACCACCAACACTGTACGTCTGTTCCAGACCATGGAGCTGAACGCTTCTCCAGTCCGAGGGACTCCTCACCAACATTGTACATCTGTTCCAGACCATGGAGCTGAACGCTTCTCCAGTCCGAGGGACTCACCACCAACACTGTACGTTTGTTCCAGACCATGGAGCTGAACGCTTCTCCAGTCCGAGGGACTCCCCACCAACACTGTACGTCTGTTCCAGACCATGGAGCTGAACGCTTCTCCAGTCCGAGGGACTCCCCACCAACACTGTACGTCTGTTCCAGACCATGGAGCTGAACGCTTCTCCAGTCCGAGGGACTCCCCACCAACACTGTACGTCTGTTCCAGACCATGGAGCTGAACGCTTCTCCAGTCCGAGGGACTCCCCACCAACACTGTACGTCTGTTCCAGACCATGGAGCTGAACGCTTCTCCAGTCCGAGGGACTCCCCACCAACACTGTACGTCTGTTCCAGACCATGGAGCTGAACGCTTCTCCAGTCCGAGGGACTCCCCACCAACACTGTACGTCTGTTCTAGACCATGGAGCTGAACGATTCTCCAGTCCGAGGGACTCCCCACCAACACTGTACGTCTGTTCTAGACCATGGAGCTGAACGCTTCTCCAGTCCAAGGGACTCCCCACCAACACTGTACGTCTGTTCCAGACCATGGAGCTGAACGCTTCTCCAGTCCGAGGGACTCCCCACCTCAAATACTATATTTCTCCAAAGTTGGTGGATTGATTACATCATCATTACTTCGCTACTACACCTACTGCCTCTGCATTTAACTGTACAGGTAGTGAAACGTTTCATGTAACTTACTCATCACCACTATGTCTTACAACATACTCAAACAACACACCATGGTCAGTGTTACAACCACAACACACCATGGTCAGTGTTACAACCACAACACACCATGGTCAGTGTTACAACCACAACACACCATGGTCAGTGTTACAACCACAACACACCACGGTCGGTGTTACAACCACAACACACCACGGTCGGTGTTACAACCACAACACACCACGGTCGGTGTTACAACCACAACACACCACGGTCGGTGTTACAACCACAACACACCACGGTCAGTGTTACAACCACAACACACCATGGTCAGTGTTACAACCACAACACACCATGGTCAGTGTTACAACCACAACACACCATGGTCAGTGTTACAACCACAACACACCATGGTCAGTGTTACAACCACAACACACCATGGTCAGTGTTACAACCACAACACCATGGTCAGTGTTACAACCACAACACACCATAGTGTTACAACCACAACACACCATAGTCAGTGTTACAACCACAACACACCATGGTCAGTGTTACAACCACAACACACCATAGTCAGTGTTACAACCACAACACACCATAGTCAGTGTTACAACCACAACACCATGGTCAGTGTTACAACCACAACACACCATGGTCAGTGTTACAACCACAACACACCATAGTCAGTGTTACAACCACAACACCATGGTCAGTGTTACAACCACAACACACCATAGTCAGTGTTACAACCACAACACACCATAGTCAGTGTTACAACCACAACACACCATGGTCAGTGTTACAACCACAACACACCATAGTCAGTGTTACAACCACAACACACCATAGTCAGTGTTACAACCACAACACACCATGGTCAGTGTTACAACCACAACACACCATAGTCAGTGTTACAACCACAACACACCATAGTCAGTGTTACAACCACAACACCATGGTCAGTGTTACAACCACAACACACCATGGTCAGTGTTACAACCACAACACACCATAGTCAGTGTTACAACCACAACACACCATGGTCAGTGTTACAACCACAACACCATGGTCAGTGTTACAACCACAACACACCATAGTGTTACAACCACAACACACCATAGTCAGTGTTACAACCACAACACACCATGGTCAGTGTTACAACCACAACACACCATAGTCAGTGTTACAACCACAACACACCATAGTCAGTGTTACAACCACAACACCATGGTCAGTGTTACAACCACAACACACCATGGTCAGTGTTACAACCACAACACACCATAGTCAGTGTTACAACCACAACACCATGGTCAGTGTTACAACCACAACACACCATAGTCAGTGTTACAACCACAACACACCATAGTCAGTGTTACAACCACAACACACCATGGTCAGTGTTACAACCACAACACACCATAGTCAGTGTTACAACCACAACACACCATAGTCAGTGTTACAACCACAACACACCATGGTCAGTGTTACAACCACAACACACCATAGTCAGTGTTACAACCACAACACACCATAGTCAGTGTTACAACCACAACACCATGGTCAGTGTTACAACCACAACACACCATGGTCAGTGTTACAACCACAACACACCATAGTCAGTGTTACAACCACAACACCATGGTCAGTGTTACAACCACAACACACCATGGTCAGTGTTACAACCACAACACACCATAGTCAGTGTTACAACCACAACACACCATAGTCAGTGTTACAACCACAACACCATGGTCAGTGTTACAACCACAACACCATGGTCAGTGTTACAACCACAACACACCATGGTCAGTGTTACAACCACAACACACCATAGTCAGTGTTACAACCACAACACCATGGTCAGTGTTACAACCACAACACCATGGTCAGTGTTACAACCACAACACACCATGGTCAGTGTTACAACCACAACACAAAAATATAACTGCATTTTTAAAGGGGTGAACGCTTATGCCAGCGGAAGGCCTCGATCAAATGAGCAAAAGGTCCAGCTGCGGGTCATCATGTAACTTAAACCCGCATCAGGAAACACTTGTCCAGTTTCCTGACATACCTAACCTAATCTAACCTACCTAACCTAACCTAATCTAACCTACCTAACCTAACCTAATCTAACCTAACCTACCTAACCTAACCTAACCTACCTAACACAACGAGAAGTACGGAAAAAGAAGAACTTTTGTTAGTAATAAAACCAATAAGAGAAGTTTGAAGAAGATAAGTCTGTCCTTATCAGCTTGAGACTAAAATAATCATCTGTGTCCCCAGAGAGAGATATTTAAGAGACTTCATCAGTTTTCAGTTTTTTCCCCACTGAGAATGCAACACTAGATAGATTTCCAATTTTCAACATACTTGTTCACTGTACATGGTTGACGCAGCTGTTAGTGTAGGTTCCCTGTGATCAATATTACAGAGCCAACACTACAGTTCAGATGTCCCTTCAAACAGCAAATATCTCCACACTTTCTTCAGACTACAGATACAGTACCTCCCACCTCCAGGACTCGAGTCCTGCTAACCCATATTCCCTGAATCCCTTCATATTACCTTGGTCACACTCCAACAGCACGTGAAGCCATAAAAAAGCGCTTGTCTCCAGTCACTCGTATCTACCACGCTCACACACGTGTCGCGTGGGTACTTAATGGAGATGCAGGAGTAGGAATACACTCGTAGATCAGTTGGTAACACTTATATTGGCAGAGTCTTGAGGGGAAGCCCAGGCCTACCTGTCCCGCCTTATGTCTATACTGGAACTGAGAGGGAGGCCTGAGGGCAAGTACTCACATGTGCGGCTGCGTGACCTCACAAGCTAGCCACTGAGCCTAGCCAGGGATCCTACATAGTATATATAATATGGATGGTACAACTTACGATATACTACACAAGTATATTACATAGGAATTCAGTAATTCAGTAACCCTACTGACACACGCCTGCCGGATGTCCAAGCCCTTTGCGCACAAAACCGCCTTTACTCCCTCCTTCCAATATTTCCTAGGACCTCTACCCACCCTTCCCTCCACTACAGATTTATACACCCTCAGGTCATCCTATTTCATCCTCTCTAAAATTTTCAAACCACCTCAACAACCCCTCCTCAGCCCTCTGAATATTTTCAGTAACCTCACACCTTCTAATCTCTAAGCTACGGCTTCTCTTCCTAATATTCACACTGCACATTGCCTCAGATAGGACATCTCCACCACCTCCAGCCTTCTCCTCGCTGCAACATTCACAACTCATGCTTCACACCCATATAAGTGTGTTGGTACCACTGTACTCTCATGCATCCCCATTTTTGCCTCCACTGAAAATCTTCTTTATCTCCAAAGACTCCTGATGAACCACTCAACATTTTCCATTCATCAGTTCTGTGGTTTACCTCGTCCTTATGAACCCAACTGCTGACAAGTTCGTTCCCAAACATCTGAACATCTTCACTTCCTCCAAACTCCCTCCAATCTAACTTACTCTTTCATTACCTAATTTTTTTGTTACCCTCATCACTGTGCTCCCCAAAATTCGTCCACCAACCTTAGTAACTTCTCTTCAGAATCTCCTAAAAGCACAGTGTCATCAGCAAAAAGCAACAATGACGACAATCACTTTGTATTACACTATCTTTCAATCCCACTCTTCTCCCCAACACTAACATTCACTCCTCTTACAACTCCATCTCTTAACATGTTAAATAACCACGGGGACATTACATTCTCTATATTAGGCCTACTTTTACTGGAAAATCATTGAAACACTACCCCTCTATACGCTGACTAGGTGGCATGGTTATAATTTATACATTGCATGTCACTGCTGAGGGAAACTCTCAGCTAATATGGTAACTACGCAAGATTGATATTTTATATACTGAACAAAAGCTAGAATATTACCATCTAGAGAAACATGAAAATTGTGTGATAATTTGAAGTGATTAGCTAGAACCATTTTCGAGATTGAATGAAAAAAAAAAGAAGCGAACGAACACTTTAAATATACGAAAGTTGACTAACAGCAATCAGTTACTGGGTTTGACCTTTCCAGTGTATGGCGCATTATCTAGAATGAGAGTACTAAGCGTGTTCAGTTGAACCTAGCAAAATGAACGTTCGAACACCTCACAATATACGCAAAACACACACTAATGCCCATCACCAGCCTCCAAGATACACACTGATCCACATCACCAGCCTCCAAGATACACACTGATGCCCATCACCAGCCTCCAAGACACACACTGATCCCCATCACCAGCCTCCAAGACACACACTGATCCCCATCACCAGCCTCCAAGACACACACTGATCCCCATCACCAGCCTCCAAGACACACACTGATCCCCATCACCAGCCTCCAAGACACACACTGATCCCCATCACCAGCCTCCAAGATACACACTGATCCATATCACCAGCCTCCAAGATACACACTGATGCCCATCACCAGCCTCCAAGACACACACTGATCCCTATCACCAGCCTCGAAGATACACACTGATGCCCATCACCAGCTTGAAAGACACACACTGACCCCCATCACCAGCTTCCAAGACACACACTGACCCCCATCACCAGCTTCCAAGACACACACTGACCCCCATCACCAGCCTCCAAGAAAAACACTGATCCCCATCACCAGCCTCCAACATACACACTGATGCCCATCACCAGCCTCCAACATACACACTGATCCCCATCACCAGCCTCCAAGATACTGATCCCCATCACCAGCCTCCAAGATACACACTGATGCCCATTACCAGCCTCCAAGACACACACTGATGCCCATCACCAGCCTCCAAGATACACACTGATCCCCATCACCAGCCTCCAAGATACACACTGATGCCCATCACCAGCCTACAACACACACACTGATGCCCATCACCAGCCTCCAAGACACACACTGATCCCCATCACCATCCTCCAAGACACACACTGACCCCCATCACCAGCCTCCAAGACACACACTGACCCCCATCACCAGCCTCCAAGACACACACTGATGCCCATCACCAGCCTCCAAGACACACACTGATCCCCATCACCAGCCTCCAAGACGCACACTGATGCCCATCACCAGCCTCCAAGACACACACTGATGCCCATCACCAGCCTCCAAGATACACACTTATCCCCATCACCAGCCTCCAAGACACACACTGATCCCCATCACCAGCCTCCAAGACACACACTGATCCCCATCACCAGCCTCCAAGATACACACTGATCCCCATCACCAGCCTCCAAGATACACACTGACCCCCATCACCAGCCTCCAAGACACACACTGACCCAAATCACCAGCCTCCAAGATACACACTGACCCCCATCACCAGCCTCCAAGATACACACTGACCCCCATCACCAGCCTCCAAGATACACACTGATCCCCATTACCAGCCTCCAAGATACACACTGATGCCCATTACCAGCCTCCAAGACACACACTGATGCCCATCACCAGCCTCCAAGATACACACTGATCCCCATCACCAGCCTCCAAGATACACACTGATCCCCATCACCAGCCTCCAAGATACACACTGACCCCCATCACCAGCCTCCAAGACACACACTGATCCCCATCACCAGCCTCCAAGATACACACTGATGCCCATCACCAGCCTCCAAGACACACACTGATGCCCATCACCAGCCTCCAATATACACACTGATCCCCATCACCAGCCTCCAAGATACACACTGACGCCCATCACCAGCCTCCAAGACACACACTGATGCCCATCACCAGCCTCCAAGACACACACTGATGCCCATCACCTGCCCCCAAGACACACACTGACCCCCATCACCAGTCTCCAAGACACACACTGACCCCCATCACCAGCCTCCAAGATACACACTGATGCCCATCACCAGCCTCCAAGACACACTGATCCCCATCACCAGCCTCCAAGATACACACTGATGCCCATCACCAGCCTCCAAGATACACACTTATCCCCATCACCAGCCTCCAAGACACACACTGATCCCCATCACCAGCCGCCAAGACACACACTGATCCCCATCACCAGCCTCCAAGACACTGACCCCCATCACCAGCCTCCAAGACACTGATGCCCATCACCAGCCTCCAAGACACACACTGACCCCCATCACCAGCCTCCAAGACACACACTGATACCCATCACCAGCCTCCAAGATACACACTGATCCCCATCACCAGCCTCCAAGACACACACTGATCCCCATCACCATCCTCCAAGACACACACTGATGCCCATCACCAGCCTCCAAGATACACAATGATCCCCATCACCAGCCTCCAAGACACACACTGATCCCCATCACCAGCCTCCAAGATACACACTGATGCCCATCACCAGCCTCCAAGACACACACTGATCCCCATCACCAGCCTCCAAGACACTGATGCCCATCACCAGCCTCCAAGACACACTCACTAATGCCCATCACCAGCCTCCAAGACACACACTGATCCCCATCACCAGCCTCCAAGACACACACTGATCCCCATCACCAGCCTCCAAGACACACACTGATCCCCATCACCAGCCTCCAAGACACACACTGATCCCCATCACCAGCCTCCAAGACACACACTGATCCCCATCACCAGCCTCCAAGACACACACTGATGCCCATCACCAGCCTCCAAGATACACACTGATCCCCATCACCAGCCTCCAAGATACACACTGATGCCCATCACCAGCCTCCAAGACACACACTGATGCCCATCACCAGCCTCCAAGACATACACTGATGCCCATCACCAGCCTCCAAGACACACACTGATGCCCATCACCAGCCTCCAAGACACACACTGATGCCCATCACCAGCCTCCAAGACACACACTGATGCCCATCACCAGCCTCCAAGACACACACTGATGCCCATCACCAGCCTCCAAGACACACACTGATGCCCATCACCAGCCTCCAAGACACACACTGATGCCCATCACCAGCCTCCAAGACATACACTGATGCCCATCACCAGCCTCCAAGACACACACTGACCCCATCACCAGCCTCCAAGACACACACTGACCCCATCACCAGCCTCCAAGACACACACTGACCCCATCACCAGCCTCCAAGACACACACTGACCCCATCACCAGCCTCCAAGACTCTTCACTCACTGTTTTAAGAAAATATTGCTTGGTAGACATGTTTTCAAGAAGAATTACCGAAGAAATCTTTCAAATATGAATCAAGACTAATCCACAAGTTACAGCAGAAACAAACAGGACGACGTTTCTGTCCGACTCGGACCAAATCGGTCAAAATCTGCGCGAGTTATTTATGTATTGTTCCAGTCAGGATATTGTGCGTTTTCGTTTTTCATGAATCAAGAGTAAGTGTGATGAAGACAGTGATACCATTGTAACTCATCTATTGTCCATATTAACTCTTACTGTCTTATTAAGCTTAAGTTAGTGTTAAGTTTGCCAGAAATGCTGTATATAAAGGTTATAGATTATTATATTCCTTTGTGCAAACATGTATCATATCAAAATAAGTATTATTATTATTATTATTATTATTATTATTATTATTATAGAAGGAATCCCTCGCGGGAAATACATAAGTAACAAATATCTCAATATCAATTAAATTTACATTATACATCATTAATTTCTGTTCGCTAAATGTTGTTTTTACCACAACATTTTCGATCACATTTTCAAATGTTGAAGAACTTTGGATGTTGGAAGGAATCAAACTAATGGAAGCATCGGTGGCACATGAGTTTCAACACTCCATACTCAATTACACCTGGCTGCTGGCACTGCTCACAGGCAGGCGGGGGTATATTTGGCACTTACACACACACACACACACACACACACACACACACACACACACACACACTGCTTGGCACTTTCAACATTTTCTCGCTATTTCAGAAGTGTGTTGGCGTTAAGGAAGGCGGCGCTAAGGCCCGGAACACTGCGCGCGCACACACACACATACACACGGAGGATAAACAAACAAGTTGTCTCCCCGTCACGGTACAAGTGCTTATATACTGCCACCGTCCTGCTGCTGCTGCTGCTGCTGCTCTCCATCTTATCTACACAGATAACGCTTATCCACCAACAAACAGTACAATATGTATACGCGAAGAAAGAGCTATCTATCAACACCCACTACACCATTTCTTATAGTCGAAGAAATAATCACCAACACCCACCACAGTGTCATACCCTACCTGGAGGGCATTTCGGGGATCAACGCCCCCTCAGTCCAGGAGATATACAGTACCCACTACACTATGTCTTACCCTCAGTGTATATAATACACTACACACGTAGTTACACAATAAGCTTAGCGAGTGTCATTAACTTCATTATAATAACGAGGATGATAAGTGTCATGAAAGTGACAAGAGTGAAAATGAAAGTGACAAGAGTGAAAATGAAAGTGCAAAACTTCAGTAACGGGAGTTGGAATGATGAAAGTGATAATTAGACCGAAGACGATGATGAAAATGAACACAATATGATTAATGATACCGGCGAGGAAGACAGTAATATTGACAAACAAATTAACGAAGGAGAAAAATAACGTGGCCTCCCTTATAAATCTCTCTCATAACCTCTCTATAAACCCCTCAACCTCCCTTATAAACCTCTCTCAAACTCTATAAACCCCTCAACCTCCCTTATAAACCTCTCTATAAACCCCTAAACCTCTTATAAACCTCTCTCAAACTCTCTATAAACCCCTAAACCTCTCTTATAAACCTCTCATAACCTCTCTATAAACCCCTCAGCTTCCCTTATAAACCTCTCTCAAACTCTATAAACCCCTCAACCTCTTATAAACGTCTCTCAAACTCTCTATAACCTCTCAACCTCTCTTATAAACCTCTCTCAAACTCTTATATAAACTCCTCAACCTCTCATAAATATCTCTCATAAACTCTCTATAAACCCCTCGACTCTTATAAACCTCTCTCAAACTCTATAAACCCCTCAAACTGTCTTATAAACCTCTCAAACTCTTATATAAACCCCTCAAACACTCTTATAAACCTCTGAAACTCTTATAAACCTCAGACTGTTTTTTTAGAAACAACTGAGAGAGAACGTTGCAAACTGTCGAGTACAGTATTATACAGTACAAATTCAACATTACACTGACTCATAGTGGACTGGTAATGTTTTGTCAGTCTTGTTTACTAACAATTACTATACTCTTTACACAAGCTTAATAACCAACCATACTTTATAAAGTAATACATTATGTATTAAAGTTGGTAGAATTACCCACACTGTTAGGTAAAAGAACACAAGTGTAACTAATGTGACGTTTTATTGTGGCAACGTTTCGCTCTCAAGCTCCTGGAGAGCGAAACGTTGCCGCAATGTTACGTTAGTTGTACTTGTCCTTTTTACCTAATATAAAAAATTCTATATGCACGTTACCTCTTACGATGTTATAACTGTTATATCAGTGCTCTCGTAGTGAACACTGACAACCAGTAACATCAGTGTTCTCGTAATGAACACTGACAACCAGTAACATCAGTGTTCTCGTAATGAACACTGACAACCAGTAACATCAGTGTTCTCGTAGTGAACACTGACAGTAACATCAGTGTTCTCGTAGTGAACACTGACAGTAACATCAGTGTTCTCGTAGTGAACACTGACAGTAACATCAGTGTTCTCGTAGTGAACACTGACAACCAGTAATATCAACACTAGGTAGAGAATCTTGGGTAATTAAGGAGCCTAACAGTGATTGTCACCTTGAACGACTCCACCTTGTTTCAAGGCACTTCACCAACCTCCCCTGAGTATACAAGTAGCGTACTAAAAGTATACGAATCATGTAGGTTCTGTATATCCAATACTTGTGTCAAATATATACAATACCTGTCTCGTAGCTAGAAAAGTTAGGTGTACATAAGAGTTACAATAAAACTGAGAACCCTAAGCCCGGAGGGGCTCCAGAAGCGACTTGAGTTCACATTGCTTAAAAATTTTGGGTCTACTGTACGAGAAGGGATTGCGAAGGGGCCCCTCATAACAGTTCAAGCTTCAGGGCCTCAAAAATGTAGGTCTGCCACTTCAATAAGGTGATTAAGAGTGAACATGAAGAAACACCAGCCAGGAAGGTAGTGTTGTACATGGTATAAACAGTGGTAATTGATACCAACAAATTGGTTTAACAAGACATGTGAGAAAACACTAGGATATTTATTAGGAGCCTTGAAGTGATCAAGATCCCAGGACCGAAACGTTTTCTAATAAACCATACCCCCGGCCGGGATTGAACCCGCGGTCATAGAGTCTCAAAACTCCAGCCCGTCGCGTTAGCCACTAGACCAGCTAGCCACAATAAGATTCATCCAACTAGGTATATTTCTACACCATAGGAAAGTTAGCACAGGCACCACTGTGACCACAAATGCAAGTTTTTACAGACGAATCTCCAGCTAGCGTGGCCGTGACGAACTCTAGCTCAAGTCCCTTCACTGCCGTCAACATGACTCAAGAAATCGTAATGACACGATTGCAAACAAACCATACCCCCGGCCGGGATTGAACCCGCGGTCATAGTCTCTCAAAACTCCAGCCCGTCGCGTTAGCCACTAGACTATGACCGCGGGTTCAATCCCGGCCGGGGGTATGGTTTGTTTGCAATCGTGTCATTACGATTTCTTGAGTCATGTTTTCTAATAAAAATGAGCTAATGTTTACTCAAATGTCTTGTCAAGAGGCGCCCGAGTTTCCCTATCTCCTAATATCATGTTTTTTTTCCCCTTATAATGTACCTGTTCATAATTACTATCCCATTTTCTCTGTTTGCTTTCGTAAGGTGAAGTCTAAGAACTTTCCTTAATTCATGGTATAACTTTACCTTACGAAAGCAAAGCAAATGGAATAGTAATTATGGACAAGGTAGATTACAGGGAAAAAAATAACATTAGAAAAGAGGGGAAGTGTGGTGCCCTTTAAAGCAGTCGTGTACACGGTGCCCGCGCCATCACTCTCACCAAATAATTCTAAACTATGTTAAAAATAATCTTGTAGGAGACGATAGTTGAGATAGAAGGTTGAGGAGAGGATGGCTGCTCCTTCAAGGATGGTTGCTCCTTCAAGGATGGCTGCTCCTCCAAGGATGGCTGCTCCTTCAAGGATGGCTGCTCCTTCAAGGATGGTTGCTCCTTCAAGGATGGCTGCTCCTTCAAGGATGGCTGCTCCTTCAAGGATGGCTGCTCCTTCAAGGATGGTTGCTCCTTCAAGGATGGTTGCTCCTTCAAGGATGGCTGCTCCTTCAAGGATGGCTGCTCCTCCAAGGATGGTACTTAGCCATAGTACCATGTCGTGTACTAAGCGCTAATCTTAAAAAATCCTTGTATAAGGTAGAATATAAAGAGGCGAGGTGTTGCAGTAGATGGTTGTGTATCAGAAGCTGCACAAGTTAACTCAGACTAACATAACGTTGAGACCAGTCACGTGACGCCTTTTCAAATTATCACATGAAAATCAATACTTTATTTCCAGTTTTCAGAATTTCAATAAAATTAATGATCTGGCACATTAACACAATCAGTGCCAAATTGTTTATACTTAAGATGGGTCAGAGGTAAGGGTTTGAAGTCGATCAGGAGAGGCATTCTCCAGTAATTACACGGAAGTCAGTTTTAATAAAATTGACAAGTTATAATGGTTACAGCTTGAAATTAATATTAACCTTTCTTTGTGCAAGGCGCAATATTAATAAAAGTTTGAAGTAGATCAGAAGAAGCGTTCTCTAGTTAATTATTTGCAATTCAATGATTCCATGTTCATGAACTATCCCAAACCATACCACGGGCGGGGATAGAACCCGCGATCAGAGAGTCTCTCTGATCGCGGGTTCTATCCCCGCCCGTGGTATGATTTATTTGTAATCGTGTCATTACGATTTCGTGAGTCATGAACTATGTTAGTAAACTGACAAATTTGCATCTACAAAACTTAAAGTTTGGTGTGTACCATCGTCACAGTGAGACGTCACACGTCAAGCTGCAGTCATTAACCACAGACACACGTCAAGCTGCAGTCATTAACCACAGACACACGTCAAGCTGCAGTCATTAACCACAGACACACGTCAAGCTGCAGTCATTCACCACAGACACACGTCAAGCTGCAGTCATTAACCACAGACACACGTCAAGCTGCAGTCATTAACCACAGACACACGTCAAGCTGCAGTCATTAACCACAGACACACGTCAAGCTGCAGTCATTAACCACAGACACACGTCAAGCTGCAGTCATTAACCACAGACACACGTCAAGCTGCAGTCATTAACCACAGACACACGTCAAGCTGCAGTCATTAACCACAGACACACGTCAAGCTGCAGTCATTAACCACAGACACACGTCAAGCTGCAGTCATTAACCACAGACACACGTCAAGCTGCAGTCATTAACCACAGACACACGTCAAGCTGCAGTCATTAACCACAGACACACGTCAAGCTGCAGTCATTAACCACAGACACACGTCAAGCTGCAGTCATTAACCACAGACACACGTCAAGCTGCAGTCATTAACCACAGACACACGTCAAGCTGCAGTCATTAACCACAGACACACGTCAAGCTGCAGTCATTAACCACAGACACACGTCAAGCTGCAGTCATTAACCACAGACACGTCAAGCTGCAGTCATTAACCACAGACACACGTCAAGCTGCAGTCATTAACCACAGACACACGTCAAGCTGCAGTCATTCACCACAGACGCACGTCAAGCTGCAGTCATTAACCACAGACACACGTCAAGCTGCAGTCATTAACCACAGACACACGTCAAGCTGCAGTCATTCACCACAGACACACGTCAAGCTGCAGTCATTCACCACAGACACACGTCAAGCTGCAGTCATTCACCACAGACACACGTCAAGCTGCACTCATTCACCACAGACACACGTCAAGCTGCAGTCATTCACCACAGACACACGTCAAGCTGCAGTCATTCACCACAGACACACGTCAAGCTGCAGTCATTAACCACAGACACACGTCAAGCTGCAGTCATTAACCACAGACACACGTCAAGCTGCAGTCATTAACCACAGACACACGTCAAGCTGCAGTCATTAACCACAGACACACGTCAAGCTGCAGTCATTAACCACAGACACACGTCAAGCTGCAGTCATTAACCACAGACACACGTCAAGCTGCAGTCATTAACCACAGACACACGTCAAGCTGCAGTCATTAACCACAGACACGTCAAGCTGCAGTCATTAACCACAGACACACGTCAAGCTGCAGTCATTAACCACAGACACACGTCAAGCTGCAGTCATTCACCACAGACACACGTCAAGCTGCAGTCATTAACCACAGACACACGTCAAGCTGCAGTCATTAACCACAGACACACGTCAAGCTGCAGTCATTAACCACAGACACACGTCAAGCTGCAGTCATTCACCACAGACACACGTCAAGCTGCAGTCATTCACCACAGACACACGTCAAGCTGCACTCATTCACCACAGACACACGTCAAGCTGCAGTCATTCACCACAGACACACGTCAAGCTGCAGTCATTCACCACAGACACACGTCAAGCTGCAGTCATTAACCACAGACACACGTCAAGCTGCAGTCATTAACCACAGACACACGTCAAGCTGCAGTCATTAACCACAGACACACGTCAAGCTGCAGTCATTAACCACAGACACGTCAAGCTGCAGTCATTAACCACAGACACACGTCAAGCTGCAGTCATTAACCACAGACACACGTCAAGCTGCAGTCATTAACCACAGACACACGTCAAGCTGCAGTCATTAACCACAGACACACGTCAAGCTGCAGTCATTCACCACAGACACACGTCAAGCTGCAGTCATTAACCACAGACACACGTCAAGCTGCAGTCATTCACCACAGACACACGTCAAGCTGCAGTCATTCACCACAGACACGTCAAGCTGCAGTCATTCACCACAGACACACGTCAAGCTGCAGTCATTCACCACAGACACACGTCAAGCTGCAGTCATTCACCACAGACACACGTCAAGCTGCAGTCATTCACCACAGACACACGTCAAGCTGCAGTCATTAACCACAGACACACGTCAAGCTGCAGTCATTAACCACAGACACACGTCAAGCTGCAGTCATTAACCACAGACACACGTCAAGCTGCAGTCATTAACCACAGACACACGTCAAGCTGCAGTCATTAACCACAGACACACGTCAAGCTGCAGTCATTAACCACAGACACACGTCAAGCTGCAGTCATTAACCACAGACACACGTCAAGCTGCAGTCATTAACCACAGACACACGTCAAGCTGCAGTCATTAACCACAGACACACGTCAAGCTGCAGTCATTAACCACAGACACACGTCAAGCTGCAGTCATTCACCACAGACACACGTCAAGCTGCAGTCATTAACCACAGACACACGTCAAGCTGCAGTCATTAACCACAGACACACGTCAAGCTGCAGTCATTAACCACAGACACACGTCAAGCTGCAGTCATTCACCACAGACACACGTCAAGCTGCAGTCATTAACCACAGACACACGTCAAGCTGCAGTCATTAACCACAGACACACGTCAAGCTGCAGTCATTCACCACAGACACACGTCAAGCTGCTGTCATTCACCACAGACACACGTCAAGCTGCAGTCATTAACCACAGACACACGTCAAGCTGCAGTCATTAACCACAGACACACGTCAAGCTGCAGTCATTCACCACAGACACACGTCAAGCTGCAGTCATTAACCACAGACACACGTCAAGCTGCAGTCATTAACCACAGACACACGTCAAGCTGCAGTCATTAACCACAGACACACTCAAGTTATTTTACACAAAATAAATGCATCCTTTTCAATATAAACTTGGTAAAGCGGCTACTTCACACTCCAGTTACACGACCAATTTTTAAAGGTTACAAGCACTATTTGTGGTTACAGGATCAGTCTCTCTGCTTCTGGTTCCGCCTCTCTGCTGGCCACCAACCTTCCATACCTATTCTTAAAGCTATCATTGAATTCTGTCTCTACCACTTCACTATGTTGCTCCACTGCGCGACCACTTTATAGCTAAAGAAATATTTCCTGACATCCTTGTATTGTTATGAGGCCTGGTCACAGACCGGACCGCGGGGGCGTTGACCCCCGAAACACTCTCCAGGTATTAACTTGCAGCTGTGCCCTCGTGTACCTGAGATCAGTCTCAAACTGACTCGCCCTGTCCATCCTCTTAGTATTTTGAAGATGGCTCATCCTCTCTTTTAGTGTCGTCAGGTTTAGCTCCTCTAGTGTCTCCTAATAACTCGTAACACTACCTTTGATGACTTGTAGAGTTTTTTCACTTCCAGAGCCCGGCTATGGGCCAGGTTCGTCTGATACTTGCCTGGTCAACCAGGCTGCTGATGCCGGAGGCCCGCTAACCCACATATCCATCACAGTCTGGTTGATCTGGAACTTATTGCATGGCCTGATTTCCATGTGCAGTGTTACCAGCCAGCCTATCACATCATCGATCTTTCCCATTGACTTCTAACTCGTCTACTGCTACGAGGAAAGTATCGAGTGACCTCTTCTACACTTGTTCCAGCAGTGTTTCTGATATCCACTGGTAAAATGTTGAATAGTCTGGGGCCACAGACGTTGATACAGTATTAACTTACTGTGCTCACTGCACCTTTTCTTTTCACTTGATTTATTTTGCTCTGGACTAGTCTTGTAGCAAACCCTTAACTTTTTACCAGCTTCTTCAGGTGCATTAGTGTTGAAAGACTGAAGCAGGTTAGGTAAGGCTTCATCAAGTTAATACACGGAAATAAAATCCGGTCAAAGAGAACAGGTACATGCCAAAAGTTGCATGAACTTTTTTCCTAGTTACAGTTACATCGTAAATCTGAAGCAGATCGGACGAACCATTCTCGTATTATAAACTAAAACGGCGGAGGAAGAAAAAAATTCAAGGAACCACTTAACTGAGATTACCCCTTTGTTTACACTTTATACTGATGTCTGAAGGACCACTGCAATGGATAAGGGAATACCTGACAGGGAGGCAGCAACGAGTCATGGTACGTGAAGAGGTATCACAGTGGGCGCCTGTTACGAGCGGGGTCCCACAGGGGTCAGTTCTAGGACCAGTGCTATTTTTGATATATGTGAACGACATGATGGAAGGAATAGACTCTGAAGTGTCCCATTTCGCAGATGACGTGAAGTTGATGAGAAGAATTAAATCGGACGAGGATGAGGCAGGACTGCAAAGAGACCTGGAGAGGCTGGACATGTGGTCCAGTAACTGGCTTCTCGAATTCAATCCAGCCAAATGCAAAGTCATGAAGATTGGGGAGGGGCAAAGAAGACCGCAGACAGAGTATAGGCTAGGTGGACAAAGACTACAGACCTCACTCAGGGAGAAAGACCTTGGGGTGACCATAACACCGAGCACATCACCGGAGGCACACATCAACCAAATAACCGCTGCAGCATACGGGCGCCAGGCAAACCTGAGAATAGCGTTCCGATACCTTAATAAGGAATCGTTCAAGACACTGTACACTGTGTATGTTAGGCCCATACTGGAGTATGCAGCACCAGTCTGGAACCCACACCTGGTCAAGCACGTCAAGAAGTTAGAGAAAGTACAAAGGTTTGCAACAAGGCTAGTCCCAGAGCTCAAGGGAATGTCGTACGAGGAAAGGTTAAGGGAAATCGGACTGACGACACTGGAGGACAGAAGGGTCAGGGGAGACATGATAACGACATACAAGATACTGCGGGGAATAGACAAGGTGGACAGAGATAGGATGTTCAAGAGAGGGGACACAGGGACAAGGGGTCACAACTGGAAGCTGAAGACTCAGACGAGTCACAGGGACGTTAGGAAGTAGTTCTTCAGTCATAGAGGTGTCAGCAAGTGGAATAGCCTAGCAAGTGAAGTAGTGGAGGCAGGAACCATACATAGTTTTAAGAAGAGGTATGAAAAAGCTCAGGAAGCAGAGAGAGAGAGGATCCAGTAGCGATCAGTGAAGAGGCGGGGCCAGGAGCTAAGTCTCGACCCCTGCAACCACAATTAGGTGAGTACAATTAGGTGACTACACACACACACACACACACACACACACACACACACACACACACACACACACACACACACACACACACACACACACACACACACACACACACCCCACTTGTTACATTTATTTTATTAGTGGACAGTCGCACTCTTACCTTAGTAAGATTTATACTCTGAAGGTAAGAGGACATTTCTAAAAGACTTTCCATATTTAAGAGGAGCAAGATGTGCCGTTCATGATGCAAGTTGATGGAATGATGGTTAAGAAGAAATCATGTTTGGATTAGTAACCCAGCATTGTTATTAACCCAGAATAACCCACTTGGGCCTTGCTTAGGTACTCCCACAGGAAGCAAGCCACAACAATCATCTAACATCCAGATATCTATTTACTGCTAGGTAACATGGGCAGCAGGTGTTAGGAACATAATAACATAAGAAAGAAGGAACACTGCAACAGGCCTACTGACCCACGCGGAGCAGGTCCATGCCCCCCCCCCCGGATTAGACCAATGACCCCCTCCCCCGGATTAGCCCAATGACCCACCCAGTCCGGTCATCTCCACTCAAGGATGGAGCACTGCACCAGACTCAGCAGCACAAGCTAGTCAGGTTCAACTCACACCCACCCACACCTACTCATAGGCTCTCCCTACCCAGGATTTGATCCAGAGATACGATGAGTGTACTCACCTTGATGCTGGTTGTGAGTGAGTGGTGTTGGTTGAGTGGTGGGAGGCTGGTGGTTGGCAGCGCTGTGGGAGTGTGACGGTGAACTGTCATTCTCACCACAGTAGATGACGCCCGTGTGTGAGACATGAAGGCTGGGCGTGCACCCCATGATTGATGCTGCTGCTGTTGCTGCTGCTGCCGCCGCCGCTGCTGCCGCCGCTGCCGCTGCTGCTGCCGCTGCTGCTGCTGCTGCTGCTGCTGCTGGCCTGCGCCCACCACCACCATCACCGCCCACACCTACACTGCCTCCTAGCCGACACCACCCTGAGGAAGGAGAGACCAAGGTATGGAACACAACATAAAAGATATTAAACATATGACCAATATTAACACTAACAGAAATTGTGCGCGCGCGCACACATGCACACACATGTTAGGACGCATTTCTTCAGTTACAGAGTTGTCAGGAAATGGAATAGTCTAGGAAGTGATATAGAGGAGGCAGGATCCATATATAGCTTTAAGAAGAGGTATGATAAAGCTCATGGAGCAGGAAGAGTGACCTAGTAGCGACCAGTGAAGAGGCGGGGCCAGGAGCTGTGACTCGACCCCTGCAACCACAACTACGTGAGCACACACACACACACACACACACACACACACACACACACAACCTGCAAATTTAGGTATAGCTGTCAGTAACATCAAGAACTTTGTACACGCCATACTTCAGTCACATCCTGGAGTACGCAGCGCCACTATGGAACCCACATCTGATAAAAATATAAAGAAGCTGGAAAAAATGCAAAAAATTATAACAAGACTAATCCCAGAGGTGAGGGAGAAGACGTGTGAGGAGAGACTAGAGCTTAACCCGATGACACTGGAGGACAGGAGCACCAGGGGCGACATGGTTACGACATACAAAATACTGAGAGGAATTGACAAGGTAGACAAAGCGAGTCTGAGAATGGATCTCGTGTACATTATAGCACAGCGGGAAGTTAAAACCACAAACGAGTCACAGGGCTGTTAGGAAATACTTTAGTCTTAGTGATCAAGTGGAACGACCTAGACAATAAAGTGGTAGAGGTAGGATCAATACATAGTTTTAAGAACAGGAATGACAGTGCTCGCGCAGCCAGGATAGTGGTAACCAGTGGATTTTAAGGGTTCTCGGTAATTTAAATGCTTAAATTGGCTCTAAATGGGCCATAAATAATCTCTGTATTTGTTCCAGTTCTGATATCTCCACTGCCCTGAACGGGGCTGTCAACACTGAGCAGTATTCTATATGAGGGAGCACAAGATATCTCAAGTCGCACCATTGGCATTATTCCTGTTATTTTGAAAGTTCTCATTATCCATTCTATCATCTTTCTGCCAGTCGTGACCTTGATCTTATTGAGTTCTTTGAAAGATCAGATGACATAATTACTCCCAGGTCTTTCATGTGTTTCTTTCCTTCTATTTGAAGATCTTGAGTTTTGTATACAGTGTTCGTTTTAAGTTCTTCATTCTTTCCACATCTAAGCAGTTGGAACTTATCACCATTGAACGTCATGTAATTCTCCACTGCCCACTGGAAAACACTGCTTATATCTTCCTGTAACCTTTCAGTGTCTTGTACCGAAAGTGATTTTCATCCTTATTTTAGTGTCAACTGGTAATGGTGATACAGAACAGTGACAAGTGTTTTCATTTATGTCTGCTATGAGGATAAGAAACAGCAGCGGTGACAGGACAGTGCTTTGGGGAACCGAGTTTTTTTTTACCTCGTTGATCTTGGATTTTGCTCTGCGTTCTATGTTAGAAACTTAAAAATTCACCTACCTATCTTCCCCAATATGCCTATGTCCCCCATTTTGTGTGCAGTCACCAAATGCCTTTGCAAAATCTGTGTATATTACATTTGTGTTTTGGTTTTCTTTCAACGTCTCTGTGATCCTGTTATATTGGTTTAGCAGTTGTGACAGGAATGATCTTCAAGTTCTAAAACCATGTTAGTTTGGATTATGCAGACTCTGCTGTTCCATGATGTTTGTAATTTGGCATCTCATCATTATTTCGAAGACTTTTGTAAGTATAACATTAGGGCTACTGTTCTGTAATTTTTGGCTTGTACTCTACTACCTCCCTTATGTAAAGGAACTGTCTGCACTCTTTAAGGGCTCTGGTATTTTACCTAGATCCAAAATCTTTTTCCAAAGAATACTGAGACCTTATTTAAGTAGTACACTTTCCACTCTTTGGTAAATAAGGAATTCCACGAATCTGGTCCAGGTGCTGACTGAGTGGGCATCTTTTCAATTTCTTTTTCAAATTCTATAGGATTAGTACTAATGTCAGTTAGTTGACCTGCGATGCATTTCGATGGAATGAAAAAGGTTCCTGCATCCTCTGCCTTGCTGTCATTTGGTGGGTTGCTGAACACTGACTCATATTGGTCTTTTAGAATTTTGCTCATTTCCTGTTCAACATCAGCATACGAATCTCCTCTTGTTAATGGTCCGTTTCTACATTTAGTTCTTAGCCTTGATTTTGCATACGAACAGAAATATTTGGGGTTTCTTGCAATATCCTTGATGGCCTTTTGTTCCCTTTATGTTTCTTCTGTTTGTTACGACATCTTAGATTTTTGCTCTAAATTGATCTCTCGGGTAAGAATATCTCTCATTTTTTGTGACGTTCATGTTTTTAAGCAATTCGGTAACCCGTTTTCTTCTATTGTAGCATCTCCTACGTTATCTTTTTATATCCTATCTTCTAGGTTTCCTTAGTGGTACATATTTAATACAGACTTTGTATGCTTGTGTGTTCAGCTTCTCCAGACACTGGTGAGGATTTAGGTTGCTCATGTCTAACCCAGGATATGTATGTCTGATAGTTCTCGGTTAACACTGTTAAATTTACTAAATTTACTGAACATCCCGTCTCTAACATTAGTGATACAGTTCCCTAACCCTGAGTTAATACTCGTTTGAGCTTCTATGATGTTGTGATCAGAGTATATCGCTTTTGTAGCTGTTATGTCTCTGATTAGTTCGTGATTGTTGTGAATATCAAATCCAGGGTATTTTCATTTCTCGTGGGATCAGTTATCTGTTGGTTCAATGCGAACTTTTCACAAAGCCTCATTAGTTCCCTGGTATGTACCTGTTGAGCCAGGGTGCTTCCAGGAACTATTTCTTGTATAGCGTTGTGATGAGCCATCTTCCATTTTACATTTGGGAGACTGAAATCTTCAAGAAAGAAAATATTTGGTGTGGGATTTTCCAGCCTTTCAATACATCTAGCTATCTTCCTTGTCTGATCTGTGAGTTCCTCAGTAGTTGCTGACGCTGGTTTATATACTAGGATAATTACCACTTTTATTTTCTACTTAAATACCTAGAACTTCTACTGTATCATTCGATGAATTCAGCAGTTTTGTGAAACAAAAAAATATCTTTCAGAGTCCTACTCCTCCCTGTGACCCATTAATTCTGTCACATCTACACATATTATAGTTTTTTATCATTATCTCACCATCCAAAACATCCATTGTATGTTTTTCTGCACATGTTCTTAATTTGGCATTCGTCTCTGTGAGGAGCCCACAGATATAACTTTTATTTTTATTGGCTTTTAAACCCTGAATATTTGCAAAAATGAGTGAAGATTTACTATTTGAGATGCTTTGGTTTGGTCTGATTTGAGTCTGAGTTTCTGCTGAACATTGGCTGAGGAACTCTGATACGTAGAATTTCGATGGTGCATCAGTCCATGCTGCCTCAGACACCAGGCTCCGTAATGTTGACATTCTCATTATAACTTCTCAGTCTGAAGTCGACTCCAGGCTGAGGGACTCATTACCTCAAACTACTCCTCATCTTCCACCGTTCTTCTCTGTATTGGACTGAAGAAGCAGCTGGTTAGTGAAACGTTATCACAAAAAAGATTCTCAAATGTTGTAGAAGTGTTCTGTCAGTGTTTCTAGTACACAACTTTCCACACTGAACAACAAGGAAGGAATATGATAAGAACAACAGAACAATAAATATTACTGAGCAGCAGTGAAAGCATTAACGATCAAAGCAACATTTCTCATCTTAGAAGATTTTAAATACAGGGAAATCAACTGGGAGATCTGTCACCCCATTAAAGTAACTGAAGAGATGGAAAGTCAAACTCGGTAGAATACTGACGAGAATATTCACGAACCAACATATGGAGATAATGATAAGAAGGAAAGACAAACCTATGAGACTCGATCTCAATCCTTAATTCATGTCAACGTGATAATGATAAAATGATTGAAAGTGGAGAACTTGCAGGAGCCAGTGGCAGAACTGACACCGAAGACAGACATGGAGAAACTTAGTGTAAATCAGAAAACAAAGAGAGTTCGTAGTTTAAGTAAGGATTTGCATACCTACGTAGGATTTTTATTCCTTCTTCTTACACTTCTCCTGAGAAACAAAATTCTGTGTGTACAAATGTTGAAGAACCTTGCTGAGTTGGGACTGCAAGAATACCACAAGGAACACCCAGCTCAAGAAACCAGCTAATATTAAAAGAGGTAAGTGTCTAAGGCATGAAAAGATTTTTATGGATCTTTATAAATAAAGAAGAACAAAGATCAGATATGAAATAAGAAAAAGACACTAGGATAAGATAGAATCATCCCATTAATGGTGAAGGAGATGAAGTCCTGAGTAAGCTGCTAACAATACTTTATAACATTCCACTGAGAGACCGGAAAGACGGCAGACAGCAGGAGAGCAGACAGCAGGAGAGCAGACAGCAGGAGAGCAGACAGCAGGAGAGCAGACACGACATGCACACCTTGTGTTCCATGATTGTTCACGTACCTATGACAACTTATCCCAAGTTACAACAAAAATAGTATTGTCATGCTAATTGCTAAACTGGTCTTGAAATTGTTATATCACCGAGTTAGGAGATGACTTTATAGAAGTTAGAACTAGCAGGTTTTGCGTCTGGCAACACTGTTAAGGTAACATACTGTCCACTGGTCCTAGCATTATATTTTTTATGAAAGAAGGAAAACTGAGTACTGAAATAAAGTACAAGTCTGTAAAATTTGGCCGCCATCTTATGTTCATAAGAGAGAGAAGACCAGCAGTCCCGCCAGAGTGCAAAATATTTAACAAGGATGGTGGAACTTCCCTGGATGGTCGCTCTCTACTAGACTTTGTCTGATTCAAGAAATGTATGGCAAACTAACAAAGTAATATTAATAAGAAATAATGGTGAAATGTGTTTTAAAGAAAATAGGAAACATTACTGACACTGTCAGCTGACATAAACACTTGGTTGTTTGTGATGTAAACAACAAGACCTTGACTGACACTGTCAGCTGACAAACACTTGGTTGTGTTGCAAACAGGTTTGCAGCACACTTGGTTGTGTTGTAAACAGGTTTGCAGCACACTTGGTTGTGTTGTAAACAGGTTTGCAGCAAATAATGTTTGGGATTATTAATTAACCGTTTGCAAGTTTAATTATTAATTACCTATTAGTAATGTACATGTGTAATAAAAAAAAACAAATTTACAACAAGAAAAATTTCGTTGTTAAGGATATTTGAAGATATTTAAGATATTTTGTGGTAACTGAATTCGAAAATGGCAGAAGGTTTTTCAAAATGGCGCTAGTTTGTGAGATATTACATACGTACCTTCAATTAACAGGAAACTTAAGCATAATTCTTGTATCAGTACTGACACTTTGTATATGAAAATAGTTTTAATAAAGATTAAAATTCATTTTTTTAGTGATTTAATATTTAATGAAAGGAGTTATCAACAACGATCACGTGACAATATTGTAACTTTTTTTTTTCCAGATAAACATGAATTCTTCACGAATAGCCTGCTTAAACAATCCCCATGCATTTTGCTACATTTGTGGCGAATACTTTTTGCAAAAACAAAGGAAAAAACATCAAATATTTTGTAAAACAAGATTATTTTGTTTATTTTGGAGTGGCACTTGGAGCCCAAGATGGTTTGTAAAACCTGTGTAGAATGCTTACGACAGTGGAAAAATGTGCCAATTCTAAGGGTAAAACAACATCCAGTATTGGGCCTTTGCTTAGGCGAGATGGGACATACACAGATGACAGCAAAGAAATGAGTGAGATACTAAAGTCCCAATACAACTCAGTATTCAGTGAGCCGTAACCCTGACTAAGGGTTGACAGTCTAAATAAATTCTTTATGGACGAGACCCAAAATTTGGTCATTTCAAAAATCTCGGATATTATCCTAACACCACAAGACTTTGAAAAGGCAGTAAATGACATGCCCATGCACTCTGCCCCAGGCCCAGACTCATGGAACTCCGTGTTCATCAAGAACTGCAAGAAGCCCCTATCACGTACCTTCAACATTCTGTGGAGAGGGAGCATAGACACAGGGGTCATCCCACACACACTTAAAACAACAGACATAGCCCCACTCCACAAAGGTAGCAGTAAAGCAATTGCAAAGAACTACCGACCGATAGCACTAACATCCCATATCATAAAAATCTTTGAAAGGGTTCTAAGAAGCAAGATCGCCAACCGCCTAGATACCTATCAATTACACAACCCAGGGCAACGCGAGTTTAGAGCAGGTCGCTCCTGCCTGTCCCAGCTGCTGGACCACTATGACAAGGTCTTGGATGCTGTAGAGGATAAACAAAATACAGATGTATACACAGACTTTGCAAAAGCCTTCGACAAGTGTGACCATGGTGTAATAGCGCACAGAATGCGTAGTGAAGGAAGAACAGGAAAAGTTGGTAGATGGATCTATAACTTCCTGTTATAGATCCATCGCTCCTATCAAATTCCTCATCCTCATATTTGACAGAGATAAGCTATAGCTCCGTGTCTTCCTTTGTGGATGACACTTGAATTGCCATGACAGTGACCTCCATCGAAGACACCGCAAGACTCCAAGCGGACATCAACCAAATCTTCAAATGGGTCACTCAAAACAATATGAAGTTCAATGAAGAGAAATTTCAACTACTCAGATATGGAAAACTTGAGGAAATTAAAACTATCAGGGTATACAACAAATTCTAACTATACAATAGAGCGAAAAAGTAATGTGAAGGACCTGAGAGTGATGATTTCAGAGGATCTCACCTTCAAAAACCACAACAATGTATCTATTGCATCTGCTAGAAAAATGATAGGATGAATAATGAGAACATTCAAAATTTAGAGATGCCAAGCCCATGATGATTTTCTTTAAATCGCTTGTTCTCTCTAGGCTTGAATACTGCTGTACACTAACTGCCCCCTTGAAGGCAGGTGAAATTGCTGACCTGGAGAATGTATAAAGGACTTTCACGGCACACATAAGTACGATAAGGCACCTAAATTACTGGGAACGGTTGAAGTTCCTTGATTTGTATTCCCTGGAACGCAGGCGAGAGAGATATATGGTAATATTCACTTGGAAAATCCTAGAGGGATTCGTACCAAATTTGCACAGGAAAATCAACTCCCTACGAAAGCAAAAGACTCGCCAAGAGATGCAACATTTCCCCAATGAAAAGCAGGGGCGCCACGAGTACACAGAGAACACAGTAAGTGTCAGGGGCCCAAGACTGTTCAACTGCTTCCCAGCATACATAAAGGGGATCACCAATAGACCCGTGACTGTCTTCAAGAAGGCACTGGACAGGCACCTTAAGTCAGTACCTGACCAACTGGGCTGTGGTATGTACGTCAGTTTGCGTGCGGCCACCAGTAACAGCCCGGTTGATCAGACCCTGATCCACCACGAGGCCTGGTCTCGGACCGGGCCTCGGGGGCGTTGACCCCCGAAACCCTCTCCAACTATACTCCAGGTTTTTCGGCTCTTCTGGTGTGAAGAGCCGAAAAACCACCACGATGATTGTTACTTCTGTATGGTGAATGTGAAAGGTTTCACTCTATACAAGAAAGTCAAGTGGGAATATCTTGATTTGTAGTCAGCAAGGATCACTGTGCCACACAGCAACGACGTTACCATACCAGTGTTTACAACACTGCCTGACCTTCCCTTGTCAGATGTTGAAGAAACTCAGGGTTTAGGATGTAACACAGGTGATAGCAGTGGAAGTGAATATGAATTAAGCATTTCAACACTCCAGCAGTTCTCCCAAGAACTCAATGATCTGATATGCGACCTCAATCTGTCAAAGGAAGCATCTAAACTTCTAGCATCCAGATTAAAAGTCAAGAACTGTCTACAGCTTATAGGCCACGAGAGGTTGAACTCCTTCCTTAAGCCAAGATGAAGAACTTGTATACTACAATAACATCCCTGGACTTATTCGAATGGGACTTGAATATCAACCAGGAGATTGGTGGCTGTTTATAGACAGCTCCACTAGAAGCTTGAAATGTGTTTTATTGCACAATGGTAACCAATATGCATCTCTTCCAATTTCTCGCACAACAAAACTGTGCTGATGACCAACATAGAAAATTGTAAAACTTTTTCATATGCAGTAATTAGTGGTATTTGAATTATCTTACTATATTAATCTATTATTATAAAGAATGAAGTGTTAGTATATATTACATGATTTGGCTTTTGCATGATCTAAGAAATAATTTCAATGAGATATTAAGTTAGCCCCGTCTGATCAATATATTTTTCACATCTTTTATGTTTTTTCCAATGGGATACTAAATTTATTAAAGACTGGAGCCAATCAAGCAAAACCGATGACATTAGGAATCAGCACCATAAACTTACCATAAAATTGGTGTAATATAATTGGCCAGAAAATGAGTGTTGACCAAGAATCAGGTACGTGGTAATATGAACGTAAATCAGATGCCCGAGGATGGGCATCCTCTGGGCAGTGTTTAGAGTAAATATTTACATCACTTACAATATATACTTTAAGGTAAACATTTACAATGTTCACTTTAAGCTAAACATTTTACATCATTTTCAATGTTCACTTTAATTACTACGCTGGTACGTTAATGTAAGTTCCCGTGAAAACATTTTTCTCCAGATGCCGCGAGGCCTGGTCACAGACCTAGCCTCGGGGGCATTGACCCCCGAAACCCCTCTCCAGGTATACTCCAGGTATACCTTAAAGAAACATTACTAGACAACTCCCCTTCCCTCCAGTTTAGCAAGACTGAGTCAATGTTAAGAGATGATACTCGTATATATGACTCTCCAGGGGAATGGATGGATTATTGGGGGAGTCGCAACGTTCACTCGTGACGCAGAGTTGTTCTGCCTTCATCAGAGAGGACGCATGACTTGCCTCAACCCTTGCATTGAGGCCAATGATATTAATAATGATGATGTGCTCCCTGATAGAGCACAGGAATTAGTGAGGGGAGAGAGACAGTTGTTTCATGACAAGTGTGGATCACATGCTGATACCTGTTATATACCTGATATTTATTTATATACCTGTTATATACCTGATATTTATATATATATACCTGCTATATACCTGTTATATACCTGATATTTATATATATATACCTGCTATATACCTGTTATATACCTGATATTTATATATATATATATATATATATATATATATATATATATATATATATATATATATATATATATACCTGCTATATACCTGTTATATATTTAAATATATGTTATATACCTGTTTAATGCCTGTTAAATACCTATATACATGTGGCCAGTTTCAACAGTCTTCCTACCCTCCCAGTGCGACCTGTAACTAGGATTTTCTGGTGCCTGTCTGGTCAATCTGGCTGTTGTTATCAGAGAAACCAAGGATCACAGAGCGGCCAGCTTCCTCTTTCAGAGACTCAGTGTTGCGATCCAGAGGGGAAGTGCCTGCAGTAATCTGGGCACACGGCCCACCGCCGGGGAACTGGACGAAGTATTTGAGATGTTATCTATATTGTTCTACACCCTATTGTATTTTTGTCAATGTATTTTGTCTTTAAATAAAGTCAACATAGAATATAGGGGATGGTAGGATAAGACAACATTCAAACAGCTTCGGGGAGAACCTTGAGTTTTCCCTGAAGTAAGTTTATATATTTATATATATACATACACACATATATATATACACACACACACACACACACACACACACACACACACACACACACACGTGGGAAACCCCAGAAATAGGCTAGTAGAGGAGTGTTCAGTAAATACAGCTTCAGGGAGGATTCTTTGCACGGCATTGACTATTTCCTGGTTCGCTGTGATGATTCCACACTTGGAGGGATTGAGGATGAGTCCCAAGTCTTCTCTCTGTGTTTTTACCAGTTGTAGGTCCTCTAACAGGGACTCTTCAGTACCTGCCAGAGTGCCATCATCCAGGTACCAGATGTTGAGCTCGCTGCATAGGCTGGAAGTTAGCTCTCTTGCTGCCAAGCAGAAGAGAAGTGAATCGAGTGGGTCACCTTGCTGAACACCCTCTGATGAGAGAATTTCATGTTCTCCAAACAAAAGAATTGAGGGTAAGCTGTAGCCGGCTGAAATGAAGGGAAACAGGCTAGGGAACTGATCCTGAACGGCCGGCAAAACATCTCTCCTCACCACATTAAAGGTTTTTCTAAAATCAAGTTTGACGATGGCCTTGTCTTCTGGTAGGTCCCTGATGTAGGCCGTTGCCGCATGAGCTGTGGCTTCACTGCCTTGAGAGACCCCAAAGCCCAGTTAGTGTGGCTGGAGTAAACTGGCAGCTTCTAGGCATTTGTACCTCTATGAGGCTGTGATCAAATTATCTTGAATATGAGATTTTCATGCTGATTATTTTCTCGGTTCTCGTGAAAAATCAAGGGTAGTGTATTTTCATTTGTAATGTTGTGTTATGAGTTGGTTCAGAGCAAACACTACGCACACTCAGTAGTTCCCTGGTATATCAGCTGGACCAGAAGGCTTCTTGGCACTATTTTTACCACTACCCAGATGGTTGAAACCTCCCAGGAGGAAAATATTTGGTGTAGGATTTTCTAGATATTTAAAGCGGCCAACTGTCTTCTTTACCTGCTCTATAAGTCCTTCAGTTGCCGGTGATGGCATCAATACCCACACCATGGAAAAATTGTCACAAATGCAGTGTAATGCAATCCTTTACTGGCTATGTTTCGCCCACACAAAGGAATCTAACTGGGCAGAGAGTACATGAGTATGTATGTATAGTGTAACATAGATGGTTGCATACGAGACGGACCTGACAGGGCAGGTCCTTCTCAAATCCTGTAAACAAAACAGAATATAACAAACAACTTCACTCTTACGTCACCTTCTGGTCACTACAAATTCTTCATTCAAAATTTTAAGGTACGCTCCTCATAAGCCCTAAACACGTAAATACGTTAAAACACAAGCTTCCCAAACTATTTTTTGTGTAAAGCTTAATAATAATAATAATAATAATAATAATTAGTAATAATAATAATATAATAATAATAATAATAATAATAATAATAATAATAATAATAATCTTTATTGTCTACAAGTACATGTACAAGGTATACATCCTAGCTGACATCAATGACATACTACTATATAGAAAGCCGCTTCTTACGCTGAGCATTTCGGGCAAATTAAGTCAGTGTCCCAGGATGCGACCCACACCAGTCCAATAACACCCAGGTACCCATTTTATACTGATGGTTGAACACAGACAACAGGTGTCTTATGGAAACACGTCGCAATGTTTCCAGCCTTACCGGGGATCGGCCCCGGACCTCCGTGTGCGAGCAGAGTGCGCTACCAATCGAGCTACGGGACACCTTAAAACACCTTCAGCTTGACACAGTGCTGCTGCTACACCTACATCACTTTCAACCTGACACAGTGCTCCTGCTGCACCTACATCACCTTCACCCTGACAGTGTTGCTGCTACACCTACATCACCTTCACCCTGACACAGTGCTGCTGCTACACCAACAACACCTTCAGTCTGACACAGTGCTGCTGCTACACCAACATCACCTTCAGCCTGACACAGTGCTGCTGCTACACCAACAACACCTTCAGCCTGACACAGTGCTGCTGCCACACCAACATCACCTTCAGCCTGACACAGTGCTGCTGCTACACCAACAACACCTTCAGTCTGACACAGTGCTGCTGCTACACCAACATCACCTTCAGCCTGACACAGTGCTGCTGCTACACCAACAACACCTTCAGTCTGACACAGTGCTGCTGCTACACCAACAACACCTTCAGTCTGACACAGTGCTGCTGCTACACCAACAACACCTTCAGTCTGACACAGTGCTGCTGCTACACCAACATTACTTTCAGTCTGACACAGTGCTGCTGCTACACCAACATTACCTTCAGCCTGACACAGTGCTGCTGCTACACCAACATTACCTTCAGTCTGACACAGTGCTGCTGCTACACCAACATTACCTTCAGTCTGACACAGTGCTGCTGCTACACCAACATTACCTTCAGCCTGACACAGTGCTGCTGCTACACCAACATTACCTTCAGTCTGACACAGTGCTGCTGCTACACCAACATTACCTTCAGTCTGACACAGTGCTGCTGCTACACCAACATTACCTTCAGTCTGACACAGTGCTGCTGCTACACCAACATTACCTTCAGCCTGACACAGTGCTGCTGCTACACCAACAACACCTTCAGCCTGACACAGTGCTGCTGCTACACCAACAACACCTTCAGTCTGACACAGTGCTGCTGCTACACCAACAACACCTTCAGCCTGACAGTGCTGCTGCTACACCAACAACACCTTCAGCCTGACACAGTGCTGCTGCTACACCAACAACACCTTCAGTCTGACACAGTGCTGCTGCTACACCAACAACACATTCAGCCTGACACAGTGCTGCTGCCACACCAACAACACCTTCAGTCTGACACAGTGCTGCTGCTACACCAACAACACCTTCAGCCTGACACAGTGCTGCTTCTACACCAACAACACCTTCAGTCTGACACAGTGCTGCTGCTACACCAACAACACCTTCAGCCTGACACAGTGCTGCTGCCACACCAACAACACCTTCAGTCTGACACAGTGCTGCTGCTACACCAACAACACCTTCAGTCTGACACAGTGCTGCTGCTACACCAACAACACCTTCAGTCTGACACAGTGCTGCTGCTACACCAACATTACTTTCAGTCTGACACAGTGCTGCTGCTACACCAACATTACCTTCAGCCTGACACAGTGCTGCTGCTACACCAACATTACCTTCAGTCTGACACAGTGCTGCTGCTACACCAACATTACCTTCAGTCTGACACAGTGCTGCTGCTACACCAACATTACCTTCAGCCTGACACAGTGCTGCTGCTACACCAACATTACCTTCAGTCTGACACAGTGCTGCTGCTACACCAACATTACCTTCAGTCTGACACAGTGCTGCTGCTACACCAACATTACCTTCAGTCTGACACAGTGCTGCTGCTACACCAACATTACCTTCAGCCTGACACAGTGCTGCTGCTACACCAACAACACCTTCAGCCTGACACAGTGCTGCTGCTACACCAACAACACCTTCAGTCTGACACAGTGCTGCTGCTACACCAACAACACCTTCAGCCTGACACAGTGCTGCTGCTACACCAACAACACCTTCAGCCTGACACAGTGCTGCTGCTACACCAACAACACCTTCAGTCTGACACAGTGCTGCTGCTACACCAACAACACATTCAGCCTGACACAGTGCTGCTGCCACACCAACAACACCTTCAGTCTGACACAGTGCTGCTGCTACACCAACAACACCTTCAGCCTGACACAGTGCTGCTTCTACACCAACAACACCTTCAGTCTGACACAGTGCTGCTGCTACACCAACAACACCTTCAGCCTGACACAGTGCTGCTGCCACACCAACAACACCTTCAGTCTGACACAGTGCTGCTGCTACACCAACAACACCTTCAGTCTGACACAGTGCTGCTGCTACACCAACAACACCTTCAGTCTGACACAGTGCTGCTGCTACACCAACATCACCTTCAGTCTGACACAGTGCTGCTGCTACACCAACATCACCTTCAGCCTGACACAGTGCTGCTGCTACACCAACAACACCTTCAGTCTGACACAGTGCTGCTGCTACACCAACATCACCTTCAGCCTGACACAGTGCTGCTGCTACACCAACAACACCTTCAGTCTGACACAGTGCTGCTGCTACACCAACAACACCTTCAGTCTGACACAGTGCTGCTGCTACACCAACAACACCTTCAGCCTGACACAGTGCTGCTGCTACACCAACAACACCTTCAGCCTGACACAGTGCTGCTGCTACACCAACAACACCTTCAGTCTGACACAGTGCTGCTGCTACACCAACATCACCTTCAGCCTGACACAGTGCTGCTGCTACACCAACATCACCTTCAGCCTGACACAGTGCTGCTGCTACACCTACATCACCTTCAGCCTGACACAGTGCTGCTGCTACACCAACATCACCTTCAGCCTGACACAGTGCTGCTGCTACACCTACATCACCTTCAGTCTGACACAGTGCTGCTGCTACACCAACATCACCTTCAGCCTGACACAGTGCTGCTGCTACACCTACATCACCTTCAGCCTGACACAGTGCTGCTGCTACACCTACATCACCTTCAGCCTGACACAGTGCTGCTGCTACACCAACATCACCTTCAGTCTGACACAGTGCTGCTGCTACACCAACAACACCTTCAGTCTGACACAGTGCTGCTGCTACACCAACACCACCTTCAGCCTGACACAGTGCTGCTGCTACACCAACAACACCTTCAGTCTGACACAGTGCTGCTGCTACACCAACAACACCTTCAGCCTGACACAGTGCTGCTGCTACACCAACAACACCTTCAGTCTGACACAGTGCTGCTGCTACACCAACAACACCTTCAGCCTGACACAGTGCTGCTGCTACACCAACAACACCTTCAGTCTGACACAGTGCTGCTGCTACACCAACACCACCTTCAGCCTGACACAGTGCTGCTGCTACACCAACAACACCTTCAGTCTGACACAGTGCTGCTGCTACACCAACAACACCTTCAGCCTGACACAGTGCTGCTGCCACACCAACAACACCTTCAAATTTGATTTTGATTTTTTTCATTTTAACATTTCTACGGTAATAAAGTTACAGACCACCTCGAGTATATACAACACGCTTTATTATATGACCGGATATAATGGACAATAAGCTTTTTTTATGACCGGATATAATGGACAATAAGGTTTATTATATGAGTGGATATAATGGACAATAAGGTTTATTTTATGACCGGATATAATGGACAATAAGTTTTATTTTATGACCGGATATAATGGACAATAAACTATTATATGACCGGATATAATGGACAATAAACTATTATATGACCGGATATAATGGACAATAAGGTTTATTATATGAGTGGATATAATGGACAATAAGGTTTATTTTATGACCGGATATAATGGACAATAAGTTTTATTTTATGACCGGATATAATGGACAATAAGCTTTCAGGAGATTTTAAATATATTTTAAGTATTTTTTTTTATTATCACACTGGCCGATTCCCACCAAGGCAGGGTGGCCCGAAAAAGAAAAACTTTCACCATCATTCACTCCATCACTGTCTTGCCAGAAGGGTGCTTTACACTACAGTTTTTAAACTGCAACATTAACACCCCTCCTTCAGAGTGCAGGCACTGTACTTCCCATCTCCAGGACTCAAGTCCGGCCTGCCGGTTTCCCTGAATCCCTTCATAAATGTTACTTTGCTCACACTCCAACAGCACGTCAAGTATTAAAAACCATATGTCTCCATTCACTCCTATCAAACACGCTCATACATGCCCGCTGGAAGTCCAAGCCCCTCGCACACAAAAACCTCCTTTATCCCCTCCCTCCAACCTTTCCTAGGCCGACCTCTACCCCGCCTTCCTTCCACTACAGACTGATACACTCTTGAAGTCACTCTGTTTCGCTCCATTCTCTCTACATGTCCGAACCACCTCAACAACCCTTCCTCAGCCCTCTGGACAACAGTTTTGGTAATCCCGCACCTCCTCCTAACTTCCAAACTACGAATTCTCTGCATTATATTCACACCACACACTGCCCTCAGACATGACATCTCCACTGCCTCCAGCCTTCTCCTCGCTGCAACATTCGTCACCCATGCTTCACACCCATATAAGAGCGTTGGTAAAACTATACTCTCATACATTCCCCTCTTTGCCTCCAAGGACAAAGTTCTTTGTCTCCACAGACTCCTAAGTGCACCACTCAACCTTTTCCCCTCGTCAATTCTATGATTCACCTCATCTTTCATAGACCCATCCGCTGACACGTCCACTCCCAAATATCTGAATACATTCTCCTCCTCCATACTCTCTCCCTCCAATCTGATATCCAATCTTTCATCACCTAATCTTTTTCTTATCCTCATAACCTTACTCTTTCCTGTATTCACTTTTAATTTTCTTCTTTTGCACACCCTACCAAATTCATCCACCAATCTCTGCAACTTCTCTTCAGAATCTCCCAAGAGCACAGTGTCATCAGCAAAGAGCAACTGTGACAACTCCCACTTTATGTGTGATTCTTTATCTTTTAACTCCACGCCTCTTGGCAAGACCCTCGCATTTACTTCTCTTACAACCCCATCTATAAATATATTAAACAACCATGGTGACATCACACATCCTTGTCTAAGGCCTACTTTTACTGGGAAATAATTTCCCTCTTTCCTATATACTCTAACTTGAGCCTCACTATCCTCGTAAAAACTCTTCATTGCTTTCAGTAACCTACCTCCTACACCATACACCTGCAACATCTGCCACATTGCCCCCCTATCCACCCTGTCATACGCCTTTTCCAAATCCATAAATGCCACAAAGACCTCTTTAGCCTTATCTAAATACTGCTCACTTGTATGTTTCACTGTAAACACCTGGTCCACACACCCCCTACCTTTCCTAAAGCCTCCTTGTTCATCTGCTATCCTATTCTCCGTCTTACTCTTAATTCTTTCAATAATAACTACCATACACTTTACCAGGTATACTCAACAGACTTATCCCCCTATAATTTTTGCACTCTCTTTTGTCCCCTTTGCCTTTATACAAAGGAACTATGCATGCTCTCTGCCAATCCCTAGGTACCTTATATAACGGGATTATTTGGTAGGCTGTAACAAGTGGGTTGTTAAATGATACGTCTTCGGAGGCTTACTTTATTATTAAGTCGTGGTGGGTACACAGGCTTGTGTTGTGCCCATGGCCCGGGCATGGCCATCCCACGAGAGAGAGCTGGGAGGCCTTGTGTCTTGCTGCTAGGCCGCTGTGTGAGTGAGGGTGAGGCAAGTCTGGGCGTACTGAAGTGGCAAGGCCTCTAGGTAGCAGCACCAGCATGGCGCAAAATATGAACTAAGCTGGCAGACAGCATGGGCTGTCTGTGCAGACAGTACAGGCTGTCTACATACGCTCGGCAACCTACCGCGCTTCGTCCCGACGCGACAATACTGGTAGTAAAAGAAACTGGGTCTCTCTCTCGTAAGAACAGGGCACAGAACACAAAATAAAAACATATACGTATATACATATGGACATGGAAAAAAAAACTTCCTACAGGGAGGGAAGAAAAAAACACGTGGGGTGTGCTAAACATCGTGGTCAAAGGGAATGGGCGTCGAAGGGCATCACTGCACGCCTTCCTGCGTCTGGACAGATACTGCAACATGGGAGACATCCCTGCAGCTGAGCTGTGACGTAACAGGGTACGGTCTCCTCTGGAATGGTGAAGCAGTCATCGTAGGAGTCGCTGCAGGTTTTCACTCAACCTGGGGCACGACATGCTGGTGCCCTCGAGTGAGGCATCGACAAAACTCGGGAACTGGGCAGGACTTCTGGCAAGCGACTCAGGAGGACACTTCTCGACTGGTACTGTCGCTGGGCTGTCACTGCCGGCGAGCGTGGAGCGAGTTGTGGAGCGAGTCGTGGCAGAGACGACTGGGCGGAACATCTGGGAGTCGTAACATCATACACCAGACTGCAGTGAGAGAGCTAGCAGTCAAAGTGACATCTTCTTTGTGCAGGCTGCTCACTGAAGATTGTGACACGAGGCTGACACAGTGTGTCATTCTCTCGACAGTTGGAGTTATAGCAGAGGTTAGTCTAAGCATCCCCAGACTTGTTTCTCTACATATAACTACACTCTGAAGGTCTGGAGGTGAAGTGAAACAAATCTTGATGGGAATCGTAGCAGGTACGATTCTGCAGAACATCATGAGTGACGAGCATAAAAGCTTTCTGTACAAGGGGGCTTGGGCTCAGGTCTGTCTGATAGCTGTCAAACACACTGGTCACACGGGTGACTTAACACAGTGGTGCTACTCAGGTCTGGCTCAGACCTCACTGGACTCACGGAAACTTTACACACCCGCGGTACAACATGGCTTAAACTAGCAAATGATGCTTTTCTGTGCATAAAACTGACTAAGACATACTAAAATTTGAGAACACTGACTGAGAGGAATTAATTAACACACGACATATATTTTCTCTCAATCTTCTCGACAATATTAAAATAATTACTAGAAACACTCGATGTGACATCATGTGATGTCAGGCGTGATGTCGCGAGGTGAAGGTCAGCAGCACTGTGACGTCAGCAGACATCTCGAGGTGATGTCAGGCAGACATCGTGACGTCATGAAGTCGGGCAGCATCGTCGGTGACGTCGATGTGATGCTGGCAGCAGACCACAGCATGAGGCCTTGGGACATCTGGTAACTCACGTGGCTGGTAGATCCACGTGACATCGCCCACACCCACGTGGCATCGTGATCCACGTGGTGTCGTGATCTACGTGGCATGCTGATCCACGTAGCTTCGAGTGGCCTCGGGCACTCCGATACACAGCTCTGGCAATGAGTCACACGAAAAACAGCAAAAAACACAGCAGAGGGAGTGGGCAGTGGTGAGTGTATGGTAGTGTGGTGGCGAGGAGCATGGGTGAGTGTATGGCAGGGGAGCATCTGGCCATTCCTCCTCCTCCTCCACCTACAAACACGTGGAGAAGCTCACACTGGACGCAGAAATCACCACAAAACTCACCTCTGGCTTGCTGAAACAGCTGTGCTGAGCTGAACAACAACAGCAGCAACATACAAGTGACACTGAACACGTGACTTGAGAAACAGCGTTGGACACTGTACACAGGCTTGTGTTGTGCCCATGGCCCGGGCAGGGCCATCCCACGAGAGAGAGCTACTAGTACTTGTGTCTTGCTGCTAGGCCGCTGTGTGAGTGAGGGTGAGGCAAGTCTGGGCATACTGAAGTGGCAAGGCCTCTAGGTGGCAGCACCAGCATGGCACAAAATATGAACTAAGCTGGCAGACAGCATGGGTTGTCTGTGCAGACAGTACAGGCTGTCTACACTTACCCTCTTCCATACATTTATTAAATAATTGCACCAACCACTCCAAAACTATATCCCCACCTGCTTTTAACATTTCTATCTTTATCCCATCAATCCCGGCTGCCTTACCCCCTTTCATTTTACCTACTGCCTCATGAACTTCCCCCACACTCACAACTAGCTCTTCCTCACTCCTACAAGATGTTATTCCTCCTTGCCCTATACACGAAATCACAGCTTCCCTATCTTCATCAACATTTAACAATTCCTCAAAATATTCCCTCCATCTTCCCAATACCTCTAACTCTCCATTTAATAACTCCTCTCCTATTTTTAACTGACAAATCCATATTTTCTCTAGGCTTCCTTAACTTGTTAATCTCACTCCAAAACTTTTTCTTATTTTCAACAAAATTTGTTGATAACATCTCACCCACTCTCTCATTTGCTCTCTTTTTACATTGCTTCACCACTCTCTTAACCTCTCTCTTTTTCTCCATATACTCTTCCCTCCTTGCATCACTTCTACTTTGTAAAAACTTCTCATATGCTAACTTTTTCTCCCTTACTACTCTCTTTACATTATCATTCCACCAATCGCTCCTCTTCCCTCCCGCACCCACTTTCCTGTAACCACAAACTTCTGCTGAACACTAACACTACATTTTTAAACCTACCCCATACCTCTTCGACCCCATTGCCTATGCTCTCATTAGCCCATCTATACTCCAATAGCCGTTTATATCTTACCCTAACTGCCTCCTCTTTTAGTTTATAAACCTTCACCTCTCTCTTCCCTGATGCTTCTATTCTCCTTGTATCCCATCTACCTTTTACTCTCAGTGTAGCTACAACTAGAAAGTGATCTGATATATCTGTGGCCCCTCTATAAACATGTACATCCTGAAGTCTACTCAAGTCTTTTATCTACCAATACATAATCCAACAAACTACTGTCATTTCGCCCTACATCATATCTTGTATACTTATTTATCCTCTTTTTCTTAAAATATGTATTACCTATAACTAAACCCCTTTCTATACAAAGTTCAATCAAAGGGCTCCCATCATCATTTACACCTGGCACCCCAAACTTACCTACCACACCCTCTCTAAAAGTTTCTCCTACTTTAGCATTCAGGTCCCCTACCACAATTACTCTCTCACTTGGTTCAAAGGTTCCTATACATTCACTTAACATCTCCCAAAATCTCTCTCTCTCCTCTGCATTCCTCTCTTCTCCAGGTGCATACACGCTTATTATGCCCCACTTTTCGCATCCAACCTTTACTTTAATCCACATAATTCTTGAATTTACACATTCATATTCTCTTTTCTCCTTCCATAACTGATCCTTCAGCATTACTGCTACCTCTTCCTTTGCTCTAACTCTCTCAGATACTCCAGATATAATCCCATTTATTTCCCCCCACCGAAACTCCCCTACCCCCTTCAGCTCTGTTTCGCTTAGGGCCAGGACATCCAAATTGTTTTCATTCATAACATCAGCAATCATCTGTTTCTTGTCATCCGCACTACATCCACGCACATTCAAGCATCTCAGTTTTATGAAGTTTTTCTTCTCTTTTTTAGTAAATGTCTACAGGAGAAGGGGTTACTAGCCCATTGCTCCCGGCATTTTAATCGCCTCATACGACACGCATGGCTTACGGAGGAAAGATTCTTTTCCATTTCCCCATGGACAATAGAAGAAATAAAGAAGAACAAGAGCTATTTAGAAAAAGGAGAAAAACCTAGATGTATGTATATATATATATGCATGTGCATGTCTGTGAAGTGTGACCAAAGTGTAAGTAGGAGTAGCAAGATATCCCTGTTATCTAGCGTGTTTATGAGACAGAAAAAAAAACCAGCAATCCTACCATCATGCAAAACAGTTACAGGTTTCTGTTTCACAGTCATCTGGCAGGACGGTAGTACTTCCCTGGGTGGTTGCTGTCTACCAACCTGCTACTCTGGGATAACCGGAAAATTACCATGAATGACATTGTAACTTAGAGTATAATGTATGATGACTGTGAATGATAATCATCCTTGCCATCATCATCATATTGTCATTATCACTGTCATCATTATCACCATAATTACCATCATAATCATCACAATTTCATCATCATAATACTCATCATCAACCTGGTCAACACTATCAGCATTCTCTCAGCCTCGTGACTGGTTATCAGTGTCTTGGAAAGTGCACATACCTGTGCACATACCTGTGCACTTCATCCCAGTTTGTAAAATAAATGACTGTAACCAGTGTGGTGTTCGTCGTTGCCCGGGCCAGACTGAACGACTGGTCAGGTGTGTGGTTGTCTGAACACAACCCAAGAGATGCAAGGTTATGAAGATTAGGGAAGAGGCAAGAAGACCAGTCACGGAGTACAAACTCGGGGCACAGAGGTTACATGGCCAGTGATTCGAATCAGTCGAAAAACCTCTGCAGCGTTCTGCCAGAAGCTGTGATTCGGGGCCAGGAGCTGTGAATCGATCCCTGCGACCACAAATAGGTAAATACACATAGGTATCGTGTTCATTTATACACGATATGTGAGGAGGACGTATGAGTATACAACACATGTATGAATTAAGTGCACAAGTATGGAACGAGACTTATTCCGGTAATTAAACACACCAACTATTTCTTTCTGTAGTATACAAAATGTAGTTTACACGTAATAAAGTATTGTAAAGCACAAAATAAAGTCACTAACATACTATGTATGAGCTACGAAGAGAAGCTAAGAGAACTGACTTTAACGACACTGGAGGACAGGAGACCCAGGGGAGACATGATAAATACTCTGAGGAATTGATAGGGTAGAGAGGGGGAGGCTGTTTGAGGTACTCGGGGACGCAACTGCAATGTAAAAACACAGATCAGCAGCAGGAATGTCACGAGGTAATTGTCGAGTGTCTGGGAAGTGGAATGATCTCAAGGATGATGTGGCGGAGGCAGACTCGTCAGAAATTTTAAGAGCAGGAAGGACAGATTTCACAGGGTCAAGAGCTAGGACTCCACCCCCTGCAGCCACATATACTGTAAGTGACGTTACACACACACACACACACACACACACACACACACACACACACACACACACATTCCGACATCTTAATAAGGAGTCGTTCAGGACCCTCTACACTGTGTACGTTAGGCCCATATTGGAGTAAGCAGCACCAGTTTGGAACCCACACCTAGCCAAGCACCTAAAGAAACTAGAGAAAGTGCAAACGTTTGCAACAAGACTAGTCCCAGAGTTAATGGGCATGTCCTACGAGGAGATGTTAAGGGAAATCGACCTGACGACACTAGAGGATAGGAGAGATAGGGAAAATATGATAACGACATATAAAATACTGACAGGAATCGACAAGGTGGACAGAGACAGGATGTTCCAGAGATGGGACACAGCAACAAGGGGACACAGTTGGAAGTTGAAGACTCGGATGAATCACAGGGATGTTAGGAAGTATTTCTTCAGTCACAGAGTTGTCAGGAAGTGGAATAGTCTAGGAAGTGATGCAGTGGAGGCAGGATTCATACACAACTTTAAGAGGAGGTATGATAAAGCTCATGGAGCAAGAAGAGCGACCTAGTAGCGACCAGTGAAGAGGCGGGGCCAGGAGCTGTGAATCGACCCTGCAACCACAACTAGGCGAGTACACACAAGACTGAAGGACAGGAGGGACAGGGGGAACATAATAACATAAAATACTGAGAGGAATTGACAGGGTGGACATGGACAGAATGTTCCTGAGATGTGACACAACAACAAGGGGTCACAACTGGAAGCTGGAAATTCAGACGAGTCACAGGGATGTTAGGAAGTATTTCTTCAGTTAAAGAGTTGTCATGAAATGGTACGATCTGGAGAGTAATGTAATGGAGGCAGGATCCATACATAGCTTTAAGAAGAGATACGATAACGGTCATGGAGAAGGGAGAGACAGGACCTAGTAGCGACCACCGAAGAGGGGCTAGAAGTTATGAATAGACCCCTGCAACCACAAATAGGTGAGTACACACACACACACACACACACACACACACACACACACACTTACCACTTCCAGGTCAGGTAACCGTGCAGTAAAGTGTGAGCCTCGAGTACTGGTGGTGGTTCCAGTGGTAGTAGTGGTTGTTGTGGTAGTGGTGGTTCCAGTGGTAGTGGTGGAGCAGGCACTGGTGGATGTAGTGGTGTTAGTGGGGGCAGGTGTGGGCGGCGACAACACCCGGGACAACACTCACGCCCACACTCCGCCCACCTCACCATCTTCACTCCCCCACATCACCTGCAAAAAACAACAATCCGTTAGTTTTTACGACACACTGAGAAACAACGACACACTGAGAAACAACGACACACTGAGAAACAACGACATAATGAGAAACAACGACACACTGAGAAACAACGACACTAAGAAACAACGACACTGAGAAACAACGACACTGAGGAACAACGTGTATATACATTGTGTGTGTGTGTGTGTATGTATCCGTAGATTCAACGCAGAGAAAGCTGGAACCCGCAATCTTTAGTACTGCATACTTTGTCCTATTCACACCAAGCCACACTAGACAAGACTCTGGCACCCAGCAAGATAGATGTTTGCTTCAGAGTCGCTGCTACTCGGTACTCCAGACATACACAGTATGTCCACTACAACAGTTTATCCCACTATACCATTTAAGTCACCCAAAACAATTATCTCATTTGTTTCAAAACTCCCTAAACACTCACTTAACACCCAAAATATTTCAATAAAAATGGTAAATTAAGACACACAGACCAAATTTAATTAATTTCGTTTTCAAAGCGACCGAAGACAAACCATAAACAACGTTAAACTTGAAGTTACTGAGATGTTCTGCTATCAAACAATCAGTATGGAAGGATTGAAACTAATCAGATGCTGCATTCACGAAGTTTTGCATGAAAAACAGTAATTAACGTTTTTCAATCCAAAGAAAAAAGCACATTGGAACCTACACGGGTAAAAATCAGTCCAAATTTGGTGGTAAAAGTGACCAAGTTATAAGAACATGACTTTTACGAGTCCTTAGAATATCTAACTTAGAATATCTAACTTAGAATATCTAACTTAGAATATCTAACTTAGAATATCTAACTTAGAATATCTAACTTAGAATATCTAACTTAGAATATCTAACTTAGAATATCTAACTTAGAATATCTAACTTAGAATATCTAACTTAGAATATCTAACTTAGAATATCTAACTTAGAATATCTAACTTAGAATATCTAACTTAGAATATCTAACTTAGAATATCTAACTTAGAATATCTAACTTAGAATATCTAACTTAGAATATCTAACTTAGAATATCTAACTTAGAATATCTAACTTAGAATATCTAACTTAGAATATCTAACTTCGAATATCTAACTTACGATCACAACATTCTCCACTTGTATCACACAAGCAAATTTAATTAACTCGCACATGATCCAAGCAACGGGAAGATAAATCCAATACCTTGGATCAAGAGCCCCTCACCCGCATAGACAAAATAATACAATAAGGTAGAAATAATACTATACCAGTTGGAGATTAAAATTGTCAAAATGTGATCAACATTCTGCATTAAACACAAGAACATTCTTGTAAGTAGGAAACACAAGTGTTGATATTGTTAAGTTGCTGAGAGGAGACTGTCTCCACCTGTCACACCGTAACATAATCTGTCACTCACCTGTCTAACATTGTTGATATTGTTAAGTTGCTGAGATGAGACTGTCTCCACCTGTCACACCGTAACATAATCTGTCACTCACCTGTCTAACATTGTTGATATTATTAAGTTGCTGAGAGGAGACTGTCTCCACCTGTCACACCGTAACATAATCTGTCACTCACCTGTCTAACATTGTTGATATTATTAAGTTGCTGAGAGGAGACTGTCTCCACCCGTCACACCGTAACATAATCTGTCACTCACCTGTCTAACATTGTTGATATTGTTAAGTTGCTGAGAGGAGACTGTCTCCACCTGTCACACCGTAACATAATCTGTCACTCACCTGTCTAACATTGTTGATATTGTTAAGTTGCTGAGAGGAGACTGTCTCCACCTGTCACACCGTAACATAATCTGTCACTCACCTGTCTAACATTGTTGATATTGTTAAGTTGCTGAGAGGAGACTGTCTCCACCTGTCACACCGTAACATAATCTGTCACTCACCTGTCTAACATTGTTGATATTGTTAAGTTGCTGAGAGGAGACTGTCTCCACCTGTCACACCGTAACATAATCTGTCACTCACCTGTCTAACATTGTTGATATTGTTAAGTTGCTGAGAGGAGACTTTCTCCACCTGTCACACCGTAACATAATCTGTCACTCACCTGTAACATTGTACTCAGGTCACCCACCTATGTAAATACCGACAGCAATCTTACCCAAGACACATTACACCAGCGTTGAAAGTTTGAAGCCCATCGAATAAGGCGTTCTCGAGTAATAAACGAAAATTTGTGAGAAAACCAACGACAATGTTGCTGAGAATGTTCCCAAAAATAAGAAAGTCTCTCCTCGTTAAACTTAAAAAACATCATAAAACCTTGGTAGTTGGTAGAGCACTCAGTTCACACACTGAGGTCTGTGGTTCGATCCCTGGTACAGCTGGAAACATTAGAACGTGTTTCCTTAAGGCACCTGTTGTTCCTGTTCACTTCTCAGTAAAATAGGTACCTGGGTGTTAGTGGACTGGTGTGGGTCGCATCCTGGGACAAAACTGACCTAATTTGCCGGAAATGCTCAGCATAACAAGGGGCTTTCTATATAGTAGTATGTCAGTGTTGTCAGCTAGGACTGTATACCTTGTACATGTACTTGTATACCTTGTACATGTACTTGTTGACAATGAAGATATTATTATTATTATTATTATTATACAATGTATGAATGATTCGTTTAGTTAATAAATAAAATGGATATCAATGTTTATTATTAAAACTGACAAATTGTATCCTGTGTCAGCCAGTGTCAGTGTCAGCCAGCGTCAGTGTCAGCCAGTGTCAGTGTCAGCCAGCGTCAGTGTCAGCCAGTGTCAGTGTCAGCCAGTGTCAGTGTCAGCCAGTGTCAGTGTCAGCCAGCGTCAGTGTCAGCCAGTGTCAGTGTCAGCCAGCGTCAGTGTCAGCCAGTGTCAGTGTCAGCCAGTGTCAGTGTCAGCCAGCGTCAGTGTCAGCCAGTGTCAGTGTCAGCCAGGGTCAGTGTCAGCCAGCGTCAGTGTCAGCCAGTGTCAGTGTCAGCCAGTGTCAGTGTCAGCCAGCGTCAGTGTCAGCCAGTGTCAGTGTCAGCCAGCGTCAGTGTCAGCCAGTGTCAGTGTCAGCCAGTGTCAGTGTCAGCCAGCGTCAGTGTCAGCCAGTGTCAGTGTCAGCAGCGTCAGTGTCAGTCAGTGTCAGTGTCAGCCAGTGTCAGTGTCAGCCAGCGTCAGTGTCAGCCAGTGTCAGTGTCAGCCAGCGTCAGTGTCAGCCAGCGTCATTGTCAGCCAGCGTCAGTGTCAGCCAGTGTCAGTGTCAGCCAGCGTCAGTGTCTGCCAGCGTCAGCCAGCGTCAGTGTCAGCCAGTGTCAGTGTCAGCCAGCGTCAGTGTCAGCCAGTGTCAGTGTCAGCCAGCGTCAGTGTCAGCCAGCGTCAGTGTCAGCCAGCGTCAGTGTCAGCCAGCGTCAGTGTCAGCCAGCGTCAGTGTCAACCAGCGTCAGTGTCAGCCAGTGTCAGCCAGCGTCAGTGTCAGCCAGCGTCAGTGTCAGCCAGTGTCAGTGTCAGCCAGCGTCAGTGTCAGCCAGTGTCAGTGTCAGCCAGCGTCAGTGTCAACCAGCGTCAGTGTCAGCCAGCGTCAGTGTCAGCCAGCGTCAGTGTCAGCCAGCGTCAGTGTCAGCCAGCGTCAGTGTCAGCCAGTGTCAGTGTCAGCCAGCGTCAGTGTCAGCCAGTGTCAGTGTCAGCCAGTGTCAGTGTCAGCCAGCGTCAGTGTCAGCCAGCGTCAGTGTCAGCCAGTGTCAGTGTCAGCCAGCGTCAGTGTCAGCCAGTGTCAGTGTCAGCCAGCGTCAGTGTCAACCAGCGTCAGTGTCAGCCAGCGTCAGTGTCAGCCAGCGTCAGTGTCAGCCAGCATCAGTCAGCCAGCGTCAGTGTCAGCCAGCGTCAGTGTCAGCCAGCGTCAGTGTCAGCCAGTGTCAGTGTCAGCCAGCGTCAGTGTCAACCAGCGTCAGCGTCAGTGTCAGCCAGCGTCAGTGTCAGCCAGCGTCAGTGTCAGCCAGTGTCAGTGTCAGCCAGCGTCAGTGTCAGCCAGCGTCAGTGTCAGCCAGCGTCAGTGTCAGCCAGCGTCAGTGTCAGCCAGCGTCAGTGTCAGCCAGTGTCAGTGTCAGCCAGCGTCAGTGTCAACCAGCGTCAGTGTCAGCCAGCGTCAGTGTCAGCCAGCGTCAGTGTCAGCCAGCGTCAGTGTCAGCCAGCGTCAGTGTCAGCCAGCGTCAGTGTCAGCCAGTGTCAGTGTCAGCCAGCGTCAGTGTCAACCAGCGTCAGTGTCAGAAAGCGTCAGTGTCAGCCAGTGTCAGTGTCAGCCAGTGTCAGTGTCAACCAGCGTCAGTGTCAGCCAGTGTCAGTGTCAGCAGCGTCAGTGTCAGTCAGCGTCAGTGTCAGCCAGTGTCAGTGTCAGCAGCGTCAGTGTCAGTCAGCGTCAGTGTCAGCCAGTGTCAGTGTCAGCCAGTGTCAGTGTCAGCCAGTGTCAGTGTCAGCAGCGTCAGTGTCAGCCAGCGTCAGTGTCAGCCAGTGTCAGTGTCAGCCAGCGTCAGTGTCAGCCAGTGTCAGTGTCAGCCAGCGTCAGTGTCAACCAGCGTCAGTCAGCGTCAGTGTCAGCCAGCGTCAGTGTCAGTGTCAGCAGCGTCAGTGTCAGCCAGCGTCAGTGTCAGCCAGTGTCAGTGTCAGCCAGCGTCAGTGTCAACCAGTGTCAGCCAGCGTCAGTGTCAGCCAGTGTCAGTGTCAGCCAGTGTCAGTGTCAGCCAGCGTCAGTGTCAACCAGTGTCAGTGTCAGCCAGCGTCAGTGTCAGCCAGTGTCAGTGTCAGCCAGCGTCAGTGTCAACCAGCGTCAGCCAGCGTCAGTGTCAGCCAGTGTCAGTGTCAGCCAGCGTCAGTGTCAACCAGCGTCAGTCAGCGTCAGTGTCAGCCAGCGTCAATGTCAGCCAGTGTCAGTGTCAGCCAGCGTCAGTGTCAACCAGCGTCAGTCAGCGTCAGTGTCAGCCAGTGTCAGACTTACGTTTAGGAAGCCACACCAGTGGCGAGACATTCTCCAGTTATTATATGGATTTCAACGATTCCAAGTTATTTTTTTTCTATTTTACAACATCAATAAATTTGGAAGCAGATAAACCAAACTTAAAAGTAACTATCGTGGCGCTGACAGTAACTATCGTGGCGCTGACAGTAACTATCGTGGCGCTGACAGTAACTATCGTGGCGCTGACAGTAACTATCGTGGCGCTGACAGTAACTATCGTGGCGCTGACAGTAACTATCGTGGCGCTGACAGTAACTATCGTGGCGCTGACAATAACTATCGTGGCGCTGACAGTAACTATCGTGGCGCTGACAGTAACTATCGTGGCGCTGACAGTAACTATCGTGGCGCTGACAGTAACTATCGTGGCGCTGACAGTAACTATCGTGGCGCTGACAGTAACTATCGTGGCGCTGACAGTAACTATCGTGGCGCTGACAATAACTATCGTGGCGCTGACAATAACTATCGTGGCGCTGACAATAACTATCGTGGCGCTGACAGTAACTATCGTGGCGCTGACAGTAACTATCGTGGCGCTGCCAGTAACTATCGTGGCGCTGACAGTAACTATCGTGGCGCTGACAGTAACTATCGTGGCGCTGACAGTAACTATCGTGGCGCTGACAGTAACTATCGTGGCGCTGACAGTAACTATCGTGGCGCTGACAGTAACTATCGTGGCGCTGACAGTAACTATCGTGGCGCTGACAATAACTATCGTGGCGCTGACAATAACTATCGTGGCGCTGACAATAACTATCGTGGCGCTGACAATAACTATCGTGGCGCTGACACTAACTATCGTGGCGCTGACACTATCGTGGCGCTGACAATAACTATCGTGGCGCTGACAGTAACTATCGTGGCGCTGACAGTAACTATCGTGGCGCTGACAGTATCGTGGCGCTGACAGTAACTATCGTGGCGCTGACGGTAACTATCGTGGCGCTGACAGTAACTATCGTGGCGCTGACAGTAACTATCGTGGCGCTGACAGTAACTATCGTGGCGCTGACAGTATCGTGGCGCTGACAGTAACTATCGTGGCGCTGACAGTAACTACCGTGGCGCTGACAGTAACTATCGTGGCGCTGACACTATCGTGGCGCTGACAGTAACTATCGTGGCGCTGACAGTAACTATCGTGGCGCTGACAGTAACTATCGTGGCGCTGACAGTAACTATCGTGGCGCTGACAGTAACTATCGTGGCGCTAACAGTAACTATCGTGGCGCTGACAGTAACTATCGTGGCGCTGACAGTAACTATCGTGGCGCTGACAGTAACTATCCTGGCGCTGACAGTAACTATCGTGGCGCTGACAGTAACTATCGTGGAGCTGACAGTAACTATCGTGGCGCTGACAGTAACTATCGTGGACCTGACAGTAACTATCGTGGACCTGACAGTAACTATCGTGGACCTGACAGTAACTATCGTGGACCTGACAGTAACTATCGTGGCGCTGACAACTATCGTGGCGCTGACAGTATCGTGGAGCTGACAGTGACTATCGTGGCGCTGACAGTAACTATCGTGGCGCTGACAGTAACTATCGTGGACCTGACAGTAACTATCGTGGAGCTGACAGTAACTATCGTGGCGCTGACAGTAACTATCGTGGCGCTGACAGTAACTATCGTGGCGCTGACAGTAACTATCGTGGCGCTGACAACTATCGTGGCGCTGACAGTAACTATCGTGGCGCTAACAACTATCGTGGCGCTGACAGTAACTATCGTGGCGCTGACAATAACTATCGTGGCGCTGACAGTAACTATCGTGGCGCTAATAACTATCGTGGCCCTGACAGTAACTATCGTGGCGCTAATAACTATCGTGGCGCTGACAGTAACTATCGTGGCGCTAACAATAACTATCGTGGCGCTGACAGTAACTATCGTAGCGCTGACAATAACTATCGTGGCGCTGACACAAACTATCGTGGCGCTGACACTATCGTGGCACTGACAGTAACTATCGTGGCGCTGACAGTAACTATCGTGGCGCTGACAGTATCGTGGCGCTGACAGTAACTATCGTGGCGCTGACAGTAACTATCGTGGCGCTGACAGTAACTATCGTGGCGCTGACAGTAACTATCGTGGCGCTGACAGTAACTATCGTGGCGCTGACAGTAACTATCGTGGCGCTGACAGTAACTATCGTGGCGCTGACACTATCGTGGCGCTGACAGTAACTATCGTGGCGCTGACAGTAACTATCGTGGCGCTGACAGTAACTACCGTGGCGCTGACAGTAACTATCGTGGCGCTGACACTATCGTGGCGCTGACAGTAACTATCGTGGCGCTGACACTATCGTGGCGCTGACACTATCGTGGCGCTGACAGTAACTATCGTGGCGCTGACAGTAACTATCGTGGCGCTGACAGTAACTATCGTGTCGCTGACAGTAACTATCGTGGCGCTGACAGTAACTATCGTGGAGCTGACAGTAACTATCGTGGCGCTGACAGTAACTATCGTGGCGCTGAGAGTAACTATCGTGGCGCTGACAGTAACTATCGTGGCGCTGACAGTAACTATCGTGGCGCTGACAGTAACTATCCTGGCGCTGACAGTAACTATCGTGGCGCTGACAGTAACTATCGTGGCGCTGACAGTAACTATCGTGGAGCTGACAGTAACTATCGTGGCGCTGACAGTAACTATCGTGGACCTGACAGTAACTATCGTGGACCTGACAACTATCGTGGCGCTGACAGTAACTATCGTGGAGCTGACAGTGACTATCGTGGCGCTGACAGTAACTATCGTGGCGCTGACAGTAACTATGGTGGACCTGACAGTAACTATCGTGGCGCTGACAGTAACTATCGTGGCTCTGACAGTAACTATCGTGGCGCTGACAGTAACTATCGTGGCGCTGACAACTATCGTGGCGCTGACAGTAACTATCGTGGCGCTAACAACTATCGTGGCGCTGACAGTAACTATCGTGGCGCTGACAATAACTATCGTGGCGCTGACAGTAACTATCGTGGCGCTAATAACTATCGTGGCGCTGACAGTAACTATCGTGGCGCTGACAGTAACTATCGTGGCGCTAACAATAACTATCGTGGCGCTGACAGTAACTATCGTGGCGCTGACAGTAACTATCGTGGCGCTGACAGTAACTATCGTGGCGCTGACAGTAACTATCGTGGCGCTGACAGTAACTATCGTGGCGCTGACAGTAACTATCGTGGCGCTAACAATAACTATCGTGGCGCTAACAATAACTATCGTGGCGCTGACAGTAACTATCGTGGCACTGACAGTAACTATCGTGGCGCTGACAGTAACTATCGTGGCACTGACAGTAACTATCGTGGCACTGACAGTAACTATCATGGCACTGACAGTAACTATCATGGCACTGACAGTAACTACTGTGGCGCTGACAGTAACTATCGTGGCACTGACAGTAACTATCGTGGCGCTGACAGTAACTATCGTGGCGCTGACAGTAACTATCGTGGCGCTGACAGTAACTATCGTGGCGCTGACAGTAACTATCGTGGCGCTGACAATAACTATCGTGGCGCTGACAGTAACTATCGTGGCGCTGACAATAACTATCGTGGCGCTGACAATAACTATCGTGGCGCTGACAGTAACTATCGTGGCGCTGAAAATAACTATCGTGGCGCTGACAGTAACTATCGTGGCGCTGACAGTAACTATCGTGGCGCTGACAATAACTATCGTGGCGCTGACAGTAACTATCGTGGCGCTGACAATAACTATCGTGGCGCTGACAGTAACTATCGTGGCGCTGACAGTAACTATCGTGGCGCTGACAGTAACTATCGTGGCGCTGACAGTAACTATCGTGGCGCTGACAGTAACTATCGTGGCGCTGACAGTAACTATCGTGGCGCTGACAGTAACTATCGTGGCGCTGACAATAACTATCGTGGCGCTGACAGTAACTATTGTGGCGCTGACAATAACTATCGTGGCGCTGACTAACTATCGTGGCGCTGACAGTAACTATCGTGGCGCTGACAGTAACTATCGTGGCGCTGACAGTAACTATCGTGGCGCTGACAGTAACTATCGTGGCGCTGACAGTAACTATCGTGGCGCTGACATCCATCACTCGTTAAATATTAAACTTATACCGTCGTTAAACACCAGTAAGTATTTTACACTAACACAAGATGATGGTCACGTCTGCTCCAACACTGGAACTTCACTCTCCATCATCGTCAACACTGGAACTTTACTCTCCATCATCGTCAACACTGGAACTTCACTCTCCATCATCAACACTGGAACTTTACTCTCCATCATCGTCAACACTGGAACTTCACTCTCCATCATCGTCAACACTGGAACTTTACTCTCCATCATCGTCAACACTGGAACTTTACTCTCCATCATCGTCAACACTGGAACTTTACTCTCCATCATCGTCAACACTGGAACTTTACTCTCCATCATCGTCAACACTGGAACTTTACTCTCCATCATCGTCAACACTGGAACTTTACTCTCCATCATCGTCAACACTGGAACTTTACTCTCCATCATCGCCAACACTGGAACTTTACTCTCCATCATCGTCAACACTGGAACTTCACTCTCCATCATCGTCAACACTGGAACTTCACTCTCCATCATCGTCAACACTGGAACTTTACTCTCCATCATCGTCAACACTGGAACTTTACTCTCCATCATCGTCAACACTGGAACTTTACTCTCCATCATCGTCAACACTGGAACTTTACTCTCCATCATCGTCAACACTGGAACTTTACTCTCCATCATCGTCAACACTGGAACTTTACTCTCCATCATCGTCAACACTGGAACTTTACTCTCCATCATCGCCAACACTGGAACTTTACTCTCCATCATCGTCAACACTGGAACTTCACTCTCCATCATCGTCAACACTGGAACTTCACTCTCCATCATCGTCAACACTGGAACTTTACTCTCCATCATCGTCAACACTGGAACTTCACTCTCCATCATCGTCAACACTGGAACTTTACTCTCCATCATCGTCAACACTGGAACTTCACTCTCCATCATCGTCAACACTGGAACTTTACTCTCCATCATCGTCAACACTGGAACTTTACTCTCCATCATCGTCAACACTGGAACTTTACTCTCCATCATCGTCAACACTGGAACTTTACTCTCCATCATCGTCAACACTGGAACTTTACTCTCCATCATCGTCAACACTGGAACTTTACTCTCCATCATCGTCAACACTGGAACTTTACTCTCCATCATCGTCAACACTGGAACTTTACTCTCCATCATCGTCAACACTGGAACTTTACTCTCCATCATCGTCAACACTGGAACTTTACTCTCCATCATCGTCAACACTGGAACTTTACTCTCCATCATCGTCAACACTGGAACTTTACTCTCCATCATCGTCAACACTGGAACTTTACTCTCCATCATCGCCAACACTGGAACTTCACTCTCCATCATCGCCAACACTGGAACTTCACTCTCCATCATCGCCAACACTGGAACTTTACTCTCCATCATCGTCAACACTGGAACTTCCCTCTCCATCATCGCCAACACTGGAACTTTACTCTCCATCATCGCCAACACTGGAACTTCCCTCTCCATCACCGCCAACACTGGAACTTCACTCTCCATCATCGTCAACACTGGAACTTTACTCTCCATCATCGCCAACACTGGAACTTCACTCTCCATCATCGCCAACACTGGAACTTTACTCTCCATCACCGCCAACACTGGAACTTCACTCTCCATCATCGCCAACACTGGAACTTTACTCTCCATCATCAACACTGGACCTTTACTCTCCATCATCAACACTGGAACTTTACTCTCCATCATCAACACTGGACCTTTACTCTCCATCATCAACACTGGAACTTTACTCTCCATCATCAACACTGGAACTTTACTCTCCATCATCAACACTGGACCTTTACTCTCCATCATCAACACTGGAACTTTACTCTCCATCATCGCCAACACTGGAACTTCACTCTCCATCATCAACACTGGAACTTTACTCTCCATCATCGCCAACACTGGAACTTTACTCTCCATCATCAACACTGGAACTTCCCTCTCCATCATCGTCAACACTGGAACTTTACTCTCCATCATCGTCAACACTGGAACTTCCCTCTCCATCATCGTCAACACTGGAACTTTACTCTCCATCATCGTCAACACTGGAACTTCCCTCTCCATCATCGTCAACACTGGAACTTTACTCTCCATCATCGTCAACACTGGAACTTCACTCTCCATCATCAACACTGGAACTTTACTCTCCATCATCGTCAACACTGGAACTTCCCTCTCCATCATCGTCAACACTGGAACTTTACTCTCCATCATCGTCAACACTGGAACTTCACTCTCCATCATCAACACTGGAACTTTACTCTCCATCATCGTCAACACTGGAACTTCCCTCTCCATCATCGTCAACACTGGAACTTTACTCTCCATCATCGTCAACACTGGAACTTCACTCTCCATCATCAACACTGGAACTTCACTCTCCATCATCGTCAACACTGGAACTTTACTCTCCATCATCGCCAACACTGGAACTTTACTCTCCATCATCGTCAACACTGGAACTTTACTCTCCATCATCGTCAACACTGGAACTTTACTCTCCATCATCGCCAACACTGGAACTTTACTCTCCATCATCGCCATATTAATAGGCTCATTTTGTGAACTTTGGAATCTCCGCCACTGAGAAGTTTTCAAAGTTATCAGAGTTATTCCAGGATGCTGGGAACGAGCTTAACAACTTGTCAAAGTGCACGTGAATATGCTAACTGTTCCACGTTTTTGTTCCTTGTTACCGTACACACGTCTTGAAAATCTGAAGCCGAAGAAGAAAAATAAAAAAATCAGGCAATGTGTGCCTAACATGGGTCAGTAGGCCTGCTGCAGTGCTCCTTCTTTCTTATGTTATGATAAGAGAGAGCGGTGAGAGGAGAGTGTGAAGAGTGGAGGTAACCAAAGCACTCATAACGTTGTTAATGTGAGAATCTACTTTAAGTTTGGTGTCGTAAATATTAGTGCATCTGGTGTTGGTGTGTACTCTGAGGTATGTCTGCTGCACCTCCTGCACACACACGCACGCGCGCGCACACACACGCACATGCACGCGCACACGCGCGCGCGCGCACACACACACACACACACGCACACACACACACACACACACACACACACACACACACACACACACACACACACACACACACACACACACACATACTCCAGTATGGGCCTGACAAACAAGGAAAAAGCACTGGAATGGATCAGGGAATACCTGACAGAAAGGAAGGAACGAGTGATGGTACGTGATGAGGTGGCGGAGTGGGTGCATGTATCTAGTGGGGTTGTACAAGGGTCAGTCCTAGGACCGATGCAGTTTCTTGTACATGTGAATGACATGACAGAAGGCATAGAGTCAGAGGTGTCTCTGCTCGCAGACGACGTGAAACTAATAAGAATAAAAGCAGACGATGATCAGGAAAGAATACAAAGAGACCTGAGCAAGCTGCTGGCCTGGCCTGGCAAACGGCCCCTGGAGTTTAACCCCACTAAATGCGAAGTTACGAAGCTTAGGGAAAGACAAAGAAGACCGCAGATTGAGTACAGGCTAGAGGGTCAGAGGTTGCAAACCTCACTCTAGGAGAAAAATCTTGGGGTGAGCATCATTCCGAGCATATTCCCTGAGGCGCATATCAACAAAATAACTGCTGCAGCATAAAGGTGCCTGGCAAACCTAAGAATAGCGTTTCGACTTCAAAGTAAGGAATCATTCACGACACTGTACACCTTGCTTGTCAGGCCCATACTCGAGTATGCAGCACCAGTATGGAACCCACACCTGGTCAACCATGTCAAGAGATTAGAGAAAGTGCAAAAGTTTGCAACACGACTAGTCCCGGAACTAAGGAATATGTCCTACGAGGAGAGGTTAAGGGAACTCAACCTGATGACAATGGAGGACAGAAGGGATAGGTGAAACATGATAACGAAATACAATATGCTGGGAGGAATTGACAAGGTGGATAGGGACTATGTTTCAGAGATGAGACATAGCAACAATGGGAAACACCTGGAAGTTAAAAACTCATCTGAGTCATAGGGATGTTAGAAGAGCCATACTCTTTCTTCTTCTGGTGGCCTGGTGCCTAAAGCTCTCGCTTCACACGGCGAGGTATCGATTCGATTCCCAGCCAGGGTAGAAACACTGGGCGTGTTTCTTTATACCTGTTGTCTATGTTCACCCATCAGTAAATAGGTACCTGGGTGTTAGTCGACTGGTGTGGGACAAGCACTGGACAAGCACCTAAAGGCAGTTCCTGATCAGCCGGGCTGTGGCTCGTACGTTGGTTTGCGTGCAGCCAGCAGCAACAGCCTGGTTGATCAGGCGCTGATCCACCAGGAGGCCTGGTCACAGACCGGGCCGCGGGGGCGTTGACCCCCGAAACTCTCTCCAGGTAAACTCCAGGTCGCATCCTGGAACACTGACCTAATTTGCCCGAAATGCTCAGCATAACAAGGGGCTTTCTATATAGTAGTATGTCACTGATGTCAGCTAGGCCTGTATACCATGTACATGTACTTGTAGTAAATATATTATGATTATTATTATTATTATTACTATTATTATTATTAACTATGCACACCCTATCCAGTACACTCCAACAACAACAAAAAAAACTAAAACCAGTGCTTAAACCACGTGCATACAGCCTTCCAATACCCAGATGAAAACTCCCTCGTCAACCCCACCCATCACTACACGCACCATAACTACAAATTCAAACTCTATACCATCATCCGGTACATGAACATTCTCCCAGAACCCCACCCAGCCGAGGTCAACCAACAAGCACATACTACCTCTCAACCCCTCCTGAGCATGGAACAGTAAGCAAGAACATTACAAAGAAGAACATATCATAAAGTACGGCACACCACCATACATATAGCATCAAACAACAGTGACGAATAAAAATATAATAACGAAGGAAACACCAGACACCATAGACCTCAAGGAGACGAACTGAACTGAAATGATGTCACTGCAATATTCTCAGAAAAGAAAACGGAAATAGACCAAGTAATGGTACTGTCCATGGAAATCCACTTTTCCAGGAGCCAAGACAAACAAAAGTAACTACTATCTGCAGAGTACGACCACTCATGACTGGGAGGCCGAAGGCAGTAGTGCAGCTAACACAACCTACCACGAAACAACAAAGATCATTCCTTGAATGTGATGACAAACCCAAGGCATTGGTAAACACTTAACTGAAGCGGCAAAACAGAACTCTCACGAAAATGCTAACCATTAGAGATTTCAACCAAACAAAAGAAATACTAGGACGAGCTGGGATCCATACTTAGAAGCGGAAGATTGTAGAGTGAAGACGATGGAGGTGGTGACGGAGATATCTTGTGGAGGTGAACTTCCAGAGAAGCATAACAGTAGGAAACTAGATTAGAGGAGAGGAGAATACACACAAATGAAAAAGATTCTTGAATGTAGTACAATGAGAAAGAGAATGGGAAGGAAATACACTGAATGAGATGACAGATTGCTTAGCTGGGAAACATCGGGATACAGGAGGTATGCCTTCCCATAAGAAGAAGCAATAGAAGAACACACAGAATGTGATTTACTTAAATAAAGAGTAGATCAATACAGAAGCTGAAACAAACTGGAAATATAAGAGACAAAGTAGCCCTTAGAGTGAGTTACCATGTGTTGTGAGAGGGAGTCACAGAATTCTGTGATGACCTGAATAAGAAATCAGTGGAAACAAGGCACTGTCAACTATGTAATGCATTGAATTTAGTTCTGTCTTTCAGACAACAGCAGTTATAGGTGTCAGTTAACTAGTGACCAACATCGCTGAGAAGCTTACTACAATACTTAAAGTAAGAGAAGAGTGGTAGAGCATCTGGAAATTTATTTTTTTTTTATACAAGATAACTACGATGAATTTAAAGACAATTCGTGGGCAAGCGTCATGAGCACAATAAGAGAGCATTGTATCAACATCTGCGGACTTAGGTTATTCAACAATTTACCAGACGATATCAGACACACTTCCGAAACTGGTTGCAGCAACAGCCTGGGTGACTAGGCAAGCACCAGCCAAGCCTGGCCCAGGGTCGGGCCGAGGGTGTACCAAAACTATCCAGAGAGGAGAGGACGAGCCAGCAAGACTGGACTTGGTATTCACCTTGAGTAGTGCAGATACTGAGGACATCACATATGAAAGACCCCTCGGGGCCAGTGACCACGTGGTTCTGAGCTTCGAATACATAGTAGAGTTACTAGTGGAGAGGGTAGCAGGAAGGGCAGGACGAATGAACCCAAACTACAAGAGAAGGGACTACCCAGGCATTAAGAATTTCCTGCACGAGGTTCAGTGGGACAGAACATTGGGAGGGAAGTCAGTAAATGAGATGATGGAATATGTGACAACATGCAAGGAAGCTGAGGAGAAGTTTGTACCCAAGGGTAACAGAAATAATGAGAAAGCCAGGACAAGCCCTTGGGTCACTCAAAGGTGTAACGAGGCCAAAACCAAGTGTGCTAGAGAATGGAAGAAGTACAGAAGGCAAAGAACCCAGGAGAATGAGGAGAATGTTTATAGAGCCAGAAATGAATATGCACAGGTAAGAAGGGAGGCCCAACGACAATACGAAAATGACATAGCAGCGAAATCTGACTCGAAGATATTGTACAGCCATATCAGGAGGTAAACAGTCAAGGACCAGGTAATCAGGCTGAGGAAGGAAGGTGGGGAGATCACAAGAAACCACCACGAAGTATGTGAGGAGCTCAACAAGAGATTGATTCAAAGAAGTGTTCACAGAGAAGACAGAAGAGACTCCAGAAAGACTGAGAGGTGGGGTACACCATCAATTGCTGGACACAATACATACAATTGAGGAAGAAGTGAAGAGGCTGCTAAGCGAGCTAGATACCTCCAAGGTGATGGGGCAGGATAACATCTCACCATGGGTCCTGAGAAAGGGAGCAGAGGCAGTATGTGTGCCACTAACAACAATCTTCAACACATCTAACGAAACACAGAAACTACTCGAGATATAAAAGACAGCAAATGTAGTCCCATTTTTTAAAAAAAGGAGACACACGAAGCATTAAACTACAGACCAGTGTCACTGACATGTATAGTATGCAGAGTCATGGAGACGATTATCAGGAGAAGAGTGGAGGAGTATCTAGAAAGAAATGAGCTTATCAACAACAACCAGCATGTTTTCAGGGATGGGAAATCCTGTGTCACAAACCTACTGGAGTTCTATGACAAGGTGACAGCAGTAAGACAAGAGAGAGAGAGGGAGGTGAGTAGACTGAGTTTTCTTAGACTATGAGAAGGCTTTTGACACAGTTCCACACAAGCGATTAGTGTTTAAGCTGGAGGACCAGGAAGGTATAACAGGGAAGGCATTGCAATGGATCAGGGAATACCTGTCAGGAAGACAGTGGGTCATGGTACATGACAAGGTGTCAGAGTGGACGACTGTGGCAAGCGGGGCTCCACAGGGGTCATTCCTAGGACCGGTGCTATTTCTGGTATATGTGAACATGACGGAAGGAATAGACTCGGAAGTGTCCCTGTTTCCAGATGATGTGAAGTTGACGAGAAGAATTCAATCGGACGAAGACCAGGCGGAAGTACCAAGGGATCTGGACAGGCTGTAGGCCTGGTCCAGAAACTGGCTCCTGGAGTTCAACCCCCACCAAGTGAAAAGTCATGAAGATTGGGGAAGGGCAAAGAAGACCCCAGATGGAGTACACTCCAGGGGGCCAGAGACTACAAACCTCAACCAAGGAAAAGGATCTTGGGGCGAGTATAACACCGGGCACCTCAACCAAATAACTTCTGCAGAATAGGGACGCCTAACAAACCTATGAATAGCATTCTGACATCTCAATAAGGAATCGTTCAGGACCCTGTACACCGTATATGTCAGGTCTATACTGGAGTATCCAGCACCAGTTTGGAACCCACAGCTAGCCAAGCACGTAAGGAAATTAGAGAACGTGCAAAGGTTTGCGACAAGACTTGTCCCAAGCTAAGGAGTATGTCCTACGAGGAGAGGTTAAGGGAAATCGACCTGACGACATTGGAGGACGGGAGAGATAGGGAAGATATGATAACGACATATAAAATACTGGGAGGAATTGACGAGGTGGTACACAGCAACAAGGGGTCACAATTATAAGATGAAGACTCAGATGAATGACAGGGATGTTAGGAAGCATTTCTTCAGTCACAGAGTTGTCAGGAAGTGGAATAGTCTGAGAAGTGATGTAGTGGAGACAGGATCCATACATAGCTTTAAGAAGAGGTGTGATAAAGCTCATGGAGCAGGAAGTGACCTAGTAGCGGCAGGGCCAGGAGCTATGACTCAACCCGTGCAACCACAACTAGGCGAGTATAATATTACAAAATAATTTTTTTTTATGAGCTAGAGGCGCAGGCAAGGATAAAACATGTATAACAGTAGGGTAAAGAACACGTGAGGGAAGAATAATGAGCCTCAGAATGTGTCAAGATGGACAAGTCACTAGTTAATGGCCTAAGTTGGAGAGAGACATCGTCATAAGTTCCATTCATTGTTGCTCCAGCAGAGGCGCTTCCTGTGATCGTATCTGCTTGGACGTCCTTCTCTTTTCTCCAACATTGCAAGCTACTGATGTGTTGATCGCAACACGAAAGGCCAAGAGCTATCACTCAACTACCCCCGTGGTTGTTTTGCATCTTGATGAAATAACTTATGACAAACCTGGTGTCCCGGGGTATGGGAGTGACCGTCTAGTGTCAGCTGGGCTCCCATATCTGCGATCTGAGATCTGACTGAGTGGCTATCGTAATGTAAGTTTATTCAGGTGTACACAAATACACTCAGATGGATTATCATACATAGCAGCATATATGTCTACTTTGATATACAGTGTACAGGTTCGAATCCTGCTATAAACAGAGATAATGTTTGTAAAGAAGGATCAGATGTAGGATTGGTGAGCCCGTGATTACACTTCACCCCCCCCCCCCCAACAAAGAGTCAGTCATGACCTGACACACGATATGTACCACACCAGTGCCAGGGTCAGGCACTACACCCATTTACCCGCTCCTAATCCAGCGTGTCCGTGAACTGGAGAAAGTGCAGACATTCACACCCAAACCACTCCTAGTGCGAAGGTTAATGACCGATAAAGAACACTATAAAAAAACGAACTGAACCTGATGACATTAGAAGAACATGTTAAAAATGGTATAAAATACAGACAAGTTGATGATTAAGATAAATGTGCAACAGTTGATGAAACGTTTCGCCTACACAGCAGACTTCTTCAGTCACATACACAGGTACTAGCTGTGGTAGTGAAATGATGTAATCAGTCCATCAACCTTGGAGAAATAGTATTTGAGGTGGTCCGTCTCTGAGGTACTGACCACCTCAAATACAACATACAGAACATAAGAAAGAAGGAGCACTGCTGCAGGCCTACTGGCCCATGCTAGGCAGGTCCAAGTCTTATGTTACTGATATAATATATTGGGAAAGACTCAGAGACGGTATCAGAGAGTAAGAGGTGCTGGTTTAAGACGTAAGTGATCCTGAAGGATGTCAGGAAATATTTCTTCAGCCTCAGGGTGCTGAGAGAAATAGCGAGGCTCAAATGAAGAAGTCAGAATCAGGAGACCACCTCCATACACAGCCTTAAGAGTAGGTATAATAGCACTTACCAGGATAACAGTACGTGATAACTATATGCACATGTGCAGTACGTGATTACTAGTATGTGTACATGTACAGTACGTGATTACTAGTACGTACACATGTGCACACCATGATTACTAGTATGTGCACACGTACAGTACGTGATTATTAGTATGTAATCATGTGCAGTATGTAATTTCTAGTATGTGCACACGTACAGTACGTGATTATTAGTATGTAATCATGTGCAGTATGTAATTTCTAGTATGTGCACATGTACAGTACGTGATTACCAGACTATTCCACTTCCTGACAACTCTGACTAAAAAAATACTTCCTAATATCCCTTTAGCTCATCTGAGTCTTCAACTTCCTTCAATAACCTGTCTCAGTCCATCCTGTCAATTCCTCGCAGTATTTTGTATGTCGCTATCATGTCTCCCTCTAACCGTCCTGTCCTCCAGTGTTGTCAGGCCGATTTCCCTTAACATTTTTTCGTAGGACAATCCCCTTAGTTCTGGAACTAGTATTGTTGCAAACCTTTGCACTTCCCCTAATTTTCTGACGTGCTTGACCACGTGTGGGTTCCAAACTGGTGTTGCATACTCCAGTATGGGCCTGATGTACACGGTGTACAGTGTCTTGAACGATTCCTTACTGAGGTATCGGAACGTTATTCTCAGGTTTGCCAGGCGCCAATATGCTGCAGCAGTCATCTGGTTGATGTGCGCCTCAGGAGATGTGCCCAGTATTATACTCACCCCAAGATCCTTTTCCTTGAGTGCGATTTGCCGTCTTTGGCCACCTAACCTATACTCTGCGGTCTTCTTTGCCCTTCTCCAATCTTTATGACTTTGCATATGGCGGAGTTAAATTCGAGTAGCCAGTTCCTGGACCAGACTTGCAGCCTGTTCAGATCTGTTTGTAGTCCTGCCTGATCCTCTTCCGATTTAATTCTCCTCATTAACTTCACATCATCTGCAAACAGGGACACTTCTGAGTCTATCCCTTCCGTCATGTCATTCACATATCCCAAAAACAGCACAGGTCGTAGGACTGACCCCTGTGAGACCCCGTTCGTCACAGGCGCCCACTCTGACACCTCGTCACCTACCAGGACTCGCTGTTGCCTTCCTGTCAGGTATTCTCTGATCCATTGCAGAGCCTTGCCTGTTATACGTGACTGGTCCTCCAGCTTTTGCGCTAATCTCTTGTGAGGAACTGTGTCGAAAGCCTTGTTGCAGTCCAGGAAAATGCAATCAACCCACCCCTCTCTCTCGTGTCTTACTTCTTTTACCTTATCATAAAACTCCAGTAGGTTTGTGACACCTTACTTTCCTTCCCTGAATCCTTGCTAGTTGTCGTTTATAATCTTGTTCCGTACTAGGTGCTCCACCACTCTCCTCCTGATAATCCTCTCCATGATTACTAGTATGTGCACACGTGCAGTACATGATTACTAGCATGTGTACATGTGCAGTACATAATTACTAGCATGTGTACATGTGAAGTACATAATTACTAGCATGTGTACATGTGAAGTACATAATTACTAGCATGTACACACATGCAGTATGTGATTAAAAATAAGTATTCACACAGTATAAGTACCTGAAGATTACAGAAATTAGTAGTGAGATAAAAGAGAAAACGAAGAGACAAACGAAAGAGGAGACAAAATAGACAAAGTAGATGAAGCAGCAGCAGCAGCAGCAGGTAGAAGAGGAGATGGTGAAGCTGGAGGAAAAGAGGAAGAAGGAAGAGGAGGAAGAGGAGGGGGGAGACAGAGGAGGAAGAGGGGGAAGAAGAGAAATAAGAGAAGGAGGAAGAAGAGAAATAAGAGGAGGAGGAAGAAGAGAAATAAGAGGAGGAGGAAGAAGAGAAATAAGAGGAGGAGGAAGAAGAGAAATAAGAGGAGGAGGAAGAAGAGGCGAAAGAGGAGGAGAAGGTTGAGAAACAAGTCAACATTGTGTCCAGTGACGTCACCTTGACGTCACTGGCAGTCGTGGCTGATGTACGATGTGTGACCAACCACGTACACACCTGCCACGTACAACCTGGCATATACACACCTCTCACGTACACACCTGGCATGCACACACCTGGCACATACACACCTCTCACGAACACACCTGACACATATACACCTGTCAAAATAAACACCTTACACGTATACACCTGATATACACACCTGGCACGTACACACCTGACACGTACACACCTCTCACGAATACACCTGACACGTATACACTTATGTACACACCTGGCACATATACACTTATGTACACACATCTTACACGTATACACCTGTCAAAATGCACATTTTACACGTATACACCTGACACACATACCTGGCACGTGCACACCTGGTACATACACACCTCTCACGAACACACCTGCACATATACACTTATGTACGCACCTGGCACATATACACTTATCATATACACATCTGGCACGTACACACCTGGCACATACACTTATGTACACACCTGGCACAAACACCTGTCAAAATACACATCTTACACGTATACACCTGACACACACACCTGGCACATATACACTTATGTACACACCTGGCACGTACACACCTGGTACATACACACCTCTCACGAACACACCTGCACATATACACTTATCATATACACACCTGGCACATATACACTTATCATATACACACCTGGCACGTACACACCTGGCACATACACTTATGTACACACCTGGCACAAACACCTGTCAAAATATACATCTTACACGTATACACCTGACACACATACCTGGCACGTGCACACCTGGTACATACACACCTCTCATGTACACACCTGGCACATAACCACCTGTCAAAATACACATCTTACACGTACACACCTGGCACGTACACACCTGGCACATATACACCTGACACATACCTGGCAGTGTATAAACACGTAAATATTTGCGAACCTCATATATATATATATATATATATATATATATATATATATATATATATATATTTTATTATCACACCGGCCGATTCCCACCAAGGCAGGGTGGCCCGAAAAAGAAAAACTTTCACCATCATTCACTCCATCACTGTCTTGCCAGAAGGGTGCTTTACACTACAGTTTTTAAACTGCAACATTAACACCCCTCCTTCAGAATGCAGGCACTGTACTTCCCATCTCCAGGACTCAAGTCCGGCCTGCCGGTTTCCCTGAATCCCTTCATAAATGTTACTTTGCTCACACTCCAACAGCACGTCAAGTATTAAAAACCATTTGTCTCCATTCACTCCTATCAAACACGCTCACGCATGCCTGCTGGAAGTCCAAGCCCCTCGCACACAAAACCTCCTTTACCCCCTCCCTCCAACCCTTCCTAGGCCGACCCCTACCCCGCCTTCCTTCCACTACAGACTGATACACTCTTGAAGTCATTCTGTTTCGCTCCATTCTCTCTACATGTCCGAACCACCTCAACAACCCTTCCTCAGCCCTCTGGACAACAGTTTTGGTAATCCCGCACCTCCTCCTAACTTCCAAACTACGAATTCTCTGCATTATATTCACACCACACATTGCCCTCAGACATGACATCTCCACTGCCTCCAGCCTTCTCCTCGCTGCAACATTCATCACCCACGCTTCACACCCATATAAGAGCGTTGGTAAAACTATACTCTCATACATTCCCCTCTTTGCCTCCAAGGACAAAGTTCTTTGTCTCCACAGACTCCTAAGTGCACCACTCACTCTTTTTCCCTCATCAATTCTATGATTCACCTCATCTTTCATAGACCCATCCGCTGACACGTCCACTCCCAAATATCTGAATACGTTCACCTCCTCCATACTCTCTCCCTCCAATCTGATATTCAATCTTTCATCACCTAATCTTTTTGTTATCCTCATAACCTTACTCTTTCCTGTATTCACCTTTAATTTTCTTCTTTTGCACACCCTACCAAATTCATCCACCAATCTCTGCAACTTCTCTTCAGAATCTCCCAAGAGCACAGTGTCATCAGCAAAGAGCAGCTGTGACAACTCCCACTTTGTGTGTGATTCTTTATCTTTTAACTCCACGCCTCTTGCCAAGACCCTCGCATTTACTTCTCTTACAACCCCATCTATAAATATATTAAACAACCACGGTGACATCACACATCCTTGTCTAAGGCCTACTTTTACTGGGAAAAAATTTCCCTCTTTCCTACATACTCTAACTTGAGCCTCACTATCCTCGTAAAAACTCTTCACTGCTTTCAGTAACCTACCTCCTACACCATACACTTGCAACATCTGCCACATTGCCCCCCTATCCACCCTGTCATACGCCTTTTCCAAATCCATAAATGCCACAAAGACCTCTTTAGCCTTATCTAAATACTGTTCACTTATATGTTTCACTGTAAACACCTGGTCCACACACCCCCTACCTTTCCTAAAGCCTCCTTGTTCATCTGCTATCCTATTCTCCGTCTTACTCTTAATTCTTTCAATTATAACTCTACCATACACTTTACCAGGTACACTCAACAGACTTATCCCCCTATAATTTTTGCACTCTCTTTTATCCCCTTTGCCTTTATACAAAGGAACTATGCATGCTCTCTGCCAATCCCTAGGTACCTTACCCTCTTCCATACATTTATTAAATAATTGCACCAACCACTCCAAAACTATATCCCCACCTGCTTTTAACATTTCTATCTTTATCCCATCAATCCCGGCTGCCTTACCCCCTTTCATTTTACCTACTGCCTCACGAACTTCCCCCACACTCACAACTGGCTCTTCCTCACTCCTACAAGATGTTATTCCTCCTTGCCCTATACACGAAATCACAGCTTCCCTATCTTCATCAACATTTAACAATTCCTCAAAATATTCCTTCCATCTTCCCAATACCTCTAACTCTCCATTTAATAACTCTCCTCTCCTATTTTTAACTGACAAATCCATTTGTTCTCTAGGCTTTCTTAACTTGTTAATCTCACTCCAAAACTTTTTCTTATTTTCAACAAAATTTGTTGATAACATCTCACCCACTCTCTCATTTGCTCTCTTTTTACATTGCTTCACCACTCTCTTAACTTC
>NC_091321.1:26635771-26773271 GCF_038502225.1 Cherax quadricarinatus | reverse complement strand
CAGATGTTAGTCTTGTACTAGCACCACCAACCTTATTAAAAAACATATACACTATATACATTGAACTTAACAAATACCACAATGAGTGATTTTAGAGAGAGAGAGAAAGGGAGAGAGGGGTTGCAAGATCCTGTACGAGGCACAAGTACGCTCGCACCTTGAGTATGCTCCACTTTCTTGGTTTGCCTGCCCCCCCCCCTCTCATCTGCGACTGCTTGACAGAGTAGAGAACAGAGCAAGACGTCTCATCTCTCGCCTGGACCCATCCTGGATAGATCTGTCATTTCAGCAGAGCCTTCAACATAGGAGGGATGTGGGTGGCCTTACTGTTATGTACAAGGCCAATATTGTCAAAATACCACACTTGGATCCACTTCGAGGACAGCGTGAAACAAGCTTTTATGCCATAAGACGGGCAGCCAGCAGCAACTTCACTCTGGCTTTACCCTTCTCCAGAACATCACTCCATCTGAGATCATACATACCCAGGATGACTAGAGTATGGAACACATTCGTACAGGATAATGATGTCAACGAGATAAAGTCAGTTGATCAAATGAAAATGCTGGCCCACAGATGGCTCCAACTTCATCCTGTTTCCTACTTGTATGTCTCATAACAATAAAAATGCTTTCAAATGAGCTGATGTAGGTAACAGCTCTTAGCTTGCCATTAAAGTTAGGAATCCTTAACCTGTAAATAACTTGTCAATAAAGCTAGGGATCCTTAACCTTGTCAAACCCTGTGTAAAAAAAAGGGAGAGGGGAGAGAGGGAGAGGGGAGTGAGAGAGAGGGGAGAGAAAGAGAGGGGAGAGAGAGGAGAAGAGAGAGAGGAGAAGAGAGAGAGAAGAGAGAGAGGAGAAGAGAGAGAGGAGAAAAGAGAGAGGAGAAGAGAGAGAGGAGAAGAGAGAGAAGAAAGAGAGGAGAAGAGAGAGAGGGGGAAGAGAGAGCTGGGGAGAGAGAGGGAGAGAGAGAGAGAGATAGAGAGAGAGAGAGAGAGAGAGAGAGAGAGGGGGGGGGGATGCATGTCTGATAACTCTCACGATCAACATACAGCTTAAACACCAATACAAAGGACTGAATGTAGAGTAGTATGGTGTCCAGCATCTCGAGGCTTGTGAAGACCTGAAGTTCCAGGGTGACCCTAGATGTAAGGTAGCTTACCCTGGGGCCCCCATCCCTCACTCTTGATAGGCAGACCTCCAGAAAATACTAGTAGTTACCCATGTGAATGGTGCGCTCGTGGCAGTGTGTTCTACACATTACTTCTTCACACAGTGTCTTACAGATAAACGTTTCACCCATGCCGGGGGATCGATCCTGGTCCCTCAGTGTGTGAATTGAAGATGCTACCAACCATAACATCTTGTAATGGGCCTCGGAGTGTTGTCCGCTATGAATGATGAAGGATATGAACGCTGTAGTGGCGTTCAGGACAAACTCAGATCATTCAATAAAGTGAACGTTCCATGTGTGGACTTGGCAGTAACGATGTCAGACGATGTCACATTGAAGGATTACAATGTTGTTTTCCCTACCGCAAGGAAAATGATACCCTGGATAACTAGAAGTTTCAAGACCAGAGTATCAATGATGATACTCTTCAGGTTACTGTTGTGTCCAGGCTGGAATACTGCTGCATACTAGCGCCCCTTCAAGGTAAGCCAGACTGCTAAGCTGGACCATACTAGCACCCCCTTCAAGGTAAGCCAGACTGCTAAGCTGGACCATACTAGCGCCCCCTTCAAGGTAAGCCAGACTGCTAAGCTGGACCATACTAGCGCCCCCTTCAAGGTAAGCCAGACTGCTGAGCTGGACCATACTAGCGCCCCCTTCAAGGTAAGCCAGACTGCTGAGCTGGACCATACTAGCGCCCCCTTCAAGGTAAGCCAGACTGCTGAGCTGGACCATACTAGCGCCCCTTCACGGTAAGCCAGACTGCTGAGCTGGACCATACTAGCGCCCCCTTCAAGGTAAGCCAGACTGCTGAGCTGGACCATACTAGCGCCCCCTTCAAGGTAAGTCAGACTGCTGAGCTGGACCATACTAGCGCCCCCTTCAAGGTAAGCCAGACTGCTGAGCTGGACCATACTAGCGCCCCCTTCAAGGTAAGCCAGACTGCTGAGCTGGACCATACTAGCGCCCCCTTCAAGGTAAGCCAGACTGCTGAGCTGGACCATACTAGCGCCCCCTTCAAGGTAAGCCAGACTGCCGAGCTGGACCATACTAGCGCCCCCTTCAAGGTAAGCCAGACTGCCGAGCTGGACAATACTAGCGCCCCCTTCAAGGTAAGCCAGACTGCTGAGCTGGACCATACTAGCGCCCCCTTCAAAGTAAGCCAGACTGCTGAGCTGGACCATACTAGCGCCCCCTTCAAGGTAAGCCAGACTACTGAGCTGGACCATACTAGCGCCCCCTTCAAGGTAAGCCAGACTGCTGAGCTGGACCATACTAGCGCCCCCTTCAAGGTAAGCCGGACTGCTGAGCTGGACCATACTAGCGCCCCTTCAAGGTAAGCCAGACTGCTGAGCTGGACCATACTAGCGCCCCCTTCAAGGTAAGCCAGACTGCTGAGCTGGACCATACTAGCGCCCCCTTCAAGGTAAGCCAGACTGCTGAGCTGGACCATACTAGCGCCCCTTCAAGGTAAGCCAGACTGCTGAGCTGGACCATACTAGCGCCCCCTTCAAGGTAAGCCAGACTGCTGAGCTGGACCATACTAGCGCCCCCTTCAAGGTAAGCCAGACTGCTGAGCTGGACCATACTAGCGCCCCTTCAAGGTAAGCCAGACTGCTGAGCTGGACCATACTAGCGCCCCTTCAAGGTAAGCCAGACTGCTGAGCTGGACCATACTAGCGCCCCCTTCAAGGTAAGCCAGACTGCTAAGCTGGACCATACTAGCGCCCCTTCAAGGTAAGCCAGACTGCTGAGCTGGACCATACTAGCGCCCCCTTCAATGTAAGCCAGACTGCTGAGCTGGACCATACTAGCGCCCCCTTCAAGGTAAGCCAGACTGCTGAGCTGGACCATACTACCGCCCCCTTCAAGGTAAGCCAGACTGCTGAGCTGGACCATACTAGCGCCCCCTTCAAGGTAAGCCAGACTGCTGAGCTGGACCATACTAGCGCCCCCTTCAATGTAAGCCAGACTGCTGAGCTGGACCATACTAGCGTACCTTCAAGGTAAGCCACACTGCTGAGCTGGACCATACCAGCGCCCCCTTCAAGGTAAGCCAGACTGCTGAGCTGGACCATACTAGCGCCCCCTTCAAGGTAAGCCAGACTGCTGAGCTGGACCATACTAGCGCCCCCTTCAAGGTAAGCCAGACTGCTGAGCTGGACCATACTAGCGCCCCCTTCAAGGTAAGCCAGACTGCTGAGCTGGACCATACTAGCGCCCCCTTCAAGGTAAGCCAGACTGCTGAGCTGGACCATACTAGCGCCCCCTTCAAGGTAAGCCAGACTGCTGAGCTGGACCACACTAGCGCCCCCTTCAAGGTAAGCCAGACTACTGAGCTGGACCACACTAGCGCCCCCTTCAAGGTAAGCCAGACTACTGAGCTGGACCATACTAGCGCCCCCTTCAAGGTAAGCCAGACTACTGAGCTGGACCATACTAGCGCCCCATTCAAGGTAAGCCAGACTACTGAGCTGGACAATACTAGCGCCCCTTTCAAGGTAAGCCAGACTACTGAGCTGGACCATACTAGCGCCCCCTTCAGGGTAAGCCAGACTACTGAGCTGGACCATACTAGCGCCCCCTTCAAGGTAAGCCAGACTACTGAGCTGGACCATACTAGCGCCCCCTTCAAGGTAAGCCAGACTACTGAGCTGGACCATACTAGCGCCCCCTTCAAGGTAAGCCAGACTGCTGAGCTGGACCATACTAGCGCCTCCTTCAAGGTAAGCCAGACTACTGAGCTGGACCATACTAGCGCCCCCTTCAAGTTAAGCCAGACTGCTGAGCTGGACCATACTAGCGCCCCCTTCAAGTTAAGCCAGACTGCTGAGCTGGACCATACTAGCGCCCCCTTCAAGTTAAGCCAGACTGCTGAGCTGGACCATACTAGCGCCCCTTCAAGTTAAGCCAGACTGCTGAGCTGGACCATACTAGCGCCCCCTTCAAGTTAAGCCAGACTGCTGAGCTGGACCATACTAGCGCCCCCTTCAAGTTAAGCCAGACTACTGAGCTGGACCATACTAGCGCCCCCTTCAAGTTAAGCCAGACTGCTGAGCTGGACCATACTAGCGCCCCCTTCAAGGTAAGCCAGACTGCTGAGCTGGACCATACTAGCGCCCCCTTCAAGGTAAGCCAGACTACTGAGCTGGACCATACTAGCGCCCCCTTCAAGGTAAGCCAGACTGCTGAGCTGGACCATACTAGCGCCCCCTTCAAGGTAAGCCAGACTACTGAGCTGGACCATACTAGCGCCCCCTTCAATGTAAGCCAGACTGCTGAGCTGGACCATACTAGCGCCCCCTTCAAGGTAAGCCAGACTGCTGAGCTGGACCATACTACCGCCCCCTTCAAGGTAAGCCAGACTGCTGAGCTGGACCATACTAGCGCCCCCTTCAAGGTAAGCCAGACTGCTGAGCTGGACCATACTACCGCCCCCTTCAATGTAAGCCAGACTGCTGAGCTGGACCATACTAGCGCCCCTTCAAGGTAAGCCACACTGCTGAGCTGGACCATACCAGCGCCCCCTTCAAGGTAAGCCAGACTGCTGAGCTGGACCATACTAGCGCCCCCTTCAAGGTAAGCCAGACTGCTGAGCTGGACCATACTAGCGCCCCCTTCAAGGTAAGCCAGACTGCTGAGCTGGACCATACTAGCGCCCCCTTCAAGGTAAGCCAGACTGCTGAGCTGGACCATACTAGCGCCCCCTTCAAGGTAAGCCAGACTGCTGAGCTGGACCATACTAGCGCCCCCTTCAAGGTAAGCCAGACTGCTGAGCTGGACCACACTAGCGCCCCCTTCAAGGTAAGCCAGACTACTGAGCTGGACCACACTAGCGCCCCATTCAAGGTAAGCCAGACTACTGAGCTGGACCATACTAGCGCCCCCTTCAAGGTAAGCCAGACTACTGAGCTGGACCATACTAGCGCCCCCTTCAAGGTAAGCCAGACTACTGAGCTGGACAATACTAGCGCCCCTTTCAAGGTAAGCCAGACTACTGAGCTGGACCATACTAGCGCCCCCTTCAGGGTAAGCCAGACTACTGAGCTGGACCATACTAGCGCCCCCTTCAAGGTAAGCCAGACTACTGAGCTGGACCATACTAGCGCCCCCTTCAAGGTAAGCCAGACTACTGAGCTGGACCATACTAGCGCCCCCTTCAAGGTAAGCCAGACTGCTGAGCTGGACCATACTAGCGCCTCCTTCAAGGTAAGCCAGACTACTGAGCTGGACCATACTAGCGCCCCCTTCAAGTTAAGCCAGACTGCTGAGCTGGACCATACTAGCGCCCCCTTCAAGTTAAGCCAGACTGCTGAGCTGGACCATACTAGCGCCCCCTTCAAGTTAAGCCAGACTGCTGAGCTGGACCATACTAGCGCCCCTTCAAGTTAAGCCAGACTGCTGAGCTGGACCATACTAGCGCCCCCTTCAAGTTAAGCCAGACTGCTGAGCTGGACCATACTAGCGCCCCCTTCAAGTTAAGCCAGACTACTGAGCTGGACCATACTAGCGCCCCCTTCAAGTTAAGCCAGACTGCTGAGCTGGACCATACTAGCGCCCCCTTCAAGGTAAGCCAGACTGCTGAGCTGGACCATACTAGCGCCCCCTTCAAGGTAAGCCAGACTACTGAGCTGGACCATACTAGCGCCCCCTTCAAGGTAAGCCAGACTGCTGAGCTGGACCATACTAGCGCCCCCTTCAAGGTAAGCCAGACTACTGAGCTGGACCATACTAGCGCCCCCTTCAATGTAAGCCAGACTGCTGAGCTGGACCATACTAGCGCCCCCTTCAAGGTAAGCCAGACTGCTGAGCTGGACCATACTACCGCCCCCTTCAAGGTAAGCCAGACTGCTGAGCTGGACCATACTAGCGCCCCCTTCAAGGTAAGCCAGACTGCTGAGCTGGACCATACTAGCGCCCCCTTCAATGTAAGCCAGACTGCTGAGCTGGACCATACTAGCGCCCCTTCAAGGTAAGCCACACTGCTGAGCTGCACCATACCAGCGCCCCCTTCAAGGTAAGCCAGACTGCTGAGCTGGACCATACTAGCGCCCCCTTCAAGGTAAGCCAGACTGCTGAGCTGGACCATACTAGCGCCCCCTTCAAGGTAAGCCAGACTGCTGAGCTGGACCATACTAGCGCCCCCTTCAAGGTAAGCCAGACTGCTGAGCTGGACCATACTAGCGCCCCCTTCAAGGTAAGCCAGACTGCTGAGCTGGACCATACTAGCGCCCCCTTCAAGGTAAGCCAGACTGCTGAGCTGGACCACACTAGCGCCCCCTTCAAGGTAAGCCAGACTACTGAGCTGGACCACACTAGCGCCCCCTTCAAGGTAAGCCAGACTACTGAGCTGGACCATACTAGCGCCCCCTTCAAGGTAAGCCAGACTACTGAGCTGGACCATACTAGCGCCCCCTTCAAGGTAAGCCAGACTACTGAGCTGGACAATACTAGCGCCCCTTTCAAGGTAAGCCAGACTACTGAGCTGGACCATACTAGCGCCCCCTTCAGGGTAAGCCAGACTACTGAGCTGGACCATACTAGCGCCCCCTTCAAGGTAAGCCAGACTACTGAGCTGGACCATACTAGCGCCCCCTTCAAGGTAAGCCAGACTACTGAGCTGGACCATACTAGCGCCCCCTTCAAGGTAAGCCAGACTGCTGAGCTGGACCATACTAGCGCCTCCTTCAAGGTAAGCCAGACTACTGAGCTGGACCATACTAGCGCCCCCTTCAAGTTAAGCCAGACTGCTGAGCTGGACCATACTAGCGCCCCCTTCAAGTTAAGCCAGACTGCTGAGCTGGACCATACTAGCGCCCCCTTCAAGTTAAGCCAGACTGCTGAGCTGGACCATACTAGCGCCCCTTCAAGTTAAGCCAGACTGCTGAGCTGGACCATACTAGCGCCCCCTTCAAGTTAAGCCAGACTGCTGAGCTGGACCATACTAGCGCCCCCTTCAAGTTAAGCCAGACTACTGAGCTGGACCATACTAGCGCCCCCTTCAAGTTAAGCCAGACTGCTGAGCTGGACCATACTAGCGCCCCCTTCAAGGTAAGCCAGACTGCTGAGCTGGACCATACTAGCGCCCCCTTCAAGGTAAGCCAGACTACTGAGCTGGACCATACTAGCGCCCCCTTCAAGGTAAGCCAGACTGCTGAGCTGGACCATACTAGCGCCCCCTTCAAGGTAAGCCAGACTACTGAGCTGGACCATACTAGCGCCCCCTTCAAGGTAAGCCAGACTGCTGAGCTGGACCATACTAGCGCCCCCTTCAAGGTAAGCCAGACTACTGAGCTGGACCATACTAGCGCCCCCTTCAAGGTAAGCCAGACTGCTGAGCTGGACCATATAAGCAGAACTTTTACTGCACATATACATACAGTCAAACATATTAGACTTCTGTATTCATTGGGCTGTACAAAAGACATTATAATTCACACCTGGAAAATTCTGGAGACTGATCCCAAACATGAACACCGAAATCACTACATGTAACAGCAAGAGGCTTGACAGACTGCGTAAAATTCCTCTAATAAAAAGCAGAGACTCGACGGGTACACTAAGAAAAGACTCGATGAGTGTCAGAGGTCCCCGACTCTTCAACGTCCTCCCTCCATGCTTAAGGGGAATTACCAACAAAAATCTTACTCCGTCCAAGAGGGATCTTGATAAATTCCTTCAATCAATGCCTGACCAGCAGGGGTGGGGCTCGTATATTGGACTGTATGCGGCCAGCAACAACAACCTAGTTAATCAGGCCATGCTCCACCAGGAGACCTGTTCTGGAGCATGGCCGTGGGGGCGTTGACCCCCGGAAACCTCGTTCAGGTAAGGCATGACCTACGGTATATGTTATATACAGTGGATATCTATCAGTAATTGCTCGAGCTGAGGTAATATCTATGATATTCAACAGTCTGGCTAAATCAAGATAAATACGCGGAAATAATTTAGAAAAATATAAAATGTTCTACATATACTGGTGAAGGTTGTGGAAATAAAGATCACAACAGCTCCCTCCCCCACACTCTGGTAACCCCCGCCCGGTGGTCTGGTGGCTAAAGCTCACGCTTCACACACGGAGGGCCCGGGTTCGATTCCCGGCAGATGGAAACATTTCGACGCGTTTCCTTACACCTATTGTCCTGTTCACCTAGCAGCAAATAGGTACCTGGGTGTTAGTCGACTGGTGTGGGTCGCATCCTGGGGGACAAGATTAAGGACCCTGGGTGGCTAACCCTCCGGGGTTAAAAATCTAAAGAAAATCTTATCTTACCGTACTGTTTATCGCCCCACCCCTCCCCCCTCCACAAGGGGGGGGAACTTTATACTTGTTCTTCAAGGTTATTATGTAAACGGTGCATCTGACGACTTAATGAAACTTGTAGAACATTTACCACATGATTAAGTCAATAACTGAAAAAAACAAACAAGGAAAATTACTGAACACACACGGAGATGAAGTACTGTTTGTAGAGATGAACACACACGGAGATGAAGTATTGTTTGTAGAGATGAACACACACGGAGATGAAGTATTGTTTGTAGAGATGAACACACACGGAGATGTATTGTTTGTAGAGATGAACACACACGGAGATGAAGTATTGTTTGTAGAGATGAACACACACGGGGATGAAGTATTGTTTGTAGAGATGAACACACACGGAGATGAAGTATTGTTTGTAGAGATGAACACACACGGAGATGAAGTATTGTTTGTAGAGATGAACACACACGGAGATGTATTGTTTGTAGAGATGAACACACACGGAGATGAAGTATTGTTTGTAGAGATGAACACACACGGAGATGTATTGTTTGTAGAGATGAACACACACGGAGATGAAGTATTGTTTGTAGAGATGAACACACACGGAGATGAAGTATTGTTTGTAGAGATGAACACACACGGAGATGAAGTATTGTTTGTAGAGATGAACACACACGGAGATGAAGTATTGTTTGTAGAGATGAACACACACGGAGATGAAGTATTGTTTGTAGAGATGAACACACACGGAGATGTATTGTTTGTAGAGATGAACACACACGGAGATGTATTGTTTGTAGAGATGAACACACACGGAGATGAAGTATTGTTTGTAGAGATGAACACACACGGAGATGTATTGTTTGTAGAGATGAACACACACGGAGATGTATTGTTTGCAGAGATGAACACACACGGAGATGTATTGTTTGTAGAGATGAACACACACGGAGATGTATTGTTTGCAGAGATGAACACACACGGAGATGAAGTATTGTTTGTAGAGATGAACACACACGGAGATGAAGTATTGTTTGTAGAGATGAACACACACGGAGATGAAGTATTGTTTGTAGAGATGAACACACACGGAGATGAAGTATTGTTTGTAGAGATGAACACACACGGAGATGAAGTATTGTTTGTAGAGATGAACACACACGGAGATGTATTGTTTGCAGAGATGAACACACACGGGGATGAAGTATTGTTTGTAGAGATGAACACACACGGAGATGAAGTATTGTTTGTAGAGATGAACACACACGGAGATGAAGTATTGTTTGTAGAGATGAACACACACGGAGATGAAGTATTGTTTGTAGAGATGAACACACACGGAGATGAAGTATTGTTTGTAGAGATGAACACACACGGAGATGAAGTATTGTTTGTAGAGATGAACACACACGGAGATGAAGTATTGTTTGTAGAGATGAACACACACGGAGATGAAGTATTGTTTGTAGAGATGAACACACACGGAGATGAAGTACTGTTTGTAGAGATGAACACACACGGAGATGAAGTATTGTTTGTAGAGATGAACACACACGGAGATGAAGTATTGTTTGTAGAGATGAACACACACGGAGATGAAGTATTGTTTGTAGAGATGAACACACACGGAGATGAAGTATTGTTTGTAGAGATGAACACACACGGAGATGTATTGTTTGTAGAGATGAACACACACGGAGATGAAGTATTGTTTGTAGAGATGAACACACACGGAGATGAAGTATTGTTTGTAGAGATGAACACACACGGAGATGAAGTATTGTTTGTAGAGATGAACACACACGGAGATGAAGTATTGTTTGTAGAGATGAACACACACGGAGATGAAGTACTGTTTGCAGAGATGAACACACACGGAGATGAAGTATTGTTTGTAGAGATGAACACACACGGAGATGAAGTACTGTTTGCAGAGATGAACACACACGGAGATGAAGTATTGTTTGTAGAGATGAACACACACGGAGATGAAGTACTGTTTGCAGAGATGAACACACACGGAGATGAAGTATTGTTTGCAGAGATGAACAAGAGACAAGCAAGTGTTTGTTTCCGTGGCTCTGGACTTTAACTTATTAAATCTGGTACTAGAACCAGAGAGAAATGAGAACGATGACTGAAGCTGCAGCAACTATAGTTCCAGAACAGTGGTGAGGAACGTCCGGCTCGCGGGCCGTACAAGGCCCACGAAATCATTTGGTCTGGTCCTGTCAAGGCAACCATGGGCGGGGCTCGAAATTCAACAAATCTAGGAACTTTTTTTTCATAGCAACAAATTGATATTAACCCTTTCCCATACCGACTTACACTGTAAAATGAAAAAATATACGAAACTTTAAATCCAAATAAGTATCCAGAATTATGAAGATAGTTTTTATTCTGATAAACTGGGGCCCTTTGGAAGAATATATTGATTTTTTTTTTTACGTGCGAGTAACTTTGCAATATTTCATGAAATGCGATCGGTTTTGTTCACATTTTGAATCAGTCTTCTGCATTTCGAATATATTTTCGATGCAAAATACCATTCGATGTGTATCTCCACTTTCTTACTTTTATCACAACTTTCACACAAAATATCAAATAATTCCTTCTCTGACAGACAAGTACAAACAAATCGAACCTTCGGCGGCCATTTTGACTTTTATTTCTACTGACAAAAATATCGATGTGAAGTATATACTGGTGGGTGTAATACACCGACACGGGCTCAGAGTCAGTGCCAGGCAGGCCGGCAGTGTAGTCAGTGCCAGGCAGGCTGGCAGTGTAGTCAGTGCCAGGCAGGCCGGCAGTGGAGTGTCAGTGCCAGGCAGGCCGGCAGTGGAGAGTCAGTGCCAGACAGGCCGGCAGTGGAGAGTCAGTGCCAGGCAGGCCAGCAGTGGAGAGTCAGTGCCAGGCAGGCCAGCAGTGGAGAGTCAGTGCCAGGCAGGCCAGCAGTGGAGAGTCAGTGCCAGGCAGGCCGGCAGTGGAGAGTCAGTGCCAGGCAGGCCGGCAGTGGAGAGTCAGTGCCAGGCAGGCCGGCAGTGGAGAGTCAGTGCCAGGCAGGCCGGCAGTGGAGAGTCAGTGCCAGGCAGGCCGGCAGTGGAGAGTCAGTGCCAGGCAGGCCGGCAGTGGAGAGTCAGCGCCAGGCAGGCCGGCAGTGGAGAGTCAGCGCCAGGCAGGCCGGCAGTGGAGAGTCAGTGCCAGGCAGGCCGGCAGTGGAGAGTCAGTGCCAGGCAGGCCGGCAGTGGAGAGTCAGTGCCAGGCAGGCCGGCAGTGGAGAGTCAGTGCCAGGCAGGCCGGCAGTGGAGAGTCAGTGCCAGGCAGGCCGGCAGTGGAGAGTCAGTGCCAGGCAGGCCGGCAGTGGAGAGTCAGTGCCAGGCAGGCCAGCAGTGGAGAGTCAGTGCCAGGCAGGCCAGCAGTGGAGAGTCAGTGCCAGGCAGGCCAGCAGTGGAGAGTCAGTGCCAGGCAGGCCAGCAGTGGAGAGTCAGCGCCAGGCAGGCCAGCAGTGGAGAGTCAGCGCCAGGCAGGCCAGAAGTGGAGAGTCAGCGCCAGGCAGGCCAGCAGTGGAGAGTCAGCGCCAGGCAGGCCAGCAGTGGAGAGTCAGCGCCAGGCAGGCCAGCAGTGGAGAGTCAGCGCCAGGCAGGCCAGCAGTGGAGAGTCAGTGCCAGGCAGGCCAGCAGTGGAGAGTCAGTGCCAGGCAGGCCAGCAGTGGAGAGTCAGTGCCAGGCAGGCCAGCAGTGGAGAGTCAGTGCCAGGCAGGCCAGCAGTGGAGAGTCAGTGCCAGGCAGGCCAGCAGTGGAGAGTCAGTGCCAGGCAGGCCAGCAGTGGAGAGTCAGTGCCAGGCAGGCCAGCAGTGGAGAGTCAGTGCCAGGCAGGCCAGCAGTGGAGAGTCAGTGCCAGGCAGGCCAGCAGTGGAGAGTCAGTGCCAGGCAGGCCAGCAGTGGAGAGTCAGTGCCAGGCAGGCCAGCAGTGGAGAGTCAGTGCCAGGCAGGCCAGCAGTGGAGAGTCAGTGCCAGGCAGGCCAGCAGTGGAGAGTCAGTGCCAGGCAGGCCAGCAGTGGAGAGTCAGTGCCAGGCAGGCCAGCAGTGGAGAGTCAGTGCCAGGCAGGCCAGCAGTGGAGAGTCAGTGCCAGGCAGGCCAGCAGTGGAGAGTCAGTGCCAGGCAGGCCAGCAGTGGAGAGTCAGTGCCAGGCAGGCCAGCAGTGGAGAGTCAGTGCCAGGCAGGCCAGCAGTGGAGAGTCAGTGCCAGGCAGGCCAGCAGTGGAGAGTCAGTGCCAGGCAGGCCAGCAGTGGAGAGTCAGTGCCAGGCAGGCCAGCAATGGAGAGTCAGTGCCAGGCAGGCCAGCAGTGGAGAGTCAGTGCCAGGCAGGCCAGCAGTGGAGAGTCAGTGCCAGGCAGGCCAGCAGTGGAGAGTCAGTGCCAGGCAGGCTAGCAGTGGAGAGTCAGTGCCAGGCAGGCTAGCAGTAGAGAGTCAGTGCCAGGCAGGCCAGCAGTGGAGAGTCAGTGCCAGGCAGGCTAGCAGTGGAGAGTCAGTGCCAGGCAGGCTAGCAGTAGAGAGTCAGTGCCAGGCAGGCCAGCAGTGGAGAGTCAGTGCCAGGCAGGCTAGCAGTGGAGAGTCAGTGCCAGGCAGGCTAGCAGTAGAGAGTCAGTGCCAGGCAGGCCAGCAGTGGAGAGTCAGTGCCAGGCAGGCCAGCAGTGGAGAGTCAGTGCCAGGCAGGCCAGCAGTGGAGAGTCAGTGCCAGGCAGGCCAGCAGTGGAGAGTCAGTGCCAGGCAGGCCAACAGTGAACACGTTAAGAAAGTGTCAACACACTGGCTACTTATCACAACTTAGGTTGTGTTACGTCCCACAAAAGTTCATGCAGTGTCGATCTTTCCAAAAGAAATGGACAAATTATTATTTTTTTAAGAACATAGAACATAAGAAAGAAGGAACACCGCAGTAGGCCTACTGGCCCATGCGAGGCAGGTCCATGTCAACCCCCGGCTTAGACCAATGGCCCACCCAGTCAGGTCACCTTCACTTAAGGAAGGAGCACGGCATCTCACCCAGTAGCGCCAGCTAGTCAGGTCCAACTCACACCCACTCATGCATTTACCCATCTTCAAAACTACACAATGTTTTAGCCTCTATAACTGTACTTGGGAGTTTGTTCCACTCATCCACAACTCTATTACCAAACCAGTGTTTTCCTATATCCTTCCTGAATCTGAATTTTTCCAACTTAAAACCATTGCTCCAAGTCCCGTCTAGGATAGATATTTTTAGCATACTATTTACATCCCGTTCGTTCATTTCTGTTTTCCATTTATACACCTCAATCATATCCCTCCTAATTCTACGCCTTTCTAGCGAGTGCAGATTCAGGGTCCTCAGTCTATCCTCATAGGGAAGATTTCTGATACATGGGATCAACTTGTCATCCTCTTTTGCATGTTTTCCAGAGCATTTATATCCATTCTGTAATACGGTGACCAGAACTGTGCAGCATAATCTGAATAATCTAACCAAGGATAGAGTTGAAGAACAACCTGAGGATTTCTATTAATTATGCTTCTTGATATGAAGCCAAGGATTCTGTTAGCTTTATTGGGAACACTTATCCACTGTTGTCTTAGTTTCAGATTACTGCTAACCGGAACTCCTAAATCCTTTTCACAATCAGTAATATTAAGATCTACATTCTTTAGTTTATATGTGGCATGGTTATTAACCTTTCCAACATTTAGAACTTTGCATTTGTCTATATTAAACTGCATCTGCCACTTCTCCGACCACTGCATCAGTCTATTCAAATCATCCTGGAGTGCTCTAGTGTCTTCATTAGAATGAATTGGACGGCCTGTTCTGCTGTCATCAGCAAATTTGCTTTTTCACTGTTTATTCCCTCATCTATGTCGTTTATGTAAATTGTGAACAACAACGGGACCAACACTGACCCCTGTGGAATACCACTCGTGACGTGCCTCCATTCTGATTTCTCCCCATTTATGCAAACTCTCTGCTGCCTATTTGTCAACCATGCCTCTATCCAGGAAAAAATTTGTCCTCCTATTCAGTGTGCCTTAAGTTTACTCAACAGCCTCTGATGTGGAACTCTATCGAAAGCCTTACTGAAGTCCATATACACAATATCATATTTAATACCATAATCTACCCCCTGAAATACCTTAATTAAGAAAGTTAGTAAATTGGTATGATAGGAACGCCTCTTTGTAAAACCATGTTGAGATTCATTAAGCAACTTATGCCTTTCAAGATGGCTACGAATTGCCTCGGCAATTACTGATTCCATAAATTTACCCACTATGGAGGAAGGCTTATTGGTCCATAGTTCGAAGCTAAGAACCTGTCACCTGCCATGTAAATAGATATTACATTTGCCATTTTCCACTTGTCTGGCACTATGCTAGTTTGTAATGATGTGTTGAAAAGATTAGTCATAGGTTTGCTAAGTTCCTCTTTACATTCCTTTAAAACTCTGTTGAAGTCGAAGCAAATCTGTGTGCCTAGTTTGTGGTGATGCGTTAGAAATAATGACAAAAGCCAATCTGGAGCTTCATTACGTCTCAAAACATGCTAAACTCCATGAATTGAGAGGCTAAATGCGTCTGGATAAAATCAACGCTATTCAGCGGAGTTTGGAATCAACAATCCGCTCTCACTAGACCTCGTTGTGACAGACAACATTATTCAGATGAGTTATGTAGTCAGCGAGCTAATGGAAAAGAAGCTGAGGCCTGACGTAGAGGGAGAGTTTGTGAGAGTGAATGGTGGCTGCTGTGGTACTGTTAGCACCAAAGTAAAATTGTTTCAGAGTGTTAGTTTATCTCGGAGAATCTTCTCAGATGGGATTACTGAATTAGCACAAAATATTGAAAAAAAAACGCTATAGGATTCTGCAGGAAATTTCAATTTTTTCTCTCTGGCTTGTGACGAGACAACGGACCTAAGCACTGTAGATGGTTTGTTCAGAGAACCGACAAGTTGATAAATTAGACTTGTGCAACACTTGGGTATCTTTAATGAAGAAACGTTTCGCCACACAGTGGCTTCATCAGTCCATACAAAGGAGAATAGTGAAGAATAGAAGGAGTTTGAGGTAATCAGTCCCTCATCCTCAGCCTAATTCATCAACATGTAGTTTCTCTGAACCATTCATCTACAATCCTGCCTGACACAGCAACATCTTGGGATGTTATTACAGGGAATTCTTCACTTGCCTAACCCTTGGGCACGACCTACTTCCACACTGGACAACTGTGACACCACCTACGACTGCTGCACCTCTCCTGCCTACAGTATATAAGCTACTTCTTCGCACATATGCTGTATCCTTTTCAAGATTAATGGACTGACCACATCGACTCAAGGCTGAGGGACTGATTACCTCAAACTCCTCCCGTTCTTCAGTGTTCTCCTTTGTATGGACTGATGAAACCACTGTGTGGCGAAACGTTTCCTCAGTAAAGATACCCAAGTGTTGCACATGTGTCTAATTTATCAGCGTCCACTTGATTACACCTGGGGTGTCAGCTGGGGTGTCAGCTGGGGTGTCGGCTGGGGTGTCAGCTGGGGTGTCGGCTGGGGTGTCGGCTGGGGTGTCGGCTGGGGTGTCGGCTGGGGTGTCGGCTGGGGTGTCGGCTGGGGTGTCGGCTCGGTGACAGCTAAAGTATCAGCTGGGATGTTAGCTGGGGCATCAGTGGGGTTGTCAGCTAGGGTGTTAGCTAGGGTGTCAGCTAAGGTGAGAGATAGGGAGTAAGCTGGCGTGTCGGGTGGGGTGTTATCCGGGGTGTTAGTTAGGGTGTGGGTTAGGGTGTCAGATAGGGCGTTTAGTTGTTTCAGCTAGGGTGTCAGCTGGGGTGTCAGCTAAGGTGCAAGCTGGGGTGTCAGCTAGGGTATCGGCTGGGGTGTTAGGGGGTGTCAGCAAGGGTGCCAGCTTAGGTGTTAGCTGGAGTGTCAGCTATGGTGTCAGCTGGGGTGCCAGCTAGTGTGTCAGCTAGGACTATGAAAGTCTTCCCCTCCTGTTGTTACGTCAGGACCGTGGGAAAGCTGCTGACACTATGATGCAGTTGTCAGCCTCACTCTCCTGTTCTGATGGTGGGGTGAGGCAGGGTGAGGTGAGGGTGAGATTGGGCAGGGTGGAATGAGGGTGGGGTGGGGCAGAGTGGAATGAAGGTGGGGTGGGGCAGGGTGGAATGAGGGTGGGGTGCGGTAGGGTGAAGAAGGGTGGGTTGAGGGTGGAACGGGGCAGAGTGAGGAATGGCAGGGTGGAGCAGGATGAGGCAGGGGAGGGTGAGGCAAGGCAGGGCAGGGTGAGGCAGGGCAGGGTGAGGCAGGGCAAATTATCAAGAGGAAGTCTGCGGGAATGAAAATACAACACTGTACGACGTACACAATACTTTACGATGTGCACAACAGACGGTACGACGCCCGTCGTACCTGTCGGCTACGGCTATCCTAAATTCAATATATATATATATATATATATATATATATATATATATATATATATATATATATATATATATATATATATAATATAATATATATAATATATTATATATATATATATATATATATATATATATATATATATATATATATATATATATATATATATATATATATATATATATAAATGTATGTGTTTGTGTTATTATTCGTCAAAGACATTTGTTAATAGACACTTTTCGTATTGTGCATGCGTGTGATTTTACACATTAGTATGTGACTGTGTATGTGGGGGTCCCTCCCTCCCCCCCCCCCTCTCTCTCTCTCTCTCTCTCTCTCTCTCTCTCTCCTCAACTCAGACACACACATACACACAGGTCTCTCACCTTTAAACTTGCAGCCGCCGGCACCAAGCTGCAGTGATCTTACCACACCCTGGCTACCTGTTACGCACACACACACACACACACACACACACACACACACACACACACTACCTACGTCCTTAACTGTACTCTTGTAGCTATAAAGCCACTATGCAGTAGAAGAATCCCCAACAACCCCATCCTTCTAGGTTTCATGACCTACCCATCATCTACCCCAAGACAAGCACAGCAAGGCGAGACACTACGAACTAGCTAGCACTATGACACACTAACCTTGACAGAATATTAAGCTATGGTGATAAACTTCAAGACTGAATGGCAGAGACAATGTGAGATATAGCAGCTCTCACGGAGACAAAACTTTGTAAGATAATTACAAACCAAGTATTCCCAACTGGATATCAAGTCATTAGGAAAGAAAAAGTGGTAACAGACGTAGATTAGTATGGGTCATATTTATTAAGAGTTCAATGAAGCTTGAAGAAGAGATGTGTAAACGAAGGTAAGTGCAATGACAACACAGTAGGCACAGTCAATAGTGGAGAAACCACGATGGTGGTAACAACAACCAACTCTCACTACCATATAACAGAAGACTAACTCGGTAAAATGAACAAAATACAACGGTATTTACCAACATAGTAGAAGCGACAAGTATAACCCAGGTAACCACACAACAGCTACTGTATATGAGAGATGGCAACCATAAGGATACACGCACTGGGATGACTGGATACTTGGTGGAATATTAGACAAGTGGAGGAGGATGGCGGTGGAGGTGACAGGACGAACAGCAGACAGTCACTGAAGATACTGAACACTAAGCACACTACGTTTCCGCAAGAGATACACAAGTGTTGCACATGTATCTAATTGATCAAAAATATATATCAGACCTGTCTTGGAGTATGTAGCACCAGCACGAAGCCCACAATACCTTATAAAACATGTTGAACAACCAGGTTGTTACTGCTGGCCGCATGCAAACCCAACCTACGAACCACAGCTCGGCTGGTCAGGTACTGACTTTACGTGTCTGTCTAACTCCCTCTTGAAGATAGCCAGGGAGTAACTCAGGTCATGGCCAGGTGAAAGGCAGGACCAGGAACTTATACTCGACCCCACAACCACACACAAACGCACATACTCACCCAACATAGCAGTGGGAAGCAACGTATGAGAAGACACATAACAGAAGAGGAAATATAAAGACGGGAGGAAGAGCCAGAGGAAAGCAACATTGTGTTCATGATGTGCAACAGCGACCAGCAGGTCATTAAGACACGTGTGCAATAATTAAGTATCTTGTGGCTTCTTGTACTGAAGAAGCCTGCTGAGCAGGCGAAACGTCTCGCTACTTGCAATACCAAACAGTAGCACGTGTGTCTCAATCACAGAGGCATCGTAGGAATGTAGACGAGGCAAGGAAGACATCAGTAGGGAGGCGTGCAACAATGATGTTGCAACTATGAGTGATGGTGTAGTTGACGTAAGTGCAACATGACGGAGCAACACAAGCAACATCAATGAAAGATGTCAATAAAGTAGGAAAACTTTATCTGAATAAAGAATGAGGAACTGTCAAGAAATATTGTCAGTGGTGTCTGGGAGGAACACTTGACCGCAGCTGGTGGTCAACCAGTTGGTCAACCAGCTGATGGTCAACTAGGTGGTCAACCGGCTGGTGGTCAACCGGCTGGTGGTCAACCAGTTGGTGGTCAACCGGCTGGTGGTCAACCAGTTGGTGGTCAACCAGTTGGTGGTCGGTCAACCAGTTGGTGGTCAACCAGTTGGTGGTCAATCAGGTGGTGGTCAGCCATCATCCAGGATCACTAACAAGTGTTCAACAGTGAGAGGTGAACACGTGAAGAAGCACTGCAGGCGAACAATATCTGGTCATGAACACTGAACGAGGCAGGTAACACCGTCAGCTGACACTGTAAACACCGTCAGTTGACACTATAAACATCTAACACCGTCAGCTGACACTGTAAACATCAGCACTGAGCTGCCTGCCTCCAGTGTTTACCTTCAAGATACATGAAACTCTTGTTAGTTCTTCACACCAGACTAAATACAAGTAACATATTTACTGTGTAGTGTCATACATATATAGTTAGTGTGTAAACCACGTGTGAAGGCACGTGCGTCTCCACCACGTGTGACTGCACGTGCGTCTCCACTAAGTGTGTCTGCACCACTTCCGTAAGATATTCAACACTCAGTACTACGTGGTTACTAGCACTATGAGGACTCTCGTACTTAATGCTCATTAGTTGAGAGTTACTTGGGGTGACTGTCGGGTCCAGCCTTGTTGCAGCATCCTCTCTGTTGACATAGTGATGATGTAGTAGCCAGGCTTAGGTTAGGTTACCAGTACTTCTGGCAGTTTGTTAGACACACAAATGAGTATCAAACCTAATGCCAAGTATGTGGCCAGCCCTATACCTGGAGTATACCTGGTAGGGGTTTCAGGGGCTAACGCCCCCTCGGCCCGGTCCATGACCAGGCCTCGTCACTTCCGTGAACACTATGTGCTTAACTGTCCTCATACTCAGAAATATAGATAGACAGAATAATTACTTAAGTGATATGTCAAGATATGTTATTAATGAAAATAAGATACCAGATACATTAAGCAAATTTCCTAAATTTGTTTGTAACAGATAAATGAACTATGGATATAAATCCAGATGTACACCTGTAAATTACTTTGGGGCCTAGTTCCTAGGCCTTGTGTATCCATATGGTCTTGTGCTACCGTCCACAGGATGGATATGCGGTGCACAATAAACTAGCCACTTCGGCACCAAAATCTAATCTAAATATGGGTATCTCTCTAACGTGATAAATTAAGTTTGTTCATCACAAACTCTAACATCTTCGCCCTCCATGTCTCCGGTCTACCATGCTTCTGCAAATTCTCCCAGTTTATCTGCCGGTGGTTGGAATCTCGCATGCTCACTAGTTTTGTATTGCTTATGTCTGCCCTTCTGGTCACCGTCGCTATTACAATACCCACCATCGTTGTGTTGTCATTATTTGCGAGGCCTGATTATGGACCGGGGGAAGTTAACCCAAGGAACACCTTCCGGGTAGGTAGATAATATTCCTGTCTTGATGTCCTGCTGTTTGTTAGTGGGTTGTATATCACTGTTATCGCCACCTGGGTGGTTTAGGGGAAGGATCTATCACTAACAGAGTGGGATCATGGATGAAGGTGCGGTGGGGGATGGGAACGCTGGTGAGTAAAGGTTGAGAGCGTTGGGGGTTGGGATGAGGAGTGGTTGTGATATATGTTACTGCACTCAGAGGGGTTAGACTGTGGTTTAGGATGGAGGGAAGCGTACACGATACAACAGCATCAGGTCAAATTCAATCAAAATATGGGGATAAAATACTCAACAGCTGATTTTTGGGGGATGTAAACAAGACAGTAAAAGTTCTCTGGATCCAGCACCACCAAAGAATTGAAATCCAAGATGGCCATGATATTATTTTATTATTGAAAAATTCATAACCCTGTATCAAGTGATGAAGGAATAATATACGAGACTTGTACACAGTATGTTGTACACAGTATGTTGTATGTTGGAAAGCTGAGTGGAATGTCATTATTTTGGTGTAAAAATATAAAATGTCAGAAGAGTAATTAAGTGAAGTAAGATAAGTAAGACATTGTTCAGGTGAATTTTAAGTAAGAGTTAAAGTAATACAACAGTGAATAAGCTTAATAATCGTTTTTATAAGATGTTTAATGAAAGTGTCATTGTTATGTCAGATTATGTGACGACTCTGACACCTTCAGTTACACTGCTGTGCATCATACAGTGGACTCGTTTGAGTGAAACTCTAGTAAGTTTATTTAGACACAGGTACACATAAGTACAATTATCATAGTGTAAATTACGCAGGATAACCCAAAAATAGTCAAAGTGATTTAATGTGTGTGTGAACTTCCTTACGCTTTACTTAATTTTTCCAGCACCCAGGTACATGGGAGTCAACTTAGATGTGGGAGCATGTAAGTCGCTAACAGTGACTGCACATAAATAAATAGTTTAACCCATTTTTTCTGCAGCCGCAAGACCTACCACACCAGGGTTTGTAACCGCAGATCATACGCAGCACTTCGGCTGGGGTAACTGCTTTATCTATCTCTGTAGCTTCCATCGAGGCAGTTGGTCGCTAACACCATTCCACGGGAGATGTTTCATTGCCAGTTCACTGTTTTACAGTGTGATAGGTTCGGTATAAATGAAATTTGGCAGCTGCGTTTGTAGGAGGCAGTGATTCAGTCTTCAAGACAGAGAACAACCGGACATTGCTGACTGGTCGACCACACTTGATGCAGAGTTGTTCATTCATTGACTTTGTTCTTCCAGAGTCATAACCCCAGCTCTTGTTGCGGTATTTCTTCATAAGCAATGCTTCATAATTTAAATGTTTTTACCATTGCTGGTATTATCTACAGCTTTTATTTTCCCTTTCATGTAGATGAGAAAGTCTGCATAGTAGCCAGTGATCTTATACACTAACACGAGACGTACATGACAAACCATACCACGGGCGGGGATAGAACCTGCGATCAGTCACAAAACTCCAGACCGTCGCGTCAGCCACTGGACCACCTAACCACAATAAGATTCATCCAACTAGGTATATTTCTAGTGGTAGCTGGTCTAGTGGCTAACGCGACGGTCTGGAGTTTTGAGACTCTCTGATCGCGGGTTCTATTTCCGCCCGTGCTATGGTTTGTTTGCAATCGTGTCAGCATAGTTGCTGATCCCTGTGTTATATAGCATAGCATATTAGTATCATCCATGTGCTTTAGATAGGAGATCCCTTGTAGGCCTGTGACTTTGTGTGACGTCACGGGATGCGCATGTGTAGGCTCGTACCTCTGCCTCCCTCTCAGTCGGCGTAGACATCCAGGCTAGGACAGGCAGAGGCTGGGCTCCATTTCCCATCATCACAGTCTGACAATATATCGTTACCATCCAACAAGTGTGTCTACCTTCAACCCTCGATATCTCCATTTAAGAACCCCTACGATAATCGTGTCATTACGATTTCGTGAGTCGTATATGACACTCATAATGACTGGTTGTATTTCCTCCATACTGGAGAGATGGAGTGGGTTTCCGCTGCACAGCAACTGGATATTTGCATTTGGGAGGGTTAGTGACCAAAAGGTCTCGGACTGTTCCAACCACTAACTTCTCTCTCAGTCTGTTCGCTCATGCTGAGTGCTAGAGCAATAACGACGTTCAGGACTTTACAGTGTGTTAGCTGATGTACATTGCACAGCATGATGCTGTTGTGTCTTAGTGACTTTAGGGTGTGACGTCGCAGGTGACGTTGTGGCTTGGCAGGCTAGATGCTTCTTAGCCCACGGATAAGATTTTGTTTGGATTTTTAACCCCAAAGGGTTAGCCACTCAGGATTACCCAAGAAAGTCAGGCTGTCTTACTTCCAATAGGGTGCTCAATCTTGTCCCCCAGGATGCGACCCACACCACTCGACTAACACCCAGGTACCGACTTGCTTGCTAGGTGACCGGGACAACACGTGTAAAGAAACAAGCCCCATGTTTCTACAATTGTTGGGGATCGAACCACGGACACTCAATGTGTGAAGACAGCGTTGCCTACCAGGCCATGGGCTACCGTATGACGCCATACAGATGATAGTAAACTGACGCCAGAATTTGCTAGACAGAGTTTAGGGAATTAATAATTGTGAGTGTGTGTGTGCACTCACCTAGTTGTGGTTCCCAGGGTTGATTCACAGCTCTTGGTCCCGTCTCTTCAACTGGCCGCTACCCGATCACTCTTCCGGCTTCGTGAGCTTTATCATATCTCTTCTTAATTAAAGCTATGTATGGATTCTGCCTCCACTACATCACTACCCAGGCTATTCCACTTCCTGACAACTTTGTGAAGAAATATTTCCTAACATCCCTGTGGTTCATCTGAGTCTTCAGCTTCCAACTGTGACCCCTTGTTGTTGTGTCCCATCTCGAACATCCTTTCTCTGTCCACCTTGTTAGGGCCACAAGACATGATAATGTAGTAATTCTAGGAGACTTTAACTTTAGTCATATTGATTGGAATTTCTTGACTGGGAATTTAGAATCATACGACTTCTTAGAAGTAGTTCAGGATTGTTTTTTGAAGCAGTTTGTGACAGAACCTACAAGGGGTAATAACCTGCTTGACTTAGTTCTGGCAAACAATGAATCCCTTGTTAATAATTTAGAAGTTTCAGAGGAACTGGGTGCAAGCGACCACAAATCAATTACATTTAGCATTGAATGGAAGTATGATAGTAGGGATAACTCAGTAACAGTCCCAGATTTTCGCTTAGCAGATTACGATGGGCTTAGAGAACACTTATCATCTGTTACTGGGGTAACGAAGAGAGCTATCAATATGACAGTTTTCTGAACACTATACATGAGGCTCAAAGAACGTTTATTCCGTATAAAGAAATTAGATCAAATAGAAATGACCTAAAATGGATGAATAATAGGCTAAAATATCTACTAGGGCATAAGAAAGGAATTTATAGGCGTATCAAAAGAGGCGAGGGCCATCTTATGAATCAGTATATTGACATTAAGAGGGACATTAAAAAGGGGATAAGAAAAGCTAAAAGGGACTATGAAATTAAAGTTGCTAGGGATTCTAAAACTAACCCAAAAAGTTTTTTCCAGGTATATAGAACAAAAGTCAGAGATAAGATAGGTCCCCTTAAAAATAACTATGGGCATCTTACTGACAAAGAGAATGAAATGTGCTCGATTTTAAATAATTATTTTATCTCGGTTTTTACACAGGAAGACACTAACAATATTCCGATAATTAATTTTTATAGTGGGCCAGAAGAAGATAAATTATGTAACATCAGTCACTAGTGAAATGGTTGTGAAGCAGATAGACAGACTGAAGCAAAATAAGTCACCGGGTCTTGATGAGGTTTTTTCAAGGGTTCTAACGGAATGCAAAATGGAACTCTGTGAACCATTAACTAATATTTTTAATTTATCTCTTCAAACAGGTGTAGTGTCTGATATGTGGAAGATGGCTAATGTAATTCCTATTTTTAAAACAGGGGACAAGTCGTTACCGTCAAATTACCGCCCAATAAGCCTGACCTCAATTGTAGGCAAATTACTAGAGTTATTTATAGCTCAGATTATAAGAAGCCATCTCGATAAGCATAGCTTGATTAATGATACTCAGCATGGATTCACAAGAGGCCGGTCTTGTCTAACTAATTTATTAACTTTCTTCAGTAAGGCTTTTGAGGCTGTTGACCATGATAAAGAATTTGATATTATTTACTTAGATTTTAGTAAGGCATTTGATAGAGTTCCGCACCAAAGACTGTTGAAGAAAGTAGCAGCTCATGGCATTGGGAAAAGGGTGCTCTCGTGGATCGAATCATGGCTCACAGACAGGAAGCAGAGTGTGTCCATAAATGGGGTTAAATCCGAGTGGGGATCAGTAACAAGTGGCATTCCACAGGGATCAGTCTTGGGCCCATTGTTGTTTATAATATATATATCAATGATCTTGATGAAGGAATTACTAGTGATATGAGCAAATTCGCCGATGACACGAAGATAGGTAGGATAACTGATTCAAACGTAGATGTTAGGGAACTTCAGGAGGATTTAGAAAAACTCTACTCTTGGTCAGAAAAGTGGCAGATGCAGTTCAATGTAGATAAATGCAAGGTTCTGAAGCTCGGGAGTGCCCATAACCCTAGCACTTATAAGTTAAATAATGTAGAACTTAGCCATACAGATTGCGAAAAGGACTTGGGGGTTATGGTAAGCAGCAATCTTAAACCAAGACAGCAATGCCTAAACGTACGTAATAAGGCAAATACATTACTGGGATTTATATCAAGAAGTGTAAGCAACAGAAGTCCAGAGGTCATACTGCAGCTTTATACATCATTAGTAAGGCCTCACCTAGATTATGCAGCTCAATTCTGGTCTCCATATTACAGAATGGACATAAATTCGTTAGAAAACATTCAGCGTAGGATGACTAAATTAATACATAGCATCAGAAATCTTCCTTATGAAGAAAGATTGAAGACTCTTAAGTTACATTCACTTGTTAGACGAAGAATGAGGGGAGACCTGATCGAAGTGTATAAGTGGAAGATAGGTATTAATAAAGGGGATATTAACAAGGTCTTGAGGATCTCTCTCCAAGAGAGAACCTGCAGTAATGGATTTAAATTAAATAAGTTTAGATTTAGAAAGGACATAGGAAAGTATTGGTTTGGAAATAGGGTAGTTGATGAGTGGAACAGTCTACCTAGTTGGGTTATTGATGCTAGGACTTTGGGTAGTTTCAAATTTAGGTTGGATAAGTACATGAGTGGGATTGGTTGGATTTGAGTGGGACTTGCACATCACAGCTTATTTCTTGGGTAGCATTGAAAATTGGGTTGGTCAAATGTTTGTTAGTGGGATGAATTGTGAAGGTCCTGCCTAGTATGGGCCAACAGGCCTGCTGCAGTGTTCCTCCTTTCTTATATTCTTATGTACCTCTCAGTATTTTATATGTCGTTTTCATATCATCCCTATTTCTCCTGTCTTCCAGTGTCGTCAGGTCGATTTCCTTAACCTCTTGTTGCAAACCTTTGCACTTTCTCTAGTTTTGTGTGTGTGTGTGTGTGTGTGTGTGTGTGTACTCACCTATTTGTGGTTGCAGGGGTCGAGTCATAGCTCCTGGCCCTGCCTCTTCACTGATTGCTACTAGGTCCTCTCTCTCCCTGCTCCATGAGCTTTATCATACCTCGCCTTAAAACTATGTATAGTTCCCGCCTCCACTACTTCACTTTCTAGACTATTCCACGACTTGACTACTCTATGACTGAAGAAATACTTCCTAACATCCCTTTGATTCATCTGAGTCTTCAACTTCCAATTGTGACCTCTTGTGTCTGTGTCCCATCTCTGGAACATCCTGTCTTTGTCCACCTTGTCTATTCCGTGCAATATTTTATATGTCGTTATCATGTCTCCCCTGACCCTCCTGGCCTCCAGTGTCGTCAGGCCGATTTCCCTCAACCTTTCTTCGTAGGACAATCCCCGTAGCTCTGGGACTAGTCTTGTTGCAAGCCTTTGCACTTTCTCTAATTTCTTGACGTGCTTGACTAGGTGTGGATTCCAAACTGGTGCTGCATACTCCAGTATGGGCCTGACATAAATGGTATACAGTGTCTTGAACGACTCCTTACTGAGGTATCGGAACGCTATCCGTAGGTTTGCCAGGCGCCCGTATGCTGCAGCAGTTATCTGATTTATGTGCGCCTCAGGAGATATGCTCGGTGTTATACTCACCCCCAGATCTTTTTCCTTGAGTGAGGTTTGCAGTCTTTGGCCATCTAAACTATATTGTGTCTGCGGTCTTCTTTGCCCTTCCCCAATCTTCATGACTTTGCATTTGGCAGGGTTAAACTCAAGGAGCCAGTTGCTGGACCAGGCTTGTAGCCTGTCCAGGTCTCTTTGTAGTCCTGCCTGATCCTCATCCGATTTGATTCTTCTCATTAACTTCACATCATCTGCAAACAAGGACACTTCTGAGTCTATCCCTTCCGTTATGTCGTTCACATATACCAAGAACAGCACAGGTCCTAGGACTGACCCCTGTGGAACCCCGCTTGTCACAAGCGCCCACTCTGACACCTCGTCACGTACCATGACTCGTTGCCTCCCTGTCAGGTATTCTCTGATCCATTTCAGTGCCTTTCCTGTTATGTGTGCCTGATCTTCTAGCTTTTTCAGTAACCTCTTGTGAGGAACTGTGTCGAAGGCCTTTTTGCAGTCCAAAAAAATGCAGTCGATCCACCCCTCTCTCTCTTGTCTTACTTCTGTCACCTTGTCATAAAACTCTAGTAGGTTTGTGACACAGGATTTTCCTTCCCTGAAACCATGCTGGTTGTCAATTATACACTTGTTTCTTTCCAGGTGCTCCACCACTCTCCTCCTGATGATCTTCTCCATGACCTTGCATACTATACACGTTAGTGATACAGGTCTGTAGTTTAGTGCCTCATGTCTGTCTCCCTTTTTAAAAATTGGGACTACATTTGCCATCTTCCATACCTCAGGGAGTTGCCCAGTTTCAAATGATGTGTTGAAGATCTTTGTTAATGGCACACACAATATCTCTGCTCCCTCTTTAAGGACCCACGGAGAGATGTTGTCTGGTCCCACCGCCTTTGAGGCGTCAAGTTCGCATAGCAGCTTCTTCACTTCCTCCTTGGTTATATGTACCTCATCCAGCACTTGCTAGTGTACCCCCCTGTTCTGATTTCCTGGAGTCCTACTGGTTTCCACTGTAAATACTTCTTTAAATCTCGTGTTGAGCTCCTGACATACCTCTCGGTCGTTGCTTGTGAATTCCCCATCACCCTTCCTCAGTCTGATTACCTGGTCCTTGACTGTTGTTTTCCTCCTGATGTGGCTGTACAACAGCTTCGGGTCAGTCTTGACTTTCGATGCTATGTCATTTTCATATCGTCTCTGAGCCTCCCTTCTTATCTGTGCATATTCATTTCTGGCTCTTCGGCTAATCTCTTTATTTTCCTGAGTTCTGTCTTCTGTACCTTTTCCATTCTCTAGTACACCTAGTTTTTGCCTCCCTACACCTTTGGGTGAACCAAGGACTCGTTCTGTTCTTCCCATTATTTCTGTTTCCCTTGGGAACAAACCTCTCCTCTGCCTCCTTGCATTTTGTTGCCACATAGTCCATCATTTCTTGTACTGGTTTTCCTGTCAGTTCCCTCTCCCACTGAATGTTTTGAAGGAAGTTCCTCATGCCTGAGTAGTTCCCCCTTTTGTAGTTTGGTTTTTCCCACCCTATTCCTGCTACTCTCTCCACTTGGAGCTCAACTATGTAGTTGAAGCACAGAACGACATGATCACTAGCTCCCAGGGGCCTTTCATACAAGATATCCTCGATGTCTGAACTACTCAAGGTGAATACAAGGTCCAGTCTTGCTGGTTCATCTTCTCCTCTCTCTCTGGTAGTGTCTCTAACATGTTGATGCATGAGGTTTTCCAGTACTACATCCATCATCTTGGCTCTCCATGTTTCAGAACCCCCATGGGGCTCCAGGTTTTCCCAGTCAATCTCCTTGTGATTGAAATCACCCATAACTAGTAACTTTGCTCCCCCCACGTGTGCTCTCCTGGCCACCTCGGCTAGTGTGTCGACCATGGCTCTGTTGCTCTCATCGTATTCTTCTCTTGGTCTCCTGCAGTTCTGTGGTGGGTTGTACATTACTGCAATTATCACCTTATGTCCCTCAGACTGGATTGTTCCTACTAAGTAGTCCCTTTCACCCGTGCCATCCATTCCTTCCATTTTCTCAAAACCCCACTGGCTTTTAATGAGCAGTGCAACTCCTCCTCCCCCTCTCCTCCCTCTGTCTTTCCTGAGGATTTGATATCCGGGTGGAAAGATTGAATCTGTTATTATTCTGGTGAGTTTTGTTTCTGTGAGTGCTATTATGTCTGGGGATGTCTCCTTGATTCTTTCGTGCCACTCCTCATACTTATTTGTTATTCCATCTGCATTTGTATACCATACCTTCAACTTCTTTTCTAAGACTGTGGTCTGGGAGGTGTATTGGGGTTGGGGAAGTGGGAGACCTGATAAGGAACTATGGGTGGTTGCTGTGGGGGTGGAGTTTGTACTGTAGTGGGTGGGGGCATTGGATATGGCATGGGTGTTTTGGTTTAGAGTGTTTGGCTGCACTGGGGTTGACCTTGTTGGGAGGCTTCTATAGGAAGCTGTGAGGTAGGTTGTATTTGATCATCTTCCTGTGTCTGGGATCTCCTGTCTGTCTTCTCCATCCCCTCTCTTTCCTCCTTTCGCCTTTGTACCATCTCTCTCAGTTTCCGCCTTTCGTCTTGTGTTCTGTCGCGGTCGAGATACACCTTCCTGTATGCCGGCATGTCCCTTAATTGTGCTTTCTCCTGCAGTATCCTGTTCCGAGTTGATTCTGCCTTGAAGGTCACTTTCACTGGCCAGGTTCTTTTTTTTACAAACCCCCCTATTCTCCGAAAATTTTCCAGCTGGGTCATGTCATCTTCTCCGATTGCTTTCATGATGCTTTCAATTGCTTTTTTTTCCCTTGTTTTCTTGCTTCATATGTTTCCCCTTCAACTTCCTGTAGCCCATACACAAAGACTGACCTCACCCTTTCATTCTCCCACTGCATATCCCTGTGTATCCCCTCATTCAATTTGATTTCCTCCATTGCAGCTTTCCTTTCTTCAGTTTCACTAGCTACTGTACATGGGCTCAGTGGCCTGTCATTTTCCCTTCTCGGCTTTCCCTGGGCTCTGTTGTGGTCTTTTAGGGCCTCCACATATAGCTTAGCTCTTTCATTTACTACAGTCTCCACTGATAGAGCTTCTACATGCAGTTTTGCTCCTCCTTTTCCTACAGTCCCCTTATTTGTGGCTGAGGTAGCGGTCTCTGTTGTCAATCCCAAAATGTTCTTTAGTTCTTTAGGCTGTTTCAGATTTTCCAGTTCCTCTTCTAAACTCTGTATCCTGGCCTCTGCTGCTTTGACTTTCACCTCCCACTTCCTGCTTTCCATGTCTATCCTCTCTCCCATTCTCATGCTAAGTTCTTCTAGTTTCTTTTCCCATTCTTGTTCCCTTTTTTGAGCTCTGCTGCCCAATCTTCCTTTGCAGTTTCCTCCTCCTGTCCCTTGGGTTTTCTTGCTGCTCTCTGGCAACCCATTTTTGTTTTATCCTGATTGCCTCAGAGTGGGAAACCTATGTAATTCTGTATGTTAGGTTAGTATTGTATATGTCAGAGTGTGGGGGGGGGAGGTAGAGGAGGAACTGTGGCTATATGGGAGAGTAGTGGGGAGGGGGAGTGGGAAGGTGAGTGAAGCAAGTGGGTAAGTGGGTGAGTGGGAGAGGGAGAGGTGGGGAGGGGGAGGGTGAAAGAGGGAGGGGAGGGATCAGGTGAAGGAGTGAGATGTCGGTGGGGGAGGGGGGGAGTGTGTGTGTGAGTCTGGCAATATGTGTGTGTGTGTGTGTGTGTGTGTGTGTGTGTGTTTGTTGTGTTTGTTGTGTGTTTGTTGTGTGTGTGTTGTGTGTGTGGGTGTGTGTGGGTGTGTGGTTGTGTGTGGTTGTGTGTGGGTGTGTGTGGGTGTGTGTGGGGGTGTGTGGGTGGGTGTGTGGGTGTGTGTGGGTGTGTGTGGGTGTGTGGGGGTGTGTGGGGGTGTGTGGGGGTGTGTGGGGGGTGTGGTGTGTGGGGGTGTGGGGTGTGTGTGTGTGTGTGTGTGGGTGTGTGTGGGTGTGTGTGGGTGTGTGTGGGTGTGTGGGTGTGTGTGGGTGTGTGGGGGTGTGTGGGGGTGTGTGTGGGTGTGTGTGGGTGTGGGTGTGTGTGGGTGTGTGTGGGTGTGTGTGGGTGTGTGTGGGTGTGTGTGGGTGTGTGTGGGTGTGTGTGGGTGTGTGTGGGTGTGTGGGTGTGTGGGTGTGCGTGCGCACACTAGGCTACGCTACTCTTTTGAAGATTATAAAAAAATTTTCACAATCAATTCCTTATTAATATGCACTAATATATACTATATAATATTAATTGCGTACACTTGTGTTTGTGTGTGTGTGTGTGTTTACTAGCTTGTCGTTCTTTGAAAAAGAGGGGGGGGGGGTCACGTTAACACTATTTGTTATTGTTGTTGTTTCACCGGTACTCTCCCGGCCCAGATCTTCGCACACTAGGCTACTTTACTTTTTGAAGATTATAGGATTATTTTTTCCCACTCAATTCCTTATTAATATATACTAATGTTTATTATACAATAATTACTGGTGCACACGTCTGTTTGCATGTGCGTACTTGTTTACTAGCTTGTCCCTCAGAAAAACGGGGGGGGGGGGTTCACTAGGCTACACAACTCTTTTGGAGTTTACCTGGCGATATTTAGATAATTTACTAACCACTATCTATCTCCTGGTACTGAAATAGGGAGAGAGATGGTATAGCATACAACCAGCAGGGCGAGACACTTGAGACTTTAGACACTAACCAAAATTAACCACAAATAGGCAAGTGATGTCGTCTGCACAACAATGGAGGTTCCTGCTGGTCGGCTATCAACTCCTTCAATTTTGTAACTCCTTCAGGAACTTTATCATGCATTCAAGTTTTTATTTTCTTTTTCTTTTAAGACTTGATATTCCCTCTTTTTTCTTTAGTACAGTATTATGGTCATAACAAGTCTGATGATGTTAGCTACATTCACAACACCAACAGCTGGGGATTGACTAATTTTTTCTTACTTTCAGTATTTACTTAATCACTCTTTTATGACCTTATCACTACACTGCTGCTATAATCAACCCACATATGTATTTGTTAATATTTCAGATCACACCGTTAACCCAATTAACTGTTTGGATATTTTGTCAACACTGCGGCCAGTAGCCTGATCAGCTGACTGCTACCCTCCCTCACTCAAATTTCATTCAAATTTAAATTGTAAAATTCTTGATCCTATCACATTATTCGCACTCTTGAAAGCTATTACACTCTTGTAGGTATGTTCACTGATTCACTCACGTACGATGACCGCTAATAATATCTTAGGACAGCCACTAGAACGCTAAATCCTGGGAGCACTATTTAGCGATACTGCTTCACGTGTACTCACCTAGTTGTACTCACCTAGTTGAGGTTGCGGGGGTCGAGTCCGAGCTCCTGGCCCCGCCTCTTCACTGATCGCTACTAGGTCACTCTCCCTGAGCCGTGAGCTTTATCATACCTCTGCTTAAAGCTATGTATGGATCCTGCCTCCACTACATCGCTTCCCAAACTATTCCACTTACTGACTACTCTGTGGCTGAAGAAATACTTCCTAACATCCCTGTGATTCATCTGTGTCTTCAGCTTCCAACTGTGTCCCCTTGTTACTGTGTCCAATCTCTGGAACATCCTGTCTTTGTCCACCTTGTCAATTCCTCTCAGTATTTTGTATGTCGTTATCATATCCCCCCTATCTCTCCTGTCCTCCAGTGTCGTCAGGTTGATTTCCCTTAACCTCTCCTCGTAGGACATACCTCTTAGCTCTGGGACTAGTCTTGTTGCAAACCTTTGCACTTTCTCTAGTTTCTTTACGTGCTTGGCTAGGTGTGGGTTCCAAACTGGTGCCGCATACTCCAATATGGGCCTAACGTACACGGTGTACAGGGTCCTGAATGATTCCTTATTAAGACGTGTGTGTGTGTGTGTGTGTGTGTGTGTGTGTGTGTGTGTGTGTGTGTGTGTGTGTGTGTGTGTGTAGCCATTAATGAGCGCAGGTAGGATGTTGGGTGCTCAGTCAGGCTGCGCTCTGAGCACATGTCTGTGGGCCTGTCTGTACTGCTGATAGAACATGGGGGAGGGGGAGGGGGAGGGGGGAGGGGGGAGGGGATGGGAGGTAGTAACACACACTCACCTCTGTCGTACTGTAAATGGCAGTGATTAGGCTGTGTAGCTACATCAGCAGGTGGCAAGGTGCAGAGGTGACACTTGAACACGTGGTTAAGACAACTGGGTCCTCTCTCAGCCTCCCACGCTAAGAGGCGCCTGAGTTTCCCTGTCTCCTAATATGTTTCTTTTCCCCTATAATCTACCTTGTCCATTATTACTATCGTATTTGCTTTGTCTGCTTTCGTAAGGTGACGTCCAGGATCTTAAGTCATGGTATAACTTAAATCTTACATGACAGTTGTGTTGTCGAGGTTTGAGCTTCGTTCAAACCTCTACCACACAACCATGTTTGAGCATAAATCCTGCCTGTACTTGATGTAGCTAGGAGACACGGCAAGATAACTTGTTGGTAGGCGGATGCTGCTTGTCTCGTAGCTCGTTGCTAGAACACTCAGCTCACACACTGAGGTCCGTGGTTCGATTCCCGGTACGGGTGAAAACATATGGACGTGTTCACTTAAGACACCTGCTGTCCCTGTTCACATAGCAGTAGATAGGTACCTGGGTGTTAGCCGACTGGCGTGAGTCGCATCTTGGGGATAAACTGACCTAATCTGCCTGAAATGCTCGGCAAAAGATGTTTTTTTTATACAGTAGTAAGTCACTGATGTCAGCTATGGTAGGCTTAGGTATATAGTAGAGTGCGCTGGTTAGCAGCCACAGCAGACCTAAGCCTAGCGAGAGAGTACAGGGGGGGGGGGGGTTGCTGCTCGTAGGCCTACTGAAGACGTCAAGATGCAACAAGATCTGGTGTTGATGAAAATGATATATAATATTAACAAGTTGATGATTACGACACATCAACGACACAAAACGTTTCATCAACGACACAAAACGTTTCATCAACGACACAAAACGTTTCATCAACGACACAAAACGTTTCATCAACGACACAAAACGTTTCATCAACGACACAAAACGTTTCATCAATAAAGACACATCAACGACAGTTGATGTGTCTTTATTGATGAAACGTTTTACTGACACTAAATAGCAACAGCAGCAGCAACAGCAGCAGCAGCAACAACAGCAACAGCAGCAACAGCAGCAATAGCAACAGCAGCAATAGCAACAATAGCAACAGCAGCAATAGCAACAGCAGCAATAGCAACAGCAGCAGCAGCAGCAACAGCAGCAGCAGCAACAGCAGCAGCAGCAGCAACAGCAGCAGCAGCAGCAATAGCAACAGCAGCAATAGCAACAGCAGCAATAGCAACAGCAGCAATAGCAACAGCAACAGCAGCAGCAGCAGCAACAGCAGCAGCAATAGCAACAGCAGCAATAGCAACAGCAGCAATAGCAACAGCAGCAATAGCAACAGCAGCAATAGCAACAGCAGCAATAGCAGCAACAGCAGCAGCAGCAGCAATAGCAACAGCAGCAGCAATAGCAACAGCAGCAGCAGCAGCAACAGCAGCAGCAGCAGCAATAGCAACAGCAGCAATAGCAACAGCAGCAATAGCAACAGCAGCAGCAGCAACAGCAGCAATAGCAACAGCAGCAATAGCAACAGCAGCAATAGCAACAGCAGCAGCAGCAGCAACAGCAGCAGCAGCAGCAATAGCAACAGCAGCAATAGCAACAGCAGCAATAGCAACAGCAGCAATAGCAACAGCAGCAATAGCAACAGCAGCAATAGCAGCAGCAGCAATAGCAGCAGCAGCAGCAATAGCAGCAGCAGCAGCAATAGCAGCAGCAGCAGCAATAGCAGCAGCAGCAGCAGCAATAGCAGCAGCAGCAGCAATAGCAGCAGCAGCAGCAATAGCAGCAGCAGCAGCAGCAGCAGCAGCAACAGCAGCAGCAATAGCAGCAGCAACAGCAATAGCAGCAGCAATAGCAGCAGCAGCAGCAGCAGCAATAGCAGCAGCAGCAGCAGCAGCAATAGCAGCAGCAGCAATAGCAGCAACAGCAGCAGCAATAGCAGCAGCAATAGCAGCAGCAACAGCAGCAGCAATAGCAGCAGCAATAGCAGCAGCAGCAGCAATAGCAGCAGCAGCAGCAATAGCAGCAGCAGCAGCAATAACAGCAGCAACAGCAGCAGCAGCAATGAAAATTATGTACTATAGCTCGAGAGGGATTCGGGGGTCAACACAACCGCGGTCCGGTCTGTGACCAGGTCTAGTGTTGGATCACCGTCTGATCAACTAAGCTGTTACCGCTGGCCGCACGCAAACCGATGTATAAGCCACAGCCCGGCTCGTCAGGTACTGATTTTAGGTGCCTGTCCAGGAACTTCTTGAAGACAGCCAGGGGTCCTGAAGACAGCCAGGGGTCTTTTGGCAGTCCCCCTTATGTATGCTGGGAAGCAGTTGAACAATCTTGGGCCCCTCACACTTATCATGGAGATGAACTCTTCTCCAGGCTGAGGGACTGACCACCTCAAAGGTTGATGGACTGATTACATCATCTTTATTGCATGACTGCTGTTCCCTTTGTATTTGACTGAAGAAGCCTACTGTGTAGGCGGAACGTTTCATTAATAAAGATACCCAACTGTAGCACATGTGTCTTAATCTTCAAGGTCTGGCGTACTCAGCTGTGACTTTGAACTAGGATCACCAGATGGCAGCACCAAGCCAAGGTGGCACGGTGCGAAATACAAGCCTGGCATGACGGACGGTGGGTCATGCGCTGGCATGACGGACGGTGGGTCATGCGCTGGCATGACGGACGGTGGGTCATGCGCCTGGTAATCCAGTAAGAATACCCTTAAAGGAGATAAGAGATTGTCAGTGCCAATACTAGTGTAAATCCAGGTGTAAATCTATTTTTACCTTTGTTGTTGTTGTCGTTGCTGTCGTTGCTGCTGTTGCCGTTGCTGTCGTTGTAGTTGTCGTTGCTGCTGTTGTCGTTGCTGTTGTCGTTGCTGTTGTCGTTGCTGCCGTTGTCGTTGCTGCCGTTGTCGTTGCTGCCGTTGTCGTTGCTGCCGTTGTCGTTGCTGCCGTTGTCGTTGCTGCCGTTGTCGTTGCTGCCGTTGTCGTTGCTGCCGTTGTCGTTGCTGCTGTTGTCATTGCTACTGTCGTTGCTGTTGTTGTCGTTGCTGTCGTTGTCGTTGCTGCCGTTGTCGTTGCTGCCGTTGCTGCTGTTGTCGTTGCTGTTGTTGTCGTTGCTGTCGTTGTCGTTGCTGCCGTTGTCGTTGCTGCCGTTGTCGTTGCTGTCGTTGCTGCTGGTGTCGTTGTTGTTGGTGTTACCATGGTAGTGGTTGCCACACCCTCACACTGGCTGTCACTAATAATAATCATCTCACATTCTGAGTGAGATTCACAATACAGCAGCTGCAACAGTTCAAAATTTATCCATGATTAGGAAAATTTAGACGATGTTTCTCTCTGTTCTGGTCTTTAACAGACCGAAACGTCACTAGCATCTCTTAAATTATTAGTTAGTGGTAAGTCGACGAACAATATAAACTGTGTATATAATGTACGTTTCAATTTTAGTAATATAGACTTAATTTGTTTTGTGTTCTCTGAGGTTACAGGTGGTCAGGTGTTTACCCGACCAGCCTGGTGTCTACCAGCCTGGTGTCTACCAGCCTGGTGTCTACCAGCTTGGTGTCTACCAGGTGACAGGTCCAAGGATCATGGTTCCCGCAGCCCGCTCTCTCTCCAAGCCTCTTGTTTGAAGGACAGGGCCTCCTGCTTGAAGGACAGGGCCTCCTGCTTGAAGGACAGGGCCTCCTGCTTGAAGGACAGGGCCTCCTGCTTGAAGGACAGGGCCTCCTGCTTGAAGGACAGGGCCTCCTGCTTGAAGGACAGGGCCTCCTGCTTGAAGGACAGGGCCTCCTGCTTGAAGGACAGGGCCTCCTGCTTGAAGGACAGGGCCTCCTGCTTGAAGGAGAGGGCCTCCTGCTTGAAGGACAGTGTTGTGAGGGTTCGTGGAGATTTGATGGTTGGAGTGAAACAAGTCGTTGGGTGTTAACGCTTATATTGCAGACTGTGATAAGGGAGAGCCCAAACTGCCTGTCCTGTCGCCTGCTAGGCCTACGGGGAACTGAGACCGATGCAGCGCATCCCACGCACTCATGCGGCATCACGTGACGTCACACAAACTAGTCACTGGGCCTAGCAAGGGGTCGTGTATGTAAAACATATGGATGGTACTATGATACTCAGATAACATATACATATACAGGTGATCAGCAACTATGCTGACAACAGTGCCTCCTGCTTGAAGGACAGTGCCTCCTGCTTGAGGGACAGCGCCTCCTGCTTGAGGGACAGCGCCTTCTGCTTGAAGGACAGGGCCTCCTGCTTGAAGGACAGGGCCTCCTGCTTGAACGACAGCGCCTCCTGCTTGAACGACAGCGCCTCCTGCTTGAACGACAGCGCCTCCTGCTTGAACGACAGCGCCTCCTGCTTGAACGACAGCGCCTCCTCCTTGAACGACAGCGCCTCCTCCTTGAACGACAGCGCCTCCTCCTTGAAGGACAGCGCCTCCTCCTTGAAGGACAGCGCCTCCTCCTTGAAGGACAGCGCCTCCTCCTTGAAGGACAGCGCCTCCTCCTTGAAGGACAGCGCCTCCTCCTTGAAGGACAGCGCCTCCTCCTTGAAGGACAGCGCCTCCTCCTTGAAGGACAGCGCCTCCTCCTTGAAGGACAGCGCCTCCTCCTTGAAGGACAGTACCTCCTCCTTGAAGGACAGCGCCTCTTTCTTGAAGAACAGGGCCTCCTGCTTGAGGGACAGGGCCTCCTGCTTGAGGGACAGGACCTCCAAGCTTATGGTGTTTATAATTTCCGGTTGAAGGTGAGACCACAACCTGTCTGATGAAGACCAGGCACCAGAGGCTAGGTCAAGGCACTCTTGAAGACAACTGGATACTGACTTTGCATTTTAATTTGTCCTCCTAAATTCTAAGTCAATTTCTCCCATAATGTTTTCAGCTAATTTTTCAATTTGCGTTATTTACGTTAGGTTAACTCATGTCCCCTGTTAATTAACATTAAGCAATTATAACATGCCACAGTGTCAAGAAATTAAATATTATATAGAGGCTATGTAAATTTTTGAAAAGCAGAGACTCACTGACACTACACAGCCAGATAATCACTGTTTAAGGCTGTTGTAACAGTGATCCATGTTACACGCTAGCTGGAGATTCGTCTGTAAAAACTTGCATTTGTGGTCACAGTGGTGCCTGTGCTAACCTTCCTATGGTGTAGAAATATACCTAGTTGGATGAATCTTATTGTGGCTAGCTGGTCTAGTGGCTAACGCGACGGTCTGGAGTTTTGACTCTCTGATCGCGGGTTCTAACCCCGCCCGTGGTATGGTTTCCATGCGGCCATGCCACTGTCTTAGCCACAGTAAATTACTGACTTAATGTAGGTTGATGGACTGTAGTTGAAGGAGAGGATTTCCAACTCCCAAACTTTTTATAATCAGTAAATTTTGCGCAGTTTACCATGTCCTGTACTCCCATAAGAAATAATTTCTGTGTGTACATTTGGAATAAGTTCCCTTTTTTCATACAGAGTTCTGGCCTGCACTCGAGGGAGGACAATTTGAGGAATTTTAAAAGTTACCCATAATTTAGAAGTGTGAATTAATGTTTGTGGTGAAAGTTGCCTTTTTCCATTCCAGTATTTCCTTAGCCTGACTTATTGATGAATAACAACTTCCACGACCTCAACATCTACAGTTAAGACCTGCGGCCGAAGCTGTTAGGCGCACGAGTTATGTGCGGTCGTACGCTGACGTAACTTGAAGTGCGCTGCTGCATGCGTCAGCTGGCGGAAGTTATAGCGTACGTTCTTCACATTATAACATTCAACCTGACAGCAGCCTCTTCTATCGAATATCAACAAGAAATCATTGGTTCAGTAGTTCCTGTCTTCCATGTTTCCACGTCTCAAAACACACAGTTTACTGTTCATAACTATTTTTTTTTTCAACCATAGTTCTGTGGATCACACTGATGGTTCACCTTCAACATATTTTTTTAAAGTCTGACCGAAATAAAAATACTAAAACAGATCCAGGATTACAATGAAATAGTAAAGATAATTAAGTAACTTATTACAGAGTAAAATATATGTTCCAACACAACTTTATTATATCTCATGTCCAGTTATTGTGGCTTTATATGTCTACCAACACTTTCACATGTCTACCAACACTTTCACATGTCTACCAACACTTTCACATGTCTACCAACACTTTTATATGTCTACCAACACTTTTATATGTCTACCAACACTTTTATATGTCTACCAACACTTTTATATGTCTACCAACACTTTTATATGTCTACCAACACTTTTATATGTCTACCAACACTTTTATATGTCTACCAACACTTTTATATGTCTACCAACACTTTTATATGTCTACCAACACTTTCACATGTCTACCAACACTTTCACATGTCTACCAACACTTTTATATGTCTACCAACACTTTTATATGTCTACCAACACTTTTATATGTCTACCAACACTTTTATATGTCTACCAACACTTTTATATGTCTACCAACACTTTTATATGTCTACCAACACTTTTATATGTCTACCAACACTTTTATATGTCTACCAACACTTTTATATGTCTACCAACACTTTTATATGTCTACCAACACTTTTATATGTCTACCAACACTTTTATATGTCTACCAACACTTTTACATGTCTACCAACACTTTTATATGTCTACCAACACTTTTACATGTCTACCAACACTTTTATATGTCTACCAACACTTTTATATGTCTACCAACACTTTTATATGTCTACCAACACTTTTATATGTCTACCAACACTTTTATATGTCTACCAACACTTTTATATGTCTACCAACACTTTTATATGTCTACCAACACTTTTATATGTCTACCAACACTTTTACATGTCTACCAACACTTTTACATGTCTACCAACACTTTTACATGTCTACCAACACTTTTACATGTCTACCAACACTTTTACATGTCTACCAACACTTTTACATGTCTACCAACACTTTCACATGTCTACCAACACTTTCACATGTCTACCAACACTTTTACATGTCTACCAACACTTTTACATGTCTACCAACACTTTTACATGTCTACCAACACTTTTACATGTCTACCAACACTTTTACATGTCTACCAACACTTTTACATGTCTACCAACACTTTTACATGTCTACCAACACTTTTACATGTCTACCAACACTTTTACATATCTACCAACACTTTTACATATCTACCAACACTTTTACATATCTACCAACACTTTTACATATCTACCAACACTTTTACATGTCTACCAACACTTTTACATGTCTACCAACACTTTTACATGTCTACCAACACTTTTACATGTCTACCAACACTTTTACATGTCTACCAACACTTTTACATGTCTACCAACACTTTTACATGTCTACCAACACTTTTACATGTCTACCAACACTTTTACATGTCTACCAACACTTTTACATGTCTACCAACACTTTTACATGTCTACCAACACTTTTACATGTCTACCACCACTTTTACATGTCTACCACCACTTTTACATGTCTACCAACACTTTTACATGTCTACCAACACTTTTACATGTCTACCAACACTTTTACATGTCTACCAACACTTTCACATGTCTACCAACACTTTCACATGTCTACCAACACTTTCACATGTCTACCAACACTTTTATGCGTCTAGTAACACTAGTGTATGTCTACCACTTATATATCTAGCAAGTGTTTCTTATATTTTACGAAACACATGTCAATATTATTGTAAGTTATCAGAGTTGTGATTAACAGTGCATAAGAATATGTAGGTACGAGACCTGACACAACCTCAACTACCTGACAACACCAGTGCCACAAGCCAAGCTAGTTCATTACTACTAGTTCGGTCATGTACTAGACAAGGCAGTTCAACACTACTAGCTCGGTCATGTGTAAACAACCATGGGAGGGGGATGGGTCAACCATGGGATGACGTGATGGGGTTGGGTCAACCATGGGAGGGGGCTGGGTCAACCATGGGATGACGTGAGGGGGTTGGGTCAACCCTGGGATGACGTGAGGGGGTTGGGTCAACCCTGGGATGACGTGAGGGGGTTGGGTCAACCCTGGGATGACGTGAGGGGGTTGGGTCAACCCTGGGGTGACGTGAGGGGGCTGGGTCAACCCTGGGATGGATTGAGGGCTAGGTCAACCATGGGATGGAGTGAGAGGGCTGGATCAACCATGGGATGGAGTGAGAGGGCTGGGTCAACCATGGGATGGAGTGAGAGGGCTGGGTCAACCATGGGATGGAGTGAGAGGGCTGGGTCAACCATGGGATGGAGTGAGAGGGCTGGGTCAACCATGGGATGGAGTGAGAGGGCTGTATCAACCATGGGATGGAGTGAGAGAGCTGGATCAACCATGCGATGGAGTGAGAGGTCTGGGTCAACCATGGGATGGAGTGAGAGGGCTGGGTCAACCATGGGATGGAGTGAGAGGGCTGGGTCAACCATGGGATGGAGTGAGAGGGCTGTGTCAACCATGGGATGGAGTGAGAGGGCTGGGTCAACCATGTAATGCAATGAGAGGGCTGGGTCAACCATGGGATGGAGTGAGAGGGCTGGGTCAACCATGGGATGGAGTGAGATGGCTGGGTCAACCATGGGATGGAGTGAGAGGTCTGGGTCAACCATGGGATGGAGTGAGAGGGCTGGGTCAACCATGGGATGGAGTGAGAGGGCTGGTTCAACCATGCGATGGAGTGAGAGGGCTGGTTCAACCATGCGATGGAGTGAGAGGGCTGGGTCAACCATGGGATGGAGTGAGAGGGCTGGGTCAACCATGGGATGGAGTGAGAGGGCTGGGTCAACCATGGGATGGAGTGAGAGGGCTGGGTCAACCATGTAATGCAATGAGAGGGCTGGGTCAACCATGGGATGGAGTGAGAGGGCTGGGTCAACCATGGGATGGAGTGAGAGGTCTGGGTCAACCATGGGATGGAGTGAGAGGGCTGGGTCAACCATGGGATGGAGTGAGAGGCCTGGGTCAACCATGGGATGGAGTGAGAGGGCTGGGTCAGCCATGGGATGGAGTGAGAGGGCTGGGTCAACCATGGGATGGAGTGAGAGGGCTGGGTCAACCATGGGATGGAGTGAGAGGGCTGGTTCAACCATGCGATGGAGTGAGAGGGCTGGGTCAACCATGGGATGGAGTGAGAGGGCTGGGTCAACCATGTAATGCAGTGAGAGGGCTGGGTCAACCATGGGATGGAGTGAGAGGTCTGGGTCAACCATGGGATGGAGTGAGAGGGCTGGGTCAACCATGGGATGGAGTGAGAGGGCTGGGTCAACAATGGGATGGAGTGAGAGGGCTGGGTCAACCATGGGATGGAGTGAGAGGGCTGGGTCAACCATGGGATGGAGTGAGAGGGCTGGGTCAACCATGGGATGGAGTGAGAGGGCTGGGTCAACCATGGGATGGAGTGAGAGGGCTGGGTCAACCATGGGATGGAGTGAGAGGGCTGGGTCAACCATGGGATGGAGTGAGATGGCTGGGTCAACCGTGGGATGGAGTGAGAGGGCTGGGTCAACCATGGGATGGAGTGAGAGGGCTGGGTCAACCATGGGATGGAGTGAGAGGGCTGGGTCAACCATGGGATGGAGTGAGAGTGCTGGGTCAACCATGGGATGGAGTGAGAGGGCTGGGTCAACCATGGGATGGAGTGAGAGGGCTGGGTCAACCATGTGATGGAGTTAGAGGGCTGGGTCAACCATGGGATGGAGTGAGAGGGCTGGGTCAACCATGGGATGGAGTGAGAGGGTTGGGTCAACCATGGGATGGAGTGAGAGGGCTGGGTCAACCATGGGATGGAGTGAGAGGGCTGGGTCAACCATGGGATGGAGTGAGAGGGTTGGGTCAACCATGGGATGGAGTGAGAGGGCTGGGTCAACCATGGGATGGAGTGAGAGGGCTGGGTCAACCATGGGATGGAGTGAGAGGGTTGGGTCAACCATGGGATGGAGTAAGAGGGCTGGGTCAACCATGGGATGGAGTGAGAGGGCTGGGTCAACCATGGGATGGAGTGAGAGGGTTGGGTCAACCATGGGATGGAGTGAGAGGGTTGGGTCAACCATGGGATGGAGTGAGAGGGCTGGGTCAACCATGGGATGGAGTGAGAGGGTTGGGTCAACCATGGGATGGAGTGAGAGGGCTGGGTCAACCATGGGATGGAGTGAGAGGTCTGGGTCAACCATGGGATGGAGTGAGAGCGTTGGGTCAACCATGGGATGGAGTGAGAGGGCTGGGTCAACCATGGGATGGAGTGAGAGGGCTGGGTCAACCATGGGATGGAGTGAGAGGGTTGGGTCAACCATGGGATGGAGTGAGAGGGTTGGGTCAACCATGGGATGGAGTGAGAGGGCTGCGTCAACCATGGGATGGAGTGAGAGGGTTGGGTCAACCATGGGATGGAGTGAGAGGGCTGGGTCAACCATGGGATGGAGTGAGAGGTCTGGGTCAACCATGGGATGGAGTGAGAGGGTTGGGTCAACCATGGGATGGAATGAGAGGGCTGGGTCAACCATGGGATGGAGTGAGAGGGCTGGGTCAACCATGGGATGGAGTGAGAGGGTTGGGTCAACCATGGGATGGAGTGAGAGGGTTGGGTCAACCATGGGATGGAGTGAGAGGGCTGGGTCAACCATGGGACGGAGTGAGAGGGCTGGGTCAACCATGGGATGGAGTGAGAGGGTTGGGTCAACCATGGGATGGAGTGACAGGGCTGGGTCAACCATGGGATGGAGTGAGAGGGCTGGGTCAACCATGGGATGGAGTGAGAGGGCTGGGTCAACCATGTAATGGAGAGAATTGACCAAAAGGTCCAGACTCAGCTGAGTGTCCTGATGTACCAGACCAGGTGAGTGGGCTGGCGTCCCAGACCAGGCGAGTGGGCTGGCGTCCCAGACCAGGCGAGTGGGCTGGCGTCCCAGACCAGGCGAGTGGGCTGGCGTCCCAGACCAGGCGAGTGGGCTGGCGTCCCAGACCAGGTGAGTGGGCTGGTGTACCAGACCAGGTGAGTGGGATTTGGGATCACAGACCCAACTGATGACTGACGAGTCTAGGACACTTACACAAGACAACTTTCAGTGTCTGCCTGGTGTCAGCAGCTAGTAGCAGCTACCCACTACCTTCATGTCTGCCTGGTGTCAGCAGCTACTAGCAGCTACCCACTACCTTCATGTCTGCCTGGTGTCAGCAGCTAGTAGCAGCTACCCACTACCTTCGTGTCTGCCTGGTGTCAGCAGCTAGTAGCAGCTACCCACTACCTTCATGTCTGCCTGGTGTCAGCAGCTAGTAGCAGCTACCCACTACCTTCGTGTCTGCCTGGTGTCAGCAGCTAGTAGCAGCTACCCACTACCTTCGTGTCTGCCTGGTGTCAGCAGCTAGTAGCAGCTACCCACTACCTTCGTGTCTGCCTGGTGTCAGCAGCTAGTAGCAGCTACCCACTACCATCGTGTCTGCCTGGTGTCAGCAGCTAGTAGCAGCTACCCACTACCTTCATGTCTGCCTGGTGTCAGCAGCTAGTAGCAGCTACCCACTACCATCATGTCTGCCTGGTGTCAGCAGCTAGTAGCAGCTACCCACTACCTTCATGTCTGCCTGGTGTCAGCAGCTAGTAGCAGCTACCCACTACCTTCATGTCTGCCTGGTGTCAGCAGCTAGTAGCAGCTACCCACTACCATCGTGTCTGCCTGGTGTCAGCAGCTAGTAGCAGCTACCCACTACCTTCATGTCTGCCTGGTGTCAGCAGCTAGTAGCAGCTACCCACTACCTTCATGTCTGCCTGGTGTCAGCAGCTAGTAGCAGCTACCCACTACCTTCATGTCTGCCTGGTGTCAGCAGCTAGTAGCAGCTACCCACTACCTTCATGTCTGCCTGGTGTCAGCAGCTAGTAGCAGCTACCCACTACCTTCATGTCTGCCTGGTGTCAGCAGCTAGCAGCAGCTACCCACTACCTTCATGTCTGCCTGGTGTCAGCAGCTAGTAGCAGCTACCCACTACCTTCATGTCTGCCTGGTGTCAGCAGCTAGTAGCAGCTACCCACTACCATCGTGTCTGCCTGGTGTCAGCAGCTAGTAGCAGCTACCCACTACCTTCATGTCTGCCTGGTGTCAGCAGCTAGTAGCAGCTACCCACTACCTTCATGTCTGCCTGGTGTCAGCAGCTAGTAGCAGCTACCCACTACCTTCATGTCTGCCTGGTGACAGCAGCTAGTAGCAGCTACCCACTACCTTCATGTCTGCCTGGTGTCAGCAGCTAGTAGCAGCTACCCACTACCTTCATGTCTGCCTGGTGTCAGCAGCTAGTAGCAGCTACCCACTACCTTCATGTCTGCCTGGTGTCAGCAGCTAGTAGCAGCTACCCACTACCTTCATGTCTGCCTGGTGTCAGCAGCTAGTAGCAGCTACCCACTACCTTCATGTCTGCCTGGTGTCAGCAGCTAGTAGCAGCTACCCACTACCTTCATGTCTGCCTGGTGTCAGCAGCTAGTAGCAGCTACCCACTACCTTCATGTCTGCCTGGTGTCAGCAGCTAGTAGCAGCTACCCACTACCTTCATGTCTGCCTGGTGTCAGCAGCTAGTAGCAGCTACCCACTACCTTCATGTCTGCCTGGTGTCAGCAGCTAGTAGCAGCTACCCACTACCTTCATGTCTGCCTGGTGTCAGCAGCTAGTAGCAGCTACCCACTACCTTCATGTCTGCCTGGTGTCAGCAGCTAGTAGCAGCTACCCACTACCTTCATGTCTGCCTGGTGTCAGCAGCTAGTAGCAGCTACCCACTACCTTCATGTCTGCCTGGTGTCAGCAGCTAGTAGCAGCTACCCACTACCTTCATGTCTGCCTGGTGTCAGCAGCTAGTAGCAGCTACCCACTACCTTCATGTCTGCCTGGTGTCAGCAGCTAGTAGCAGCTACCCACTACCTTCATGTCTGCCTGGTGTCAGCTAGTAGCAGCTACCCACTACCTTCATGTCTGCCTGGTGTCAGCTAGTAGCAGCTACCCACTACCTTCATGTCTGCCTGGTGTCAGCAGCTAGTAGCAGCTACCCACTACCTTCATGTCTGCCTGGTGTCAGCTAGTAGCAGCTACCCACTACCTTCATGTCTGCCTGGTGTCAGCAGCTAGTAGCAGCTAACCACTACCTTCATGTCTTCCTGGTGTCAGCAGCTAGTAGCAGCTACCCACTACCTTCATGTCTGCCTGGTGTCAGCAGCTAGTAGCAGCTACCCACTACCATCATGTCTGCCTGGTGTCAGCAGCTAGTAGCAGCTACCCACTACCTTCATGTCTGCCTGGTGTCAGCAGCTAGTAGCAGCTACCCACTACCATCATGTCTGCCTGGTGTCAGCAGCTAGTAGCAGCTACCCACTACCTTCATGTCTGCCTGGTGTCAGCAGCTAGTAGCAGCTACCCACTACCTTCGTGTCTGCCTGGTGTCAGCAGCTAGTAGCAGCTACCCACTACCTTCGTGTCTGCCTGGTGTCAGCAGCTAGTAGCAGCTACCCACTACCTTCATGTCTGCCTGGTGTCAGCAGCTAGTAGCAGCTACCCACTACCTTCATGTCTGCCTGGTGTCAGCAGCTAGCAGCAGCTACCCACTACCTTCATGTCTGCCTGGTGTCAGCAGCTAGTAGCAGCTACCCACTACCTTCATGTCTGCCTGGTGTCAGCAGCTAGTAGCAGCTACCCACTACCTTCATGTCTGCCTGGTGACAGCAGCTAGTAGCAGCTACCCACTACCTTCATGTCTGCCTGGTGTCAGCAGCTAGTAGCAGCTACCCACTACCTTCATGTCTGCCTGGTGTCAGCAGCTAGTAGCAGCTACCCACTACCTTCATGTCTGCCTGGTGTCAGCAGCTAGTAGCAGCTACCCACTACCTTCATGTCTGCCTGGTGTCAGCAGCTAGTAGCAGCTACCCACTACCTTCATGTCTGCCTGGTGTCAGCAGCTAGTAGCAGCTACCCACTACCTTCATGTCTGCCTGGTGTCAGCAGCTAGTAGCAGCTACCCACTACCTTCATGTCTGCCTGGTGTCAGCAGCTAGTAGCAGCTACCCACTACCTTCATGTCTGCCTGGTGTCAGCAGCTAGTAGCAGCTACCCACTACCTTCATGTCTGCCTGGTGTCAGCAGCTAGTAGCAGCTACCCACTACCATCATGTCTGCCTGGTGTCAGCAGCTAGTAGCAGCTACCCACTACCTTCATGTCTGCCTGGTGTCAGCAGCTAGTAGCAGCTACCCACTACCTTCATGTCTGCCTGGTGTCAGCAGCTAGTAGCAGCTACCCACTACCATCATGTCTGCCTGGTGTCAGCAGCTAGTAGCAGCTACCCACTACCATCATGTCTGCCTGGTGTCAGCAGCTAGTAGCAGTTACCCACTACCTTCATGTCTGCCTGGTGTCAGCAGCTAGTAGCAGCTACCCACTACCTTCATGTCTGCCTGGTGTCAGCAGCTAGTAGCAGCTACCCACTACCTTCATGTCTGCCTGGTGTCAGCAGCTAGTAGCAGCTACCCACTACCTTCATGTCTGCCTGGTGTCAGCAGCTAGTAGCAGCTACCCACTACCATCATGTCTGCCTGGTGTCAGCAGCTAGTAGCAGCTACCCACTACCTTCATGTCTGCCTGGTGTCAGCAGCTAGTAGCAGCTACCCACTACCATCATGTCTGCCTGGTGTCAGCAGCTAGTAGCAGCTACCCACTACCTTCATGTCTGCCTGGTGTCAGCAGCTAGTAGCAGCTACCCACTACCATCATGTCTGCCTGGTGTCAGCAGCTAGTAGCAGCTACCCACTACCTTCATGTCTGCCTGGTGTCAGCAGCTAGTAGCAGCTACCCACTACCATCATGTCTGCCTGGTGTCAGCAGCTAGTAGCAGCTACCCACTACCTTCATGTCTGCCTGGTGTCAGCAGCTAGTAGCAGCTACCCACTACCTTCATGTCTGCCTGGTGTCAGCAGCTAGTAGCAGCTACCCACTACCTTCATGTCTGCCTGGTGTCAGCAGCTAGTAGCAGCTACCCACTACCATCATGTCTGCCTGGTGTCAGCAGCTAGTAGCAGCTACCCACTACCTTCATGTCTGCCTGGTGTCAGCAGCTAGTAGCAGCTACCCACTACCATCATGTCTGCCTGGTGTCAGCAGCTAGTAGCAGCTACCCACTACCATCATGTCTGCCTGGTGTCAGCAGCTAGTAGCAGCTACCCACTACCTTCATGTCTGCCTGGTGTCAGCAGCTAGTAGCAGCTACCCACTACCTTCATGTCTGCCTGGTGTCAGCAGCTAGTAGCAGCTACCCACTACCTTCATGTCTGCCTGGTGTCAGCAGCTAGTAGCAGCTACCCACTACCTTCATGTCTGCCTGGTGTCAGCAGCTAGTAGCAGCTACCCACTACCATCATGTCTGCCTGGTGTCAGCAGCTAGTAGCAGCTACCCACTACCTTCATGTCTGCCTGGTGTCAGCAGCTAGTAGCAGCTACCCACTACCATCATGTCTGCCTGGTGTCAGCAGCTAGTAGCAGCTACCCACTACCTTCATGTCTGCCTGGTGTCAGCAGCTAGTAGCAGCTACCCACTACCTTCATGTCTGCCTGGTGTCAGCAGCTAGTAGCAGCTACCCACTACCTTCATGTCTGCCTGGTGTCAGCAGCTAGTAGCAGCTACCCACTACCTTCATGTCTGCCTGGTGTCAGCAGCTAGTAGCAGCTACCCACTACCTTCATGTCTGCCTGGTGTCAGCAGCTAGTAGCAGCTACCCACTACCTTCATGTCTGAATATTTCAATAACTCTGCACTTATAACATTATACTTGACAACAACTTTAAACCCAATCTCAAACACGTACTTTCCACCATATAAGGCGCATGAGCATGTAAAATATTGTTTCCAAGCAGGTGTAACGTAACGTTAGTAAACAACTGCTAAAGTAACGTAACGTTAGTAAACAACTGCTAAAGTAACGTAACGTTAGTAAACAACTGCTAAAGTAACGTAACGTTAGTAAACAACTGCTAAAATAACGTAACGTTAGTAAACAACTGCTAAAGTAACGTAACGTTAGTAAACAACTGCTAAAGTAACGTAACGTTAGTAAACAACTGCTAAAGTAACGTAACGTTAGTAAACAACTGCTAAAGTAACGTAACGTTAGTAAACAACTGCTAAAGTAACGTAACGTTAGTAAACAACTGCTAAAGTAACGTAACGTTAGTAAACAACTGCTAAAGTAACGTAACGTTAGTAAACAACTGCTAAAGTAACGTAACGTTAGTAAACAACTGCTAAAATGTAACAAAGCCTACCCTTGACACTGACCTTGAGCATATAAGGCGCAGGCTGCTTTCCAAGGCAATTTTTGTTGAAAAAAGAGCGTCTTATATGCCGGAGCATAAGAGACATACTAAGTGAGGTTTTGTAAGTCGCATCACCATCCTGGCCACGAAGGATGACAGTGTTCTTAACTATTCAACCTAACATAATATACACATTAATTAGTATAGTGCTTGTGGGAATTGTGAACGATGATAGTGATGATTGTGTTGCTAACAAGTAGCTGCCTGTCAGTATAGACATCAATAATATTCAACAATACAAACAGTGCAAGTCTAACTTTCCGCTGAAAGGAACGTACAGGAAGTAGAGATCTTCTTAAGGAACTTGTATAATGTTCTACATTAGGTGCCTGATCGGGCAGGTTGTGGGAGACTGTGTGGGCGTGCCAGCAATGGGCAGTAACACCCTGGCTGATCCAGCGCTCAGTAAGGAGGTGTGGCTTGAACCCAGGCTGAGGCACTATACTATGTTATTTACTGACTCAGATTTTCTAGGTATTGCTGTCAAAGAAAGTGAAGCACATCACATCAATTGTACTTTCCATGCAGGTACTTTCCATGCAGGTACTTTCCATGCAGGTACTTTCCATGCAGGTGCTTTCTACGAAGATACTTTCCGTGCTTTTACTCTGGACACAATTCCAAACGCTCCAGTCACACACTTCAGCAGCGGCTGAACATTTATTTCTTGCAATAAACAAAGTCTAGAAGGAAAACACAAAACTTCCGAGTAGCAAGAAAACCTGAAGTTGTGGGCAGTTCTGACTTCAGATTTATACACCAGCATCCACACCACACACAACACATACACAAACACACACCACATACACACACCACACACACACAAACAGCACACACACACAAACAGCACACACACACACAACACACGACACACAAAACACACACGACACACAAAACACACCACACACACACACAAAACACACCACACACACAAAACACACCACACACACAAAACACACACCACACACACAACACACCACACAACACGCAACACACACCACACAAAACACACAACACACAACACACAACACACAACACACACACGCGCACACACACACACACACACACACACACACACACACACACACACACACACACACACACACAACACACACACAATGTTGGTACAGTGTTAACACCAAGGTTATAAGGCTTGAAAACTGCACTACGAGAACAGAGTTGACAGGTTGTTCTGGGGGTCAGAGTTGACAGGTTGTTCTGGGGGTCAGAGTTGACAGGTTGTTCTGGGGGTCAGAGTTGACAGGTTGTTCTGGGGGTCAGAGTTGACAGGTTGTTCTGGGGGTCAGAGTTGACAGGTTGTTCTGGGGGTCAGAGTTGACAGGTTGTTCTGGGGGTCAGAGTTGACAGGTTGTTCTGGGGGTCAGAGTTGACAGGTTGTTCTGGGGGTCAGAGTTGACAGGTTGTTCTGGGGGTCAGAGTTGACAGGTTGTTCTGGGGGTCAGAGTTGACAGGTTGTTCTGGGGGTCAGAGTTGACAGGTTGTTCTGGGGGTCAGAGTTGACAGGTTGTTCTGGGGGTCAGAGTTGACAGGTTGTTCTGGGGGTCAGAGTTGACAGGTTGTTCTGGGGGTCAGAGTTGACAGGTTGTTCTGGGGGTCAGAGTTGACAGGTTGTTCTGGGGGTCAGAGTTGACAGGTTGTTCTGGGGGTCAGAGTTGACAGGTTGTTCTGGGGGTCAGAGTTGACAGGTTGTTCTGGGGTCACTTTCACTGACACTAGAGTAGCGTGAGGCAACTGTGTCAGTACTCTCAACCAGCTGACAACTGAGAGGTTACAGCTGACTTGTGACAGGTGACAGATTCCAGGTGAAAGGTGGCTGACATGTGACACATGACAAATGACATGCCAGGAACAACACAATGCCACGAGGAACAATACAATACCTCCAGGAACAATACAATACCTCGAGGAACAATACAATACCTCGAGGAACAATACAATACCTCGAGGAACAATACAATACCTCGAGGAACAATACAATACCTCGAGGAACAATACAATACCTCGAGGAACAATACAATACCTCGAGGAACAATACAATACCTCGAGGAACAATACAATGCCTCGAGGAACAATACAATACCTCGAGGATACAATACCTCGAGGAACAATACAATACCTCGAGGATACAATACCTCGAGGATACAATACAATACCTCGAGGATAAAATACAATACCTCGAGGAACAATACAATACCTCGAGGAACAATACAATACCTCGAGGATACAATACCTCGAGGAACAATACAATACCTCGAGGATACAATACCTCGAGGAACAATACAATACCTCGAGGATACAATACAATACCTCGAGGATAAAATACAATACCTCGAGGAACAATACAATACCTCGAGGAACAATACAATACCTCGAGGAACAACGCAATGTCACGAGGAACAATACAATACCTCGAGAATAAAATACCTCGAGGAACAATACCTCGAGGAACAATAAAATACCTCGAGGAACAATACAATACCTCGAGGATACAATACCTCGAGGAACAATACACTACCTCGAGGATACAATACCTCGAGGAACAATACACTACCTCGAGGAACAATACAATACCTCGAGGAACAATACAATACCTCGAGGAACAATACAATACCTCGAGGAACAATACAATACCTCGAGGAACAATACAATACTTCGAGGAATAATACAATACCTCGAGGAACAATACAATACCTCGAGGAACAACACAATACCTCGAGGAACAATACACTACCTCGAGGATACAATACCTCGAGGAACAATACACTACCTCGAGGAACAATACAATACCTCGAGGAACAATACAATACCTCGAGGAACAATACAATACCTCGAGGAACAATACAATGCCTCGAGGAATAATACAATACCTCGAGGAATAATACAATACCTCGGGGAATAATACAATACCTCGGGGAACAATACAATACCTCGAGGAACAATACAATACCTCGAGGAATAATACAATACCTCGAGAAATAATACAATACCTCGAGGAACAACACAATACCTCGAGGAACAACACAATACCTCGAGAAACAATACAATACCTCGAGGAACAATACAACACCTCGAGGATACAATACCTCGAGGAACAACACAATACCTCGAGGATACAATACCTCGAGGAACAACACAATACCTCGAGGAACAATACAATACCTCGAGGAACAATACAATACCTCGAGGAACAATACAATACCTCGAGGAACAACACAATACCTAGAGGAACAACAAAATACCTCGAGGAACAACAAAATACCTCGAAGAACAACACAATACCTCGAGGAACAACACAATACCTCGAGGAACAACACAATACCTCGAGGAACAACACAATACCTCGAGGAACAATACAATACCTCGAGGAACAACACAATACCTCGAGGAGCAACACAATACCTCGAGGAGCAACACAATACCTCGAGGAGCAACACAATACCTCGAGGAGCAACACAATACCGCGAGGAGCAACACAATACCTCGTGGAACAATACAATACCTCGAGGAACAACACAATACCTCGAGGAACAACACAATACCTCGAGGAGCAACACAATACCTCGAGGAGCAACACTATACCTCGAGGAGCAACACTATACCTCGAGGAGCAACACAATACCTCGAGGAACAATACAATACCTCGAGGAACAACAATACCTCGAGGAACAACACAATACCTCGAGGAACAACACAATACCTTGAGGAACAACACAATACCTCGAGGAACAATACCTCGAGGAACAACAATACCTCGAGGAACAATACAATACCTCGAGGAACAATACAATACCTCGAGGAACAATACAATACCTCGAGGAACAATACAATACCTCGAGGAACAACACAATACCTCGAGGAACAATACAATACCTCGAGGAACAACAATACCTCGAGGAACAATACAATACCTCGAGGAACAACACAATACCTCGAGGAGCAACACAATACCTCGAGGAGCAACACTATACCTCAAGGAGCAACACAATACCTCGAGGAACAACACAATACCTCGAGGAACAATACAATACCTCGAGGAACAACAATACCTCGAGGAACAATACAATACCTCGAGGAACAATACAATACCTCGAGGAACAACACAATACCTCGAGGAACAATACAATACCTCGAGGAACAATAATACCTCGAGGAACAACACAATACCTCGAGGAACAACACAATACCTCGAGGAACAACACAATACCTCGAGGAACAATACAATACCTCGAGGAACAATACAATACCTCGAGGAACAATACAATACCTCGAGGAACAATACAATACCTCGAGGAACAACAATACCTCGAGGAACAGTACAATACCTCGAGGAACAACACAATACCTCGAGGAACAACACAATACCTCGAGGAACAACAATACCTCGATGAACACTACAATATCTCGAAGAACACTACAATATCTCGAGGAACAACACAATACCTCGAGGAACAATACAATGCCTCGAGGAACAATACCTCGAGGAACAACACAATACCTCGAGGAACAATACAATACCTCGAGGAACAACACAATACCTCGAGGAACAACACAATACCTCGAGGAACAATACAATACCTCGAGGAACAATACAATACCTCGAGGAACAACACAATATCTCGAGGAACAACACAATACCTCGAGGAACAATACAATACCTCGAGGAACAACAATATCTCGAGGAACAACACAATACCTCGAAGAACAACACAATATCACGTGGAACACAATACCGGGTGGGACAACACTTGACACAGGATGACAAGCATTACAAGCTAATAAATTAGGCTTGTGCAACACCTGGGTATCTGAGATATCCGAGTATTGAACCTGTCGGTTCTCTGAACCAGTTATCTACATAACCTGGTGAACACGTTATGTTGTATGTTGTCGTAGCTACGTGTCTTGCTGGCATTATCTGATACCCATGTTAAGTGACGCTCCTTGGTGAGGTGCGCGCGCACACGCACACGCACGCACGCGCACGCACGCGCGCGCGCACACACACACTGCTGGCAGTTCCAAAAATGCTTCAGCAAGGAGCTACTGGACGTCAAATTCAGTAAAATTTGTGTTGAGGATGTGTGTAGCTACAAGGGACAGGAGTTGAAGGGGACAGTTGCAGGGGACAGCAGTTGCAGGGGACAGCAGTTGCAGGGGACAGTTGCAGGGGAAAGAAGTTACAGGGGGCAGGAGTTGCAGGGGGCAGGAGTTGCAGGGGACAGCAGTTGCAGGGGACAGGAGTTGCAGGGGGCAGGAGTTGCAGGGGGCAGGAGTTGCAGGGGGGCAGGAGTTGCAGGGGCAGGAGATAAAGGGGACAGGAGATAAAGGGGACAGGAGTTGCAGGGGACAGCAATTGCAGGAGGCAGGAGTTGCAGGGGGCAGGAGTTGCAGGGGGCAGAAGTTGCAGGGGGCAGGAGTTGCAGGGGACAGTAGTTGCGGGGGCAGGAGTTGCAGAGGGAAGGAGTTGCAGGGGACAGTAGGTGCAGAGGACAGGAGATGCAGGGAACAGGAGATGCAGAGGGCAGAAGTTGCAGGGGGCAGTAGTGGCAGACGGCAGGAGTTGCAGACAGTAGTTGCAGGGGGCAGTAGTTGCAGGGGACAGTAGTTGCAGGGGACAGTAGTTGCAGGGGACAGGAGTTGCAGGGGGCACCACGAGTTGCAGGGGACAGCAGTTGCAGAGGACAGGAGATGCAGGGAACAGGAGATGCAGAGGGCAGAAGTTGCAGGGGGCAGTAGTGGCAGACGGCAGGAGTTGCAGACAGTAGTTGCAGGGGGCAGTAGTTGCAGGGGACAGTAGTTGCAGGGGACAGTAGTTGCAGGGGACAGGAGTTGCAGGGGGACAGGAGTTGCAAGGTTAGTAGTTGCAGGGACAGTAATTGCAGGGGCAGGAGCTGCAGAGGACAGCAGTTGCAGTGGACAGTAGTTGCAAGAGACAGTAGCTGCAGGGACAGCATTTGCAGGGACAGTTGCAGGGGACTGTAGATGCTGGGACTGTAGTTGCAGAGGGCAGTAGTTTTAGGGGACAGTATTTACAGGGGGCATTTGTTGCTGTGGACATTAGTTGCAAATGACAGTAGTTGCAGGAGACAGTATTTACAGGGGGTATGAGTTACATTGGACAGTAGTTGCAAAGGATAGTAGTTGCAGGGGGGCAGGAGTTGAAGGTGGCAGAAGTTGCAGGAGACAGCAGTTGCAGGAGGCAGGAGTTACAGGGGACAGCAGCTGCAGGAGGCAGGAGTTACAGGGGACAGCAGTTGCAGGAGGCAGGAGTTACAGGGGACAGCAGTTGCAGGAGGCAGGAGTTACAGGGGACAGCAGTTGCAGGAGGCAGGAGTTACAGGGGACAGCAGTTGCAGGAGGCAGGAGTTACAGGGGACAGCAGTTGCAGGAGTTACAGGGGACAACAGTTGCAGGAGTTACAGGGGACAGCAGTTGCAGGAGTTACAGGGGACAACAGTTGCAGGAGTTACAGGGGACAGCAGCTGCAGGAGTTACAGGGGACAGCAGTTGCAGGAGTTACAGGGGACAGCAGTTGCAGGAGTTACAGGGGACAGCAGTTGCCGGAGGCAGAAGTTACAGGGGACAGCAGTTGCCGGAGGCAGAAGTTACAGGGGACAGCAGTTGCAGGAGGCAGAAGTTACAGGGGACAGCAGTTGCAGGAGGCAGGAGTTACAGGGGACAGCAGTTGCAGGAGGCAGGAGTTACAGGGGACAGCAGTTGCAGGAGGCAGGAGTTACAGGGGACAGCAGTTGCAGGAGGCAGAAGTTACAGGGGACAGCAGTTGCCGGAGGCAGAAGTTACAGGGGACAGCAGTTGCCGGAGGCAGAAGTTACAGGGGACAGCAGTTGCCGGAGGCAGAAGTTACAGGGGATAGCAGTTGCAGGAGGCAGAAGTTACAGGGGACAGCAGTTGCAGGAGGCAAGAGACTAACTCACAGAATCACAACACTGGCTGTGTATACTAAATAATATATGAAGAATCGTCAAGAATCTGAACAAAGTAACATTCAGATTTGTGTGACCAATGTACGTAAGATTAGTGGTAAACTGCACCTGCACTGAACCCTCATCTAATACACGCAGTGGAACATGTGACCTCTCAACATATCCATCAGGGTAATGAGATGAAGGAGGGCCGCCACTGTTAGCAATTTGCTTTTAGTTTAGTATGTTTATTATGCACCCAATACCCATCCTGTGGGTGGCAGTCAAAAGATTACAGAGTTACATAATGGACCCAGGAACTGGGCCACAGTTTTTATAGCTGAACAAGTTATATTAGCAATAAGCAACTTGTCCTCTACATTAGTTACAGCTAATGTAGATCCGGCACCTTGGCGCAGGTAGTGATCATCTAGTTTCCCCTTGAAAACTTCTACACTTGTTTCAGCAGTATTTCTTATATCTGCTGGTAGTAATCAGAAATACTGGACCCTGGATGTTAAACACAGTGTCCACGGCGCCCCTGCCAGTTTGAATGTGTGTCCGTAGAAGAGAGAACCTGGGAGTTTAAAGTGGCTGTCATCAGCTTTTAGCACTAAACTGTTCAAGGCTGACAACCAGTGCAGGATTAAGGCATGGGCTGTAGGGGCTGCAACTCAGGGTCCTCCGCCACCTGGACGGTCTCCACAGATTAAGCGTTGACAGTCACTGCTGTAACTTTATAATTATAGTATATTACATCACGTATATGATCAACTGTTGACTATTGCCATTTTTTTCCTTTTGAAAGTATCACAGGGGCCCTCACAGTACCTGTAGCCCAGGGTCCCTCACAGTACCTGTAGCCCAGGGTCCCTCACAGTACCTGTAGCCCAGGGTCCCTCACAGTACCTGTAGCCCAGGGGCCCTCACAGTACCTGTAGCCCAGGGTCCCTCACAGTACCTGCAGCCCAGGGTCCCTCACAGTACCTGTAGCCCAGGGTCCCTCACAGTACCTGCAGCCCAGGGTCACTCACAGTACCTGTAGCCCAGGGTCCCTCACAGTACCTGTAGCCCAGGGTCCCTCACAGTACCTGTAGCCCAGGGGCCCTCACAGTACCTGTAGCCCAGGGGCCCTCACAGTACCTGCAGCCCAGGGTCACTCACAGTACCTGTAGCCCAGGGTCCCTCACAGTACCTGTAGCCCAGGGTCCCTCACAGTACCTGTAGCCCAGGGGCCCTCACAGTACCTGTAGCCCAGGGTCCCTCACAGTACCTGCAGCCCAGGGTCACTCACAGTACCTGTAGCCCAGGGTCCCTCACAGTACCTGTAGCCCAGGGTCCCTCACAGTACCTGTAGCCCAGGGGCCCTCAGTACCTGTAGCCCAGGGTCCCTCACAGTACCTGTAGCCCAGGGTCCCTCACAGTACCTGTAGCCCAGGGTCCCTCACAGTACCTGTAGCCCAGGGTCCCTCACAGTACCTGTAGCCCAGGGTCCCTCACAGTACCTGTAGCCCAGGGTCCCTCACAGTACCTGTAGCCCAGGGTCCCTCACACTATCTGTAGCCCAGGGGTCCTCAGTACCTGTAGCCCAGGGGCCCTCACAGTACCTGTAGCCCAGGGTCCCTCACAGTACCTGTAACCCAGGGTCCCTCACAGTACCTGTAACCCAGGGTCCCTCACAGTACCTATAGCCCAGGGTCCCTCACAGTACCTGTAGCCCAGGGGCCCTCACAGTACCTGTAGCCCAGGGGCCCTCAGTACCTGTAGCCCAGGGTTCCTCACAGTACCTGTAGCCCAGGGGCCCTCACAGTACCTGTAGCCCAGGGTCCCTCACAGTACCTGTAGCCCAGGGGCCCTCACAGTACCTGTAGCCCAGGGGCCCTCACAGTACCTGTAGCCCAGGGGCCCTCACAGTACCTGTAGCCCAGGGTCCCTCACAGTACCTGTAGCCCAGGGGCCCTCACAGTACCTGTAGCCCAGGGGCCCCTCACAGTACCTGTAACCCAGGGTTCCTCAGTACCTGTAACCCAGGGGCCCTCACAGTACCTGTAATCCAGGGGCCCTCACAGTACCTGTAGCCCAGGGGCCCTCACGGTACATGTAACCCAGGGGCCCTCACAGTACCTGTAGCCCAGGGTCCCTCACAGTACCTGTAGCCCAGGGTCCCTTACAGTACCTGCAGCCCAGGGTCCCTCACAGTACCTGCAGCCCAGGGTCCCTCACAGTACCTGCAGCCCAGGGTCCCTCACAGTACCTGCAGCCCAGGGTCCCTCACAGTACCTGCAGCCCAGGGTCCCTCACAGTACCTGTAGCGCAGGGTCCCTCACAGTACCTGCAGCCCAGTGACCTACAAAACATCGCTGTGGGCCCTCACAGTACTTGTAGCCCAGGGTTCCTCAAAGTACCTGTAGCCCAGGGTCCCTCACAGTACCTGTAGCCCAGGGTCCCTCACAGTACCTGTAGCCCAGGGGCCCTCACAGTACCTGTAGCCCAGGGTCCCTCACAGTACCTGTAGCCCAGGGGCCCTCACAGTACCTGTAGCCCAGGGGCCCTCACAGTACCTGTAGCCCAGGGGCCCTCAGTACCTGTAGCCCAGGGGCCCTCACAGTACCTGCAGCCCAGGGGCCCCTCACAGTACCTGTAGCCCAGGGTTCCTCAGTACCTGTAACCCAGGGGCCCTCACAGTACCTGTAACCCAGGGGCCCTCACAGTACCTGTAGCCCAGGGGCCCTCACGGTACCTGTAACCCAGGGGCCCTCACAGTACCTGTAGCCCAGGGTCCCTCACAGTACCTGCAGCCCAGTGACCTACAAAACATCACTGTGGGCCCTCACAGTACTTGTAGCCCAGGGTCCCTCACAGTACCTGTAGCCCAGGGTCCCTCACAGTACCTGCAGCCCAGGGTCCCTCACAGTATCTGCAGCCCAGAGTCCCTCACAGTACTTGTAGCCCAGGGGCCTACAAAATCTTAATCCAGCTCTGCTATCAACAATTCTGTCAGCATTTAGTGGTGTAAACTGGTATTAGAGAATTATTACTAGTTACAATTAGTAATTCTTAATTTAACTACTTAGTAATAGGAAATGTTAGATGAAGAAACACTAACAGCCTTAATCTTTCACAACGATGGCCTTGAAAAATGCTGACAGACGTAGCGCTGACGCTGCCTGTGTTAGCGTTGCTACCTGGGTAACGACCTTCAGCAAGTGTCTACAGGCGAAACAAATGCTATATAATACCGATAAGCTTTAAATTAAGACACTTGGGCAACACTAAGAATCTTTACTGACTAAACCTGCGCTGTAGGATTCATCAGTCAATTGCAGAGACATCAGCACTGGTGCAAGACGAAGTAGATGAAGGTGAGAGTTAGTTGATGTAATCAGTTCATTACCCTCGGAGCTAAGAGGCTGATCATCTTGTTCCGAGGATGAAGGATTGATTACACAAACTACCTCTCAGTTTGGTCTTCCACCAGTACTGTAATCAACTGATGAAGCCTGCAGCACAGGCCTGTGTCTTAATCTTCGACTACAAGACTGCTCGAAGTTAGCTAATATAGATCATATAGTTAAGAAAGCAACAGTCAGGAATCACTGGAATACAGTACATTATCACCGACCTGCATCGTCGACAAACTAATGGCGAAGATTGTCATGAGGAAGATACTGGAGCACCAGGATAAAAGCAACTTCGCCAGTAACAGTTACCAACATTTATTCAGAAAGATAGAAGATTTTGTAAATGAAAATACTAGAGTTTTATGACAAGAGTTACCAAGATACAGCAAGAGAAACAGGGATGAGTGAATCGCATCTTCCTAGACTATAAAGAATGTAGACAGCCTGTACTGTCTGCACAGACAGCCTATGCTGTCTGCCAGCTTAGTTCATATTTCGCGGCACTAAGGTGCTGCCCTCTCTAGCCAGCCCAAAGTCAGTGGGACGCTGGTCCCACTCGCTCTCTCACTCACTCAGCGGCCCAGCAGCAGTCAACAAGGTCTACTAGCTCTTTTCCTCGTGGGCATGGCCCTACCGGGCCACGGGCACAACACACAAGCCTGTGTACCCACCACGACTTTGCAAATGAAGTAAGAAGCCTCCGAACACGTATCATTCACTCACCCGCTACCAGAATCACCAGCGGTGAGATTGCTTCTCCTAGTCAGCTGATCACCAGGTTAGAAAATGGGAAAAGCCAATGGTAGACTGCAGGAGACTGTAGAGTGCAGGTTAAAAGGTAGGTTCAAAGCAGGACAGGCAAGGGCAGGTCTTAAGCAGGTGACTGCAAGACATCCTTCCACGTCCTATCCCACCAGAAAACCCTCCTATCTGGTCCTGCAGGGGAGTTTCATCAGCCATGGACATTAAGGAAGTTTAGGTAAGCTATCCAAAAAACCTCTACCTACTTTAGACTAGGTGCAAGCCCGTGTCCCTGTGCAGGCACTAAGTACCCTGCGGGGAGGTCAGAATAAGCAAGACTTTAGAGTAAAATCCTTACACTGCATTCCTATGCTAGTGGAGCTAGGTAACATGGCTGCCAGGACCCAACAAAATGGCGCTCATGCCCTATGAAGGTTCGATTTCCTCATGTCTGCGGCTAGCAGGAGAGAAGGAAATACAAGATGGGGGAGGACAACAAGTGGGGTGCCCCAGGGATCAGAACTAGTATTGCTATTGTTCCTGAGCTACGAAAATGACCTGCTATATGGACTAATTCTAAATGTGTTTTCATATGCGAAACTATTAAACAAAACATGAGAGACAATAATTATGGTTTCCAGAGAGGTTTATGCTGCAGAGTTCATCAAACAAGTGGCTGCTGGACTTCAATCAGACTAAGTGCAAGATTATGCAATTTAATAAAGGAGACGGGAGAGTGGAAGTGGAGTGCAGACTAGAACAACAGAAACTACAAATATCGACGAAGAAAAAGATACGAGAGTAAAACATCACACTGAACATATCACCAGAGAATCACAACTCTGATTCTGGTAGCGTTTGCGAGGCTATTGAATCTTAAAATAATGTTCAGAAACATTCATAACCTTTTAGGACTCCGTACATAATGTGTGTTAGTCTCACACTAGAATATGCAGCACCAGCGTGGAGCCCAGTTTGGTCAAACAAGCTAAGAAGCTTTTACAGGTCTTAAGGTTTGCAGGGAGACAAAGACTGAAGAGTAAAAGCGTATAGGAATACATGTGAATTACTTAAGATGATAAATGGCGAGAAGGGACCAATTAACGAGACATAAAAAGGAGGGGAAATAACGAGCTGATAAAGAATAACAGGAATGTATACAGAGAATTAAGCAGGTTCAAAAAAGTTTCTAACGATGACTTAAGACTCAGAGGACGGGAAGAAATAGATGAGAAGCAAGACTTGTTGAAAATTTCAATGATAAAATGTAAGGGACTTCTCAATAATGGAAAAATATAAGCACAAATACACTATAATGCGATTTTTTTTCCATCGTGTCGGCATTTTATACCATTTATCTCCATCGAGTCCTTGATGAACACCGATGTAATACATGCAACTTAGCAGCTGCACAGCCACTTAGCAAGGTTATAAAGCATTAGAGCGGTTAAAGTGCTGCTACTTATGGGAGCAACTTAGCAGCTGCACAGCCCCAAGGTTATATTACCCTGGGTGCTGCTGGGAGCAACTTAGCAGCTGCACAGCCACTTAGCAAGGTTATATTACCCTGGGTGCTGCTGGGAGCAACTTAGCAGCTGCACAGCCACTTAGCAAGGTTATATTACCCTGGGTGCTGCTGGGAGCAACTTAGCAGCTGCACAGCCACTTAGCAAGGTTATATTACCCCCTGGGCTGCTGCTGGGGGAGCAACTTAGCAGCTGCACAGCCACTTAGCAAGGTTATATTACCCTGGGTGCTGCTGGGAGCAACTTAGCAGCTGCACAGCCACTTAGCAAGGTTATATTACCCTGGGTGCTGCTGGGAGCAACTTAGCAGCTGCACAGCCACTTAGCAAGGTTACATGATAAATTTCTGGACACAGGTTAATAACCAAACAGCAAATATACACGAAACATTAAAGTGTATTTTCTATGTTATCTTAGCCTCTTCTTTCTTTTGTCTTGTGAGATCTAGCTTTTGACGGCTTTTTCTTCCACGTGTTTTTGGTCTCACCCTCATGGGCCATTAACTCTCCTGCAGTGCTCCTCTTTCTTATTCTACTACTACTACTATCACTTCCACCACTACCTCTGCCACTACTTCCTTCAGGTTATCATTCCTCCTACCTCTTCACTTTCTCCCGTCCCCGCCTCCCTCTCGTATATTTACTAGCTCCCTTGACTTCGCTCTTCTGTTGTGACTTGTTAATGCTCCAAGACGGACTGAAACATCGTCTAAAATTTTCTTGTTATGCTCGGGTTATTTATGTAGTGAAGAACTGAGTTCCTTGAAAGAATAAGATGTATAAGAGACAACCAGCATAGATATAGAAATAACAAATTTTGTCTGACGAATATGGTAGAGATTTATAACAGTGGTGCCAACAAAGCATTTGACACAACCACAGCTACATTAACCTGGGGAGCAGGTAGAAGATACAGGAAGATGCTCAAAAGGATACACGAATAACTATTGAACAGAAGAAAGAGAATGATAAGAAAGGTGAGTGATCACTGGAGACCAGCAGAGTTACCCAAGGATCAGTGCTTGGACTCTACCTATTCTTGATACACACAAATGAGCAGCCAAAGTAAACTGGCTCCAGAGGACACATGCACACAACGGTCCATCAAAGAAGGAGACTTACGTGTGATCAGTTTTAAATGATCTGTTTCTGAAATCTCCTGCGGAAGAGGCTCCTCTTCAGCGCTACTCTTCAGAGTTCACCCAATGGGGACTTACATGAAGCCTGTTCATTCCTTCGGCTTCCATGGTGACCGCATGATCAGCCAGGTTATTGGTGCTTGCATCATGCAGGTACATAATGCATCACTGTTGTGATTAACAAGCTCCTCCTGCAGAATGTTTTCTACCTTTCTCCTAAAGACTTCTGCTGTTGTTCGGTCAGCGTTGTGCCTATAACTTTTTGTTTCGCACTACGTTTATTCCACACTTCCTTTCGTATTTCTTGCTGATATAAGAGGTTATTTTAGTATGCAGCTTATATATCAGGCCTTCGAGTTTTGTATAGATTGTGGGTTATCTTCCTTCTCGGTTTTAGAGAGTATATTCCGAGTGCTTAGAAACGGTTCCAGTATTTTATCGAGTAATTGTAAGCAGTAAATGATATTTGTATATGTTCTAGCTTAAAAAACTCACCTGTCTTGAAGGAAGATGTGAGAAGAGAACAATATTCTGAGAGAGAGAGAGAGAGAGAGAGAGAGAGCGCAGAAGTGCTTTGAGCAGTAGAATGATTTGCGTGGTTTCTTCTGTTTTAAAAGTTGTGGTCAGCACCATTAGACTCCTGGCCTTGGCTACACTTGTTTTGTTGTCTTCTCTAAAGGTTAAGACATCTGACATTAATATTTCTAGATCTGCACCAGTTCTCTCTTCTACACCTTGATCTCAATGCCGTTTTTTTTTTTTTACCTGTACTTGTTTAGAGTTCTTTTTAGAAGCAGCAAAAATTTGTAACCATTTAGCATCATGCAGATTATGTTATTTTCCGCCGTTCTCAACAAGAGCAATTTAGATTTTTCTATATGTTCTACTGAAGTAACGTTCAAGGATTGTCTGCCACGAAAGTGAACACGAGGCTCTAATCTGCGTTTTTGTCTGCCATGATGATGAGTGAAGGTGCCTCGTGGAGAGTGCCATATGGCACTGAGTGTTTCACTGTGCTGAGACTGGCATTCTCTATGTTTAACATCACTCTACGTCATTTATTTACTAGAAAATTAAATACTTGCTCTCCTGCTTTACCTGTTATACCTTTTAACCTCAGTTTGTAAAGAATATCTCCACGAACATACTTAACAAAACCTGCGTAACCAACTGATAATATAAGTCTAAGTTGTTTTTGATTTAGTTTTAACTGTTGATGTTTAAGGTCAGGAATGTTCCAGTTTTGTAAAAGAGGATAGTTATCACTGATAACTGAGGTAATGTCCACGATCTCTCGTCATAACCCACATTATTGTCTTTACATTTACCGTTTTTATAATATTCTATAAGTTTGTTATTTGTAATACTGAGTGAGAAATGTGACAGAGCTTGACGCCACCGTCGCCTGACACTGTCTACATAACTAGTGTAGGCGGGGTGTAACTATCTTTTATTTATTTAACAAAGCTGGATACATAAGTTATGTGCTGGTAAATAATAATAACACAGTGAGAACAAGCACAAGCTATGTTTCCTCTGTCATGTTCTATGACACAGGATGTGACTCATACAAGGTGTTGAACTCTGTCAGCCTGAGCTGGGAGACTTCAGTGCACAATGAGGATACCGTCAAGTGTTCCATTAAAGGTTCATCAGCTACGTGAGCTTCAGAGGTTTTGTTTCAGCACAGATGGAGTTACTATCACTTTGAAACTGCCTTCTTCCAGGATAGTCTCTCCCATGTACACAAGAAATAGTTTTTATGAAGATATCTCCATCCTCCCAGACCAGGGGCAAATATAAATATATATATTACACACACACACACACACACACACACACACACACACACTTTGGAGACTGAGAAACGAGAGAGGTGAGGAAGAAAAGAAATTTTGATGTTATATCTAACTATGGACAAATCTGATAGCAGGGGAGGCGTCTTCTAACTCCCTCAGAAGCAGTTGGTGTTGCCACCTATGGGGAAGGACGAGGGACAGTTGCTCTCCCTCCATTAACAGCCTCACAAGCAAACATGTTCTGACACAATGTCAGTTAAGGGGTCAATAATTTTCTGGCACTGTCTTGTGCATAATGCCAATGTTCATTGTATGGACGCTGTTTTAGGGGGCTTTGGTGTCAATACATTGACTTGTATGTTGAACTTAGTTGTGTGTGTTGTCTAACTTGGAACATATACATTATATCACAACAGACTTCATTTCTGCACTTGCTATATTTAAATACTGTGTTCAAGAGTGGTATAAGCACTCAGCTGTGTGTGAACTGTGTTCTCCTATTGAGACACAATCACTGTGGAGCAGTTTGGGACTTTATGTGATGCATCTGCCCTGTGTAGACAAACTGTTTGCTAAAGCAGAGTTTACTCTAAGTCCTGGGATTGACTTTGACCCATTTTGTGTGGTGTTACTTATTTACTTATTGGTGAATTGGACTTGAATTATGCATTGTGTTGGGAAGAGATTTGCTTCTGCATTCTTAGTAGTAACTGGACTTAGTATTCGTGGACCCAGTTTGTTATGACTGGATTTCATCACTGCTTTGGTGGTGACAATACTGTGTTTAGAAGGCTTGGTCCTTGAATAACTGGTGTACGAGAACATAACTATGCACTATGCTGATCTGAGTCGTTTTCTAGTGCGAGTGTGTACTCACCTAATTGCGGTTGTAGGGCTCGAGTCACAGATCCTGGCCCTGCCTCTTTGCTGTCGCTACTTAGGTCACTCTCCCTGCTTCGTGAGCTTTATCATACCTCTTCTTTAAGCTATGTATGGGTCCTGCCTCCACTACATCACTTTCCAGACTCTTCCAATTCCTTACAACTCTGACTGAAGAAGTACTTCTTAACATCCCTGTGATTCAACTGAGTCTTCAACTGAGCCTTCAACTTCAATTGTGACCCCATGTTGTTGTGTCCCATCTCTGGGACATCCTGTCTGTCCACCTTGTCGACTCCTCTCAGTATTTTATGTCATTATCGTATCCCCCCTATTTCTCCTGTCCTCCAGTGTCGTCAGGTCGATTTCCCTTAAACTCTCCTCGTAGGACATACCCCGTAGCTCTGGAACTAGTCTTGTTGCAAACCTTTGTACTTTCTCTAATTTCCTTACCTGCTTGGCTAGGTGTGGGTTCCAAACTGGTGCTGCATACTGCAATATAGGCCTGATTTACACGGTGTACAGGGTCCTGAACGATTCCTTATTAAAATGTCGGAATGCTGTGAGGTTTGTAGTCTTTGGCTCACAAGACTGTACTCCGTCTGCTGTGTTATTTGCCCTTCCCCCAATCTTCATGACTTTGCACTCGGTGGGCTTGAACTCTTTGAGCCAGTTTCTGGACCAGGCCTGCAGCCTGTCTAGGTCCCTTTGTAGTTCTGCCTGGTCCTCGTCTGATTGAATTCTTCTCATTAACTTTACATCATCTGCAAACAAGGACACTTCTGAGTCTATTGCTTTCGTCATGTTGTTCACATATACCAGAAACAGTACCGGTCCTCGTCACGTACCATAACTCTGTCTTATTCCCTGACCCACTTCAGTGCCTTCCCTGTTATACCTGCCTGGTCCTCCAGCTTTTGCAATAATCTCTTGTGTGGAACTGTGTCAAAAGTCTTCTTACAGTCCAAGAAAACGCAATCTACCCACACCTCTCTTGCCTTACTGCTGCCACCCTGTCATATAACTCCAGTAGGTTTGTGACACAGGATTTCCAGTCCCTGAAACCATGCTGGTTGTCGTTGATAAGCTCATTCCTTTCTAAGTGCTCCACCACTCTTCTGATAATCTTCTTCACGACTTTGCATACTATACACGTCAGTGACACTGGTCTGTAGTTTGATGCTTCGTGTCTATCTCCTTTTTTTAAAAATTGGAACTACATTTGCTGTCTTCCACTCCTCAGGTGGTCTCCTTTTTCGACAGATGTGTTGAAGATTGTTGTTAGTGTTACATGTGTGTGTGTGTGTGTGTGTGTGTGTGTGTGTGTGTGTGTGTGTGTGTGTGTGTGTGTGTGTGTGTGTGTGTGTGTGTGTGTGTGTGAGAGAGACTTATGTGAATCTTAAGATATTGTGCGATGTGTCTTTTACATGACTAGTCCGATGTTGGACTTTAGAATAGTTATCATTTGTGGGTTGACTAATTACATAACACTTGACATATAGGCTGAAAGACTTTTTATCACGTAATATCTGGACTTTCTTGTGCAGACTGTAAAAAATTTGTACAATATGTCTTCACTCAGAAAAGCCAGGTCATGTTACACCTCCTGTTTTATCAAATCCCAAAACTGGTGAACAGAAGTACGATTTGAGGTTTAAAACTATGAGTTGGCTTGCCTTCAACGTGTCCCCAGATTTACAAGCAGACGTAGGCATGTTTCACATTAGCAATTGCAATATTTCTGTCCTTCAGTGCCTTAGTGATTGTGTCGTTATGATCTAGCATCTATGAGACACCATCTTGCTAATATATATAAAACCACATTCACCAGCCTCCAGCATCTGACTAGTGCTCTGCTGCCTCCTTAGTTAAGTGGGGATAAATTCCCAAATTTCTAGAGCGTCTGGGATCTCCCGTGAGTGTGAGAACTCTCCCCAGAGAACACTCGAATACTCGCGCTAGTGATATTTTCCATTTGTTTATATAGTGTTTCAGGAATGGGACCTCGCGCTGAGCCAGCAAACCTGCCGACGACACAGATCATGTACTTCTGTCTCACAACTCTTGAATGATTGAAATACACATCCACACTGTCATGGGCCGCCAATGATACCTTCTGTCTGCCTCAGAGAATGTCCCTGGTTATCTGTTCCTGTCTTGCAACACTGCATAGTAATAGACGATGCATAAGAGAAAGATTTAGAGCTAAATATTTCCATCCCCTTATGACTTGTTCTGCATACATGTGAAGTTCTTCTGACAAAAGTCACTTGTTCAGAGAGTGGAGTCCGCCACCTGGCACCAAGTATCGCATTATGCAACAGGTCTGGACTGTGACTTAATGGACTTTAAATTGTTTTTATTGTATGGGTATTATGATACCTTATGACAGAGTACTGGTGCGACAACAGCCAAGTGGCGCTGGCAGCAACAACTTGTAAAGATAGCAGCAAACTGGGAATGATGTCAGCAAGTTTTTATGTTGTCAGTTCTGAATAAACAACCAGGTTTAGTGATCAGGTAATTATACAAGAAAATAATCAGTGAGCCTCACTCTCCCCCTCACTACAGTCCCTCGCCCTCACCCCTCGCCCTCACCCCTACCCCTCACCCCTACCCATCACCCCTACCCCTCACCACTCTCCCTCACCACAGTCCAGATAAATTGTATAAAATACCCACAATGAAAAAATAGATAAATGCAGTATAATGCGATCGTTTACTACGTTTCTTCCACACAGTGGTCTTTATCAAGTCACAAGACACTAGAGCACTCCAGGATGATTTAAATACACTGATGCAATGGTCGGAGAAGTGGCAGATGCAGTTTAATATAGACAAATGCAAAGTTCTAAATGTTGGACAGGAAAATAACCATGCCACATATAAACTAAATAATGTAGATCTTAATACTACTTATTGCGAAAAGGATTTAGGAGTTCTGGTTAGCAGTAATCTGAAACCAAGACAACAGTGGATAAGTGTTCGCAATAAAGCTAACAGAATCCTTGGCTTCATATCAAGAAGTATAAATAATAGAAGTCCTCAGGTTGTTCTTCAACTCTATACATCCTTGGTTAGGCCTCATTTAGATTATGCTGCACAGTTCTGGTCACCGTATTACAGAATGGATATAAATGCTCTGGAAAACGTACAAAGGAGGATGACAAAGTTGATCCCATGTATCAGAAATCTTCCCTATGAGGATAGACTGAGGACCCTGAATCTGCACTCTCGAAAGGCGTAGAATTAGGGGGGATATGACCGAGGTGTATAAATGGAAAACAGGAATTAATAAAGGGGATGTAAATAGAGTGCTAAAAATATCTAGCACAGACAGGACTCGCAGCAATGGTTTTAAGCTGGAAAAATTCAGATTCAAGAAGGAAATAGGAAAGCACTGGTTTGGTAATCTAGTTGTGGATGAGTGGAACAAACTCCCGAGTACCGTTATAGTAGTGAAGTTTTAAAAATAGGTTAAGATAAATACACGAGTGGGTGTGAGTTGGACCTGACTAGCTTGTGCTACTAGGTTTGGTAACGTGCTCCTTCCTTAAGTGAATGTGGTCTGACCTGACTAGGTTGGGCCATTTGTTTAAGCCGGTACGCGCCTTGGACCTGCCTCGCATGGGCCAGTAGGCCTGCTGCAGTGTTCGTTTTTTGTGCTCTTATGTACTCCCTGTTCAGGCAGATCCGTTTGTGACTTGATAAAGTCCACTGTGTGGGCGATACGTAGTTAGTGAAGCATCACATTATACTGCATGTGTATATTACCTCAGTATAGTGACTCTCTACTCTCCCTCACCATTATCCCTCACTTTAAACTTCCAGGCACCGAGAGTGCCCCCGCAACATAAATAGAGGGCAGGACGGTGCCAAGGTGGGTGGGTGGGTGCCACATATGGGAAGATAGATCAGGTGATGGCACTAGCAGGTACTAGTAGGCACTAGCAGGTACTAGTAGGCATTAACAGGTACTAATAGGCACTAGCAGATACTAGCAGGTACTAGTAGGCACTAGCAGGTACTAGCAGGTACTAGCTGGCACCACTGCCTCTTGCACATTACGGTAAAGGATGTACACTACATGTACATTTCTTGACCACTCTACTGCTACAACTAATGTCTCATTTAATAGATTAGTTTCTAAATTTTATACTAGCGAGTTAGAATTAGAATGTGTTGACTATGTTACTGACAGCACTAGTTGGTTACACTACTACTACCATTACTAATATTACTACTATTAATACTATATTAATAGTATTAATAATACTACTACTATTAATACTATTACTACTACTAAAACTATTACTACTACTGTTGCTACTACCACTACTATTACTACCGCAATTTTACTATTCAAGTTTGACCTTTGCGGACAATGGAAATTCATGCAACAAATGTCTTGACCTTTTTGTTTACATTGGTTTACGTTACACTGTGTTGCATAATCTACCTGTCTACTTATGAACCAGTAGAAGCCTTGAGAGTGTGTCAGTCATCACAGGAGAGTGTCAGTCATCACAGGAGGGTGTCAGTCATCACAGGAGGGCGTCAGTCATCACAGGAGGGTGTCAGTCAACACAGGAGGGTGTCAGTCAACACAGGAGGGCGTCAGTCATCACAGGAGAGTGTCAGTCAACACAGGAGGGCGTCAGTCATCACAGGAGAGTGTCAGTCATCACAGGAGGGTGTCAGTCAACACAGGAGGGCGTCAGTCATCACAGGAGAGTGTCAGTCATCACAGGAGGGTGTCAGTCAACACAGGAGGGCGTCAGTCATCACAGGAGAGTGTCAGTCAACACAGGAGGGTGTCAGTCAACACAGGAGGGCGTCAGTCATCACAGGAGAGTGTCAGTCATCACAGGAGGGTGTCAGTCAACACAGGAGGGCGTCAGTCATCACAGGAGAGTGTCAGTCAACACAGGAGGGCGTCAGTCATCACAGGAGAGTGTCAGTCAACACAGGAGGGCGTCAGTCATCACAGGAGAGCGTCAGTCATCACAGGAGGGTGTCAGTCATCACAGGAGGGCGTCAGTCATCACAGGAGAGTCAGTCATCACAGGAGGGCGTCAGTCATCACAGGAGAGTGTCAGTCATCACAGGAGGGTGTCAGTCATCCCAGGAGGGCGTCAGTCAACACAGCAGGGTGTCAGTCATCCCAGGAGGGTGTCAGTCATCCCAGGAGGGTGTCAGTCATCACAGGAGGGTGTCAGTCATCACAGGAGGGCGTCAGTCATCACAGGAGGGTGTCAGTCATCACAGGAGGGTGTCAGTCATCACAGGAGGGTGTCAGTCATCACAGGAGGGTGTCAGTCATCACAGGAGGGTGTCAGTCATCACAGGAGGGTGTCAGTCATCACAGGAGGGCGTCAGTCATCACAGGAGGGCGTCAGTCATCACAGGAGGGCGTCAGTCATCACAGGAGGGCGTCAGTCATCACAGGAGGGCGTCAGTCAACACAGGAGGGTGTCAGTCAACACAGGAGGGTGTCAGTCATCACAGGAGGGTGTCAGTCATCACAGGAGGGTGTCAGTCATCACAGGAGGGTGTCAGTCATCACAGGAGGGTGTCAGTCATCACAGGAGGGTGTCAGTCAACACACGAGGGTGTCAGTCAACACACGAGGGTGTCAGTCAACACACGAGGGTGTCAGTCAACACACGAGGGTGCCAGGCGCCCTGTGTCATGTAGCATCAAGGCAGGTATGTGTTCGGGAGCATTAAGGCAGGTATGCGTTAAGGAGTATCAAGGCAGGTATGTGTTAGGGAGCATCAAGGCAGGTATGTGTTAGGGAGCATCAGGCAGGTATGTGTTAGGGAGGATTAAGGCAGGTATATGTCAGGCAGCGTCAGGGCAGGTATGTGTCAGGCAGCATCAAGGCAGGTATGTGTCAGGCAGCATTAAGGCAGGTACGTGTCAGGCAGCATCAAGGCAGGTATGTGTCAGGCAGCAGCAAGGCAGGTATGTGTTAGGAAGCATCAAGGCATGTATGCGTTAGGCATCATCAAGGCAGGCAAGTGTCACGCAGGATCAAGGCAGGTATGTGTCAGGCAGTATCAAGGCAGGTATGTGTCAGGCAGTATCAAGGCAGGTGTGTGTCAGGCAGCATCAAGGCAGGTGTGTGTCAGGCAGCATCAATGGAGGTGTCAGGCAGCATCAAGGGAGGTATGTGTCAAGCAGCATCAAGGGAGGTATGTGTCAAGCAGCATCAAGGCAGGCATGTGTCAGGCAGCATCAAGGCAGGTATGTGTCAGCCAGCATCAAGGTAGGTATGTGTCAGGCAGCATCAAGGTAGGTATGTGTCAGGCAGCATCAAGGTAGGTATGTGTCAGGCAGCATCAAGGTAGGTATGTGTCAGGCAGCATCAAGGTATGTATGTGTCAAGCAGCATCAAGGCAGGCATGTGTCAGGCAGCATCAAGGCAGGCATGTGTCAGGCAGCATCAAGGCAGGCATGTGTCAGGCAGCATCAAGGTAGGTATGTGTCAGGCAGCATCAAGGTAGGTATGTGTCAGGCAGCATCAAGGTAGGTATGTGTCAGGCAGCATCAAGGTAGGTATGTGTCAGGCAGCATCAAGGTAGGTATGTGTCAGGCAGCATCAAGGTAGGTATGTGTCAGGCAGCATCAAGGTAGGTATGTGTCAGGCAGCATCAAGGTAGGTATGTGTCAGGCAGCATCAAGGTAGGTATGTGTCAGGCAGCATCAAGGTAGGTATGTGTCAGGCAGCATCAAGGTAGGTATGTGTCAGGCAGCATCAAGGTATGTGTCAGGCAGCATCAAGGTAGGTATGTGTCAGGCAGCATCAAGGTAGGTATGTGTCAGGCAGCATCAAGGTAGGTATGTGTCAGGCAGCATCAAGGTAGGTATGTGTCAGGCAGCATCAAGGTAGGTATGTGTCAGGCAGCATCAAGGTAGGTATGTGTCAGGCAGCATCAAGGTAGGTATGTGTCAGGCAGCATCAAGGTAGGTATGTGTCAGGCAGCATCAAGGTATGTGTCAGGCAGCAACAAGGAAGGTATGTGTCAGGCAGCATCAAGGTAGGTATGTGTCAGGCAGCATCAAGGTAGGTATGTGTCAGGCAGCATCAAGGTAGGTATGTGTCAGGCAGCATCAAGGTAGGTATGTGTCAGGCAGCATCAAGGTAGGTATGTGTCAGGCAGCGCTGCTGTGTAACTTTGAACTTCACAAAGTTTACATATATCCGTCCTTAAAGTTCCCATCTTTTACCATCCACTCAACTTTCAATTCACCAAAACACTTAAAGAATTCTTGAGAGTGTTATCCCTACTAGTCAGACTAACAAGACAACTATTATTATTATTACTATTATTATTACACATTCCAGGCTTTCAGTTCAATCATAATACGCTGTTACGTACAAAAGTGCTGTGTGTATCTCCACACGTGCAGCAGACTCGCCTGTGTGTATCTATTCCTGAATCAGTGATGTAATGTCAATGAGTAAGTCTATCGGGGATCGATGGTGAATACACTATGCTGTGACGTGAAACAAGTCACATTAACTACATGTACCAGTCATGCCCCTGTCATGCTCTTCACTCCCTTCAAGGCTCTGTGACCCAAACATTGCTATCTATATTACTTTTCAACTCGTCAAACCTGACTGCCTCACATTCCCTATCAAATGTGATCTCTCCTGTTTTAACATATCTTGATGATGATGATGATATTACTTATAATCCAAACTGGTGCTGTTGATGTTCACTCAGCAGTAAAACACTGCAGCTATGAACGAATGAGCGGCAAAATGAGAAAATTTCGCTGAGTTTTAAATGAGAGATACTAAAGATTTTTTGTATTTATTATGAGAAGCAATGTTAATGTGATCAAGAAACACCATAATGCCAACCTGTTACCAGAGAGCATTTTATTTACGAGTATAAATATATAACTAGTACGATCCATTACTTTGATTAAAAAAGGGTGGGATGTAGCTCAGATGCACATACTGTCCTGGGCGCAATCTGTCAGATTGAGAAATTTAATCAGGACCAGAAATTTAATCAGGATCATAGCAAGAAATGTATTCAGAGTGTTGCTGACGTGCAGTTATGTTATCGTAGTTTCGAACTCGAGGAAATGCTTATCAGACCTGGAAGAATGCAAGTCGTTTATTGGTTGAGTAGGGGACATTAATTCCTGGTACTAGCCTAGATGAAAGATTTTTTTTGTGTTGCTTTTTATAGTGTAGGAAATATCGTGCTTAATTAATAGAAAGTCGTGATGAGACGCTCTCAGAGGCCTGACGACGCTCGTCACAGTCCTCGTGGAAGGCGCATCAGATTCTTGCTATACAATCTGTAAAGATAAAGAATCACTGGAAGCTGCAGGGTTCAACTCTCTTTTCAAGCTGTGGGTTGTTTGATCCTCCCAGTGATGATAATCAACACAGCCTGGACACTGGTGTCATCTAGTCAGTAAAAACTACTGCTGGTGCTTCACTCTCCAGAAGACAGTAAAGCAACTGCATAAATCTATAAACCAATAACGTTAACGTTATAAAAATCTTTGAACGACTCCTAAGAGGAAAGAGTGTCACTCATGGAATCACAACAGTTGTACAACTCAGGGCAGTATGGGTTTATAGCAGGTCGTTCTACCTTTAAAAATTACTGTACTATTACGACATGGTCTTGGATGCATTGGAAGACGAGGTAAATGTTTATGTGGTGTAAACTGATTTCGCAAAAGTCTTCGAAAAGTGCCACCATGATGTACAAAATACGTGCAAAAGGAATAAATAGAAAAGTGAGCAGGTGTGTATCTAACTTCTTAACCAACAGAATCCATAGTAGTAGTAGCAGTGAGGCCTAGTCATAGACTGGGCCACGGGGGGCGCTGACCCCCCGGAACACCCTCCAAGTAAACAGAGGGAAGTCGGAGGCTCTCACAGTGAAAACCTTTGTTCGTTGAGGCATAATGCTCCCACCGTTTGTTTCTTATTTTTGTATCTGACAGACAAGTCTGACATGTATCACAGAGCTGTATTATATTTTGCTGATGATGCCAGATTTTTTTTGAGTGTCGGCCATGGAGGACACAGCTTATCTTCAGCCAGATATAAGCCAAATATTCCAACAATATAATGCTCAGTGAGGACAAGTTTCAGGAGCTCCGCTGTGGAAGAATTGAGGAAATACAGACTAAAACAGAGTACAAGATAAACTAGAGTCATTCATACGAGTGGAAGGAGGGACAAAGTCGTAGGATCTCACATTCAAGGACTACAACTGTGTTGTTATCGCTACCGAACAGAAAGACTGAAAGATTACTGTATTCTAACAACTCCCATCAGAGCTAGAAAACGTACAGAGAACCCTCACTGCCAGTATAAATTTAGTCAAACATATAAAATACTGAGAATAATTGAATTATACTCCACAGAACGTAAGTGATTAAAGTACACCAAAATTTACACTTAAAAAATCTTGGAGGAACAGGTCTCAAACCGGCAAACCGAAAACACTCCATATGAAAGTGACCTGACAGTGCAAAGAAACCTTCGATATAAAACAAGGATCCGATCGTTACATTAAGAAAGAACTCGTTAAATTCGATAAATTCTCCACTTTTCAAAGTCCTCACATCTTACATAAAGGGAATTACCAACAAACCTCCAGATGTCTTCAAGACAGAACTTGTTAACTGAATGTTAAGACAGAGTAAAACAACTGAGGTTAAATCAGGTTTATAAAATTGCTCACAGTGTCCAGAATATCTTGCTGCCAATTTTGTCAAGGCTGAGAACCAAAGCAATCATAGTACTAAGGAGAGAGAGCACAACTTTGTAGTACCCACAGTCAGTGGCCAGGCTTCAAACACCTTTTACTGTACAGCAATAAAGGAATGGAACAGACTGCCCGCACATGTCAAAGCCAGTCATAGCATGAACCAGTTCAAGAAGTGTCAAAAGGTACCTAATGAATGTAGCCACAGAAAGGAAGGAGAATGATTTTTTTATTTTTTAGCTAACAGACATGTGAATATAAATAACTCATTTTACCTTATTCCTAGTATATCTCCTATATAGTATAATAATAAGGCATTAAAAGGTCCCCAATGGAAATAAGTCACTCTGTCTGACTTTTATGGGTTATCCCAGGTTCTCTACACATATGCTGCTATGTATGATAATCTATGTAAGTGTATTTGTGTATACCTGAATAAACTTATTCCAACTCAGCTGGGCTGCGGTACAGCCAGCGCTAACCTCCTGGTCGACCAGGCCAGTAGCTGAGAGGTCTGGTCGGCACCGGGATGCGGGGGCGCTGACCCCTGGAATCGACGTATAATAAGGTAAACTTTACCTTACCTAGCACTCCCCTTCACCTACCATCTACTACTACATCTTCTTCCCTCTGTAGTGTTCCTGGAACCTACCCACACCTGTGTAACATTACAAGATCCAACCTACGAATATGTACCCGGCTGGGTTGCCACGTATTCGGCTGTATTACCATGTACCCGCCTGCTACCATGTATCCGGCAGTGTTGCCATGTACCCGCATGTTACCATGTATCCAGCAGTGTTACCATGTACCCGTCTGTTACCATGTACCCGTCTGTTACCATGTATCCGACAGTGTTACCATGTACCCAGCTGTGTAACCGTGCATCCGGCTGTGTTGCCGTCTACCAAGCTGTATTACTATCTACCCGGCTGTGTTGCCGTGTACAAGTATTGAATGCAACGATGTACAAATATTAAACGTCTGTCACCAGTGACACACCTGTCACCAGTGTTGAGATCTCTTTACACGTGTGACACACCTGTCACCAGTGTTGAGATCTCTTTACACGTGTGACACACCTGTCACCAGTGTTGAGATCTCTTTACACGTGTGACACACCTGTCACCAGTGTTGAGATCTCTTTACACGTGTGACACACCTGTCATCAGTGTTGAGATCTCTTTACACGTGTGACACACCTGTCATCAGTGTTGAGATCTCTTTACACGTGTGACACACCTGTCATCAGTGTTGAGATCTCTTTACACGTGTGACACACCTGTCACCAGTGTTGAGATCTCTTTACACGTGTGACACACCTGTCACCAGTGTTGAGATCTCTTTACACGTGTGACACACCTGTCACCAGTGTTGAGATATCTTTACACGTGTGACACACCTGTCACCAGTGTTGAGATCTCTTTACACGTGTGACACACCTGTCACCAGTGTTGAGATCTCTTTACACGTGTGACACACCTGTCACCAGTGTTGAGATCTCTTTACACGTGTGACACACCTGTCACCAGTGTTGAGATCTCTTTACACGTGTGACACACCTGTCACCAGTGTTGAGATCTCTTTACACGTGTGACACACCTGTCACCAGTGTTGAGATCTCTTTACACGTGTGACACACCTGTCACCAGTGTTGAGATCTCTTTACACGTGTGACACACCTGTCACCAGTGTTGAGATCTCTTTACACGTGTGACACACCTGTCACCAGTGTTGAGATCTCTTTACACGTGTGACACACCTGTCACCAGTGTTGAGATCTCTTTACACGTGTGACACACCTGTCACCAGTGTTGAGATCTCTTTACACGTGTGACACACCTGTCACCAGTGTTGAGATCTCTTTACACGTGTGACACACCTGTCATCAGTGTTGAGATCTCTTTACACGTGTGACACACCTGTCATCAGTGTTGAGATCTCTTTACACGTGTGACACACCTGTCATCAGTGTTGAGATCTCTTTACACGTGTGACGCACCTGTCATCAGTGTTGAGATCTCTTTACACGTGTGACACACCTGTCATCAGTGTTGAGATCTCTTTACACGTGTGACGCACCTGTCATCAGTGTTGAGATCTCTTTACACGTGTGACACACCTGTCACCAGTGTTGAGATCTCTTTACACGTGTGACACACCTGTCACCAGTGTTGAGATCTCTTTACACGTGTGTCGCACCTGTCACCAGTGTTGAGATCTCTTTACACGTGTGACGCACCTGTCACCAGTGTTGAGATCTCTTTACACGTGTGACGCACCTGTCACCAGTGTTGAGATCTCTTTACACGTGTGACGCACCTGTCACCAGTGTTGAGATCTCTTTACACGTGTGACGCACCTGTCACCAGTGTTGAGATCTCTTTACACGTGTGACGCACCTGTCACCAGTGTTGAGATCTCTTTACACGTGTGACGCACCTGTCACCAGTGTTGAGATCTCTTTACACGTGTGACGCACCTGTCACCAGTGTTGAGATCTCTTTACACGTGTGACGCACCTGTCACCAGTGTTGAGATCTCTTTACACGTGTGACGCACCTGTCACCAGTGTTGAGATCTCTTTACACGTGTGACGCACCTGTCACCAGTGTTGAGGTTTCTTTACACGTGTGACGCACCTGTCACCAGTGTTGAGGTTTCTTTACACGTGTGACGCACCTGTCACCAGTGTTGAGGTTTCTTTACACGTGTGACGCACCTGTCACCAGTGTTGAGGTTTCTTTACACGTGTGACACCTGTCACCAGCGTTTCTGACATATCATAAGAGGAGTGTTGCTTGCTGGTTAACCAGGCTGTTGCTACTGGCAGCCAGCTGCTAGCAGCAACTACTTGATCAGGCTCCATCCCTGTTGCCTGATCAACTAGGCTGTGTAGACCCCGCTGGCTGCTAGTAGCAACAGCCTGGTTAACCAGCAAGCAACACTCCTCTTATGATGAGATGTCAGTCCATCAACCTTGATGGACTGATCACATCTGCCTTTCACTACTACACCTGCTGCCTCGGTATCAGACTGAAGAAACCTACTGAGTAGGTGAAACGTTTCAACAATAAAGGTACCCAACTGTTGCACATGTGTCTTAATCATCAACTTGTCGGTATTTTACACCGTTTTCAACAGTTATGAGTTGGCGCTTTCAGAAATTTATTCACAAGATATTACAGTGTAGTTGAGTGTAGTTGTGTGTCTTCCACAATGTTTACTTAAGATAACACCAGAATATTCTGTCTTCCACAATGTTTACTTAAGATAACACCAGAATATTCTGTCTTCCACAATGTTTACTTAAGATAACACCAGAATATTCTGTCTTCCACAATGTTTACTTAAGATAACACCAGAATATTCTGTCTTCCACAATGTTTACTTAAGATAACACCAGAATATTCTGTCTTCCACAATGTTTACTTAAGATAACACCAGAATATTCTGTCTTCCACAATGTTTACTTAAGATAACACCAGAATATTCTGTCTTCCACAATGTTTACTTAAGATAACACCAGAATATTCTGTCTTCCACAATGTTTACTTAAGATAACACCAGAATATTCTGTCTTCCACAATGTTTACTTAAGATAACACCAGAATATTCTGTCTTCCACAATGTTTACTTAAGATAACACCAGAATATTCTGTCTTCCACAATGTTTACTTAAGATAACACCAGAATATTCTGTCTTCCACAATGTTTACTTAAGATAACACCAGAATATTCTGTCTTCCACAATGTTTACTTAAGATAACACCAGAATATTCTGTCTTCCACAATGTTTACTTAAGATAACACCAGAATATTCTGTCTTCCACAATGTTTACTTAAGATAACACCAGAATATTCTGTCTTCCACAATGTTTACTTAAGATAACACCAGAATATTCTGTCTTCCACAATGTTTACTTAAGATAACACCAGAATATTCTGTCTTCCACAATGTTTACTTAAGATAACACCAGAATATTCTGTCTTCCACAATGTTTACTTAAGATAACACCAGAATATTCTGTCTTCCACAATGTTTACTTAAGATAACACCAGAATATTCTGTCTTCCACAATGTTTACTTAAGATAACACCAGAATATTCTGTCTTCCACAATGTTTACTTAAGATAACACCAGAATATTCTGTCTTCCACAATGTTTACTATTATGTCACTGGATAAAAATAATTTGAAAGCTCTTTAACATCTGTGATTAATTTCTCTCTCGATTCATGAACTTTTTTCTTCCTGACATTCAGTAGATGATGACGCAGGGTGTGACAACTGTTCTTGTAAGAACATAAGAAAGAAGGAGCACTGCAGCAGGCCTACTGGCCCATGCTAGGGTAGTCCAAGTCACATAATTCTGGCAAAGTTTACATTTCGTTGTGTCTATATGAACAGGTGATACAACCTTCCTGAGATACTTGTAGCATAGCAGAGGCTGGACGGCAATATCATACACACTTGTCTGTGATCTGGATGTACCATAGATATGTGGGTTCTCTTGCATGATACATGACTGATGTCCGTTCCCCTCAAATTACTGAAGTTCAATTAGAATTGTCTCATTATTTCCCCTCAAACTGCTAGTTAACCATGAGGCCTGGTCACAGACCGGGCCGCAGGAGCGTTGACCCCCGGAACTCTCTCCAGGTAAACTCCAGGTAACAACTGTGGCATGCAAAGAATATGTTACAATTTATTCGGCATATGTACACACTCCCATATAGACTGCCTCCCAACCAGTGAACCGGGTGCTAAGGGTTTAACGATTTTTTAGGGTACCCATCGTTAAATCAGTACCTTGTTTCATTGTCCAATCACAGGCGAACCCTCCAAATACTGAGGCGACGTGGTTCACTCGCGGTCAGCATTTGCCAGATTTGCCTAGAAGTTGGTTGATGACGGTGCTCTCTCTCTCTCTCTGGCTTCTGTTTTGCCATTCTTTGTCACCCTGTGGTACACTTAAATTCAACTCCTGTACATAGTGTACATAACTGTATATCTTGTGAAGGAAATACAAGTTAAAGATATTACTGCTAAGTTTATTTTGCTCCAAAAATCCATTACGACCAGGTTACAGGTCATTCTTTACCCGTTCATAATAACACCCCGAAGTTGTAATCTACTCCCTCCTGGAGAACATACACCTTAGTCAGTTCACCAGTTTTTTTTCTTGTGAGTGAATCCACAAAAGGTGTACTCTGACTTCACTGTCTGTAATTGTACCATAAAGACCTATAACACCTTAATATTAATAATTAAAAATGCGTGTCGGCAGTAACATTAAGTGCTTCCACATTTCATACATGTTAATTCTTCATATTTAACTGATGGACTGATTACATCGACTCCAGGCTGAGGGACTGATTACCTCACACGCCTTCTGATCTTCACCATTCCTCTTCGTTTTGGACTGATGAAGCAGCTGTGTGGCGAAATGTTTCCATAATAAAGATACCCAAGTGTTGCACATGTGTCTAATTTATCAACATTTAGCTTGTCTTTCACTGCGGAGCACATGACAATGTTGCAGCACCTGTGACTCTACGGCAGGTCGTGCAGTAGTTGTAGTAACTTTGAGATTGCTTCATTTTACTGTATTTCACGTAACCACGTATTATGCCCTGCCTACATAAGTTTTCGCACGCCACGTTCCTCGGGATTCTAACTCCAAAAGTTTTATTAATAGCGTGTAAGTTGCACCGCGTGCCCCTCCACCTGTTGAGCGTCAAGGTTAACAGTGTGCTTGCGGCGCTGAACACGTGCTGGTTGCTACGTTTCAATACACTTTACTTTGCAGTTAGAAATGAAGTAAGACTTGTTATGAGGGTACTGGTGGCATAAATGAATAACAAGGTGGAAGCTCCAGAACTTACCCTGGCCACTTATCATCATCGCTGATCATAATAGGTGTTTATTACCTCAAGATTTCCTGGAGATGCCTCCTGGGGGGGTTAACGCCTCCGCGACTCTATGGAAAGCCCTATCAGCCAGTCTGTTCGTGCATGCTGTCCTACGCATGCACCACAGCCTGGCTGATCAGGAAATGTCTTCAGGAAGTTGTCTCTAAGACAGTCGGCAGTGTGTTGATAATTCACCTTATGTATGATGGGACTGTGTTGAAAATCCTCACAACCTTCAGGCTTACAGAGTCTCTGTATATGAACGGTATACAACACTGACACTATATATGAACGGTATACAACACTGACACTGTATATGAACGGTATACAACACTGACACTGTATATGAACGGTATACAACACTGACACTGTATATGAACGGTATACAACACTGACACTGTATATGAACGGTATACAACACTGACACTGTATATGAACGGTATACAACACTGACACTGTATATGAACGGTATACAACACTGACACTGTATATGAACGGTATACAACACTGACACTAGACACATGTGTAACATCTGGGTATCTTTATAGACGTCTCGACAACCAGTGGCGTTATCAATACAAGGATATAATAAAAACTGAAGAACTATATACAAAAGATAAGGTAATCAGTCCCTCATCTTTTGTATATAGTTCTACAATATTTGCATTATGTCCTTGTATTGATAAAGCCAATGGTGGGTGAAACGTCTACAAATAAAGATACTCAGATGTTTCACATGTATCTAATTCCTCAGTGAGTTCTCTGTGTACTCATTACACTCCTGCCTTCCATTCCAGGTAATTCTCGCCCTCTGCTAAGCTTTCGAAAGCAAGTGATTGCGAGTGCAGATTTGGACCAGTCGCTCTAAGATTTCCATAATTAAATTCTAATGCATCTTTCTTGTCTACGTTCCAGGGAGTACCTAATTTAGGTGCTTGATAAAATTTACACGAGCTATGAAGACTTTTTGCACATTCTCAAGATTTACAAATTCGACTTTCTTATATTATTGCAGCCGGGAGAGAAGAGGTGATTTGAAGTGTGTCATCCTTCACTTGTCATCTCTTTGCCTATCGTTTTCCTTGTTGTTATGACAATGATAACCTTCTAATCACTATCACATTATTCTTTCGCGTTCTTGTGTGATTCAAGTTTTATACTTCGTTCCAGTGTTAACAGTAATGATATGTCGAGGTAATAACAACAAGTCAGGTTAACAATAACAGTGGGCGCCACTCTTAAACTGTAGTACAAGGGCTGATATATGATGTCTCTATGTCATATATGAAAATGAGAAACAGAGAGGGGTCAGGTACAGTGCCTTGGGGAACAACTTTTCACTATGGCAGCCTCTGATTTCTGCCCACTAATTACTCACCGAGTTCTATTTGTTAGAAAATAAATGACCATCTACCCACTTTTTCCAGTTATTCCCTCGAACGTTCTTTGTGGTATATTACACCGAGGTCGCTTGTCACAAGCTCACACTCGTCTGTTTCCTGTATTATGACGTTATTTCTTTACCTACGTTGTGATTTTTATCATTTTCGTGTGGGTGGAATCAACAAGAGGCAGTGAAGGCTCGATCCTTCCTCTGGTAAGGGCGAAATAGACATACTACCTGTTCTCACCTTGTTGATCCTATGTTGTATGTGGAGTAGTTAGTCGTCATCCAAGTGAATATTAAAGCGAGGCCATAATTTGCTACGTTATTAAAGACAATTTCCTGTAATACTTCCTTTCTAATAGATGAGGCGTGATCTTATAGCTGGCAGTTGGGAGTTGATCCCTGAAATCATTATCACAGGTAACTGGATATTGGTCTGAGGTGATAAATGGATTGGCACGTGTATACAACACTGCTCGTAAATACTAAGGAATACGTGTGAGGATGTTGCCTGTTGCTGCTACACCGATATTCCTTGATCAAGTTGATGGGGGAAATGTGTTGTACGCTCATGTCACCGATGTAAGACATGATAAAGCAAAGTGCATGACCTCTGAGTCCAGAGTGCTCTTGTTTAAGGAAGAAGGTGTCATCAAGAGTTAGAGACGCTGCACTCTGTAAGACCATAAATATTCTGAGTGAATATTTTCGAGAGTTACAACACTACGTCCCCAACACTGTCACTGTCTTATTTCTCTTCCTCAGGTAAATGTATCGGAGATTATGAAGATAACACACTTATATTAATGGTAGTGGAATTGTTTCGTGGTTGAAGAACACCTTTGATGATGAACACTTAATGACAAGTGTTCACTTGTAACGATATTACTAATGAACACTTGAATCTGTGTTGCCAAAATGTGTCCCCAACACAGTATTCTTCATCAGTTGAGTACACAGGTCACTAAATACAGAGACAACTTATCAAGGTATAAATAACGCAATGATCCAACAGTAGTAACACCTGCTGGCTCGGTCTTGTTGACAGTTCTGTATGGCAACGTACCCACCTTTGTTACATAATTCAGTTACGTGAATCTTTGAGCAGGTTCACTGTAAGAATTGTTAAAGAAGTTGATATTTAGTGATTCCTGGAGTGGTCTGGTGTCGTAGCTGTGTTTGTGATGTGCAGTTATGAGTGAGCCTTCATGCTGTTGCTCTGGCCAAGAAAGATATTTACAAGTAGTACAGTCTTAGCGATAATGATGTGTTGATAGTAATGATGTGTTGTGTTGATAGTAATGATGTGTTAACGGTAATATGTTAACGGTAATGATGCGTAGTGGTAATAATAACGAGTAAAGTTAACAATACTGACGAGTAATGTTAATAATAACGAGTAATGTTGATAACGAGTAATGTTAATAATACTGACAAGTAATGTTGATAACGAGTAATGTTAATAATGCCGAAGAGTAATGTAATAATGTTAAAAACGAGTAATGTTAACAATAACGAGTAAAATTAACAATAACAACGAGTAATGTTAACAATAGTAACATGTTAATAATAACGAGTAATGTTATAATTCATAAACTATAATGTTATAATTCATAAACTACAAATTGAGACCGTCGTTTACATTTGGCCTTTTAAACTGGCACTTTCATACTAAAATATTGGGAAGCATTGATACCGTGTGTCTGAGCTGGTTCATGGTTATACCTTCACAGGTACGTTATACACCTTCTTAAATAGTGGACTAGCACTGATAGTGGTGGACTAGCACTGATAGTGGTGGACTAGCACTGATAGTGGTGGACTAGCACTGATAGTGGTGGACTAGCACTGATAGTGGTGGACTAGCACTGATAGTGGTGGACTAGCACTGATAGTGGTGGACTAGCACTGATAGTGGTGGACTAGCACTGATAGTGGACTAGCACTGATAGTGGACTAGCACTGATAGTGGACTAGCACTGATAGTGGACTAGCACTGATAGTGGACTAGCACTGATAGTGGACTAGCACTGATAGTGGACTAGCACTGATAGTGGACTAGCACTGATAGTGGACTAGCACTGATAGTGGACTAGCACTGATAGTGGACTAGCACTGATAGTGGACTAGCACTGATAGTGGACTAGCACTGATAGTGGACTAGCACTGATAGTGGTGGACTAGCACTGATAGTGGACTAGCACTGATAGTGGACTAGCACTGATAGTGGACTAGCACTGATAGTGGACTAGCACTGATAGTGGTCTAGCACTGATAGTGGACTAGCACTGATAGTGGACTAGCACTGATAGTGGTGGACTAGCACTGATAGTGGACTAGCACTGATAGTGGTGGACTAGCACTGATAGTGGACTAGCACTGATAGTGGACTAGCACTGATAGTGGACTAGCACTGATAGTGGACTAGCACTGATAGTGGACTAGCACTGATAGTGGTGGACTAGCACTGATAGTGGACTAGCACTGATAGTGGACTAGCACTGATAGTGGTGGACTAGCACTGATAGTGGTGGACTAGCACTGATAGTGGTGGACTAGCACTGATAGTGGACTAGCACTGATAGTGGTGGACTAGCACTGATAGTGGTGGACTAGCACTGATAGTGGACTAGCACTGATAGTGGACTAGCACTGATAGTGGACTAGCACTGATAGTGGACTAGCACTGATAGTGGTGGACTAGCACTGATAGTGGTGGACTAGCACTGATAGTGGACTAGCACTGATAGTGGACTAGCACTGATAGTGGACTAGCACTGATAGTGGACTAGCACTGATAGTGGTGGACTAGCACTGATAGTGGACTAGCACTGATAGTGGACTAGCACTGATAGTGGTGGACTAGCACTGATAGTGGTGGACTAGCATTGATAGTGGACTAGCACTGATAGTGGTGGACTAGCACTGATAGTGGTGGACTAGCACTGATAGTGGACTAGCACTGATAGTGGTGGACTAGCACTGATAGTGGTGGACTAGCACTGATAGTGGACTAGCACTGATAGTGGTGGACTAGCACTGATAGTGGACTAGCACTGATAGTGGTCTAGCACTGATAGTGGTGGACTAGCACTGATAGTGGTGGACTAGCACTGATAGTGGTGGACTAGCACTGATAGTGGACTAGCACTGATAGTGGACTAGCACTGATAGTGGACTAGCACTGATAGTGGACTAGCACTGATAGTGGACTAGCACTGATAGTGGACTAGCACTGATAGTGGACTAGCACTGATAGTGGACTAGCACTGATAGTGGACTAGCACTGATAGTGGACTAGCACTGATAGTGGACTAGCACTGATAGTGGACTAGCACTGATAGTGGACTAGCACTGATAGTGGACTAGCACTGATAGTGGACTAGCACTGATAGTGGACTAGCACTGATAGTGGACTAGCACTGAGAGTGGACTAGCACTGATACTAGCACTGATAGTGGACTAGCACTGATAGTGGACTAGCACTGATAGTGGTGGACTAGCACTGATAGTGGACTAGCACTGATAGTGGTGGACTAGCACTGATAGTGGACTAGCACTGATAGTGGACTAGCACTGATAGTGGACTAGCACTGATAGTGGACTAGCACTGATAGTGGTGGACTAGCACTGATAGTGGTGGACTAGCACTGATAGTGGACTAGCACTGATAGTGGACTAGCACTGATAGTGGTGGACTAGCACTGATAGTGGTGGACTAGCACTGATAGTGGTGGACTAGCACTGATAGTGGACTAGCACTGATAGTGGTGGACTAGCACTGATAGTGGTGGACTAGCACTGATAGTGGACTAGCACTGATAGTGGACTAGCACTGATAGTGGACTAGCACTGATAGTGGTGGACTAGCACTGATAGTGGTGGACTAGCACTGATAGTGGACTAGCACTGATAGTGGACTAGCACTGATAGTGGACTAGCACTGATAGTGGTGGACTAGCACTGATAGTGGACTAGCACTGATAGTGGTGGACTAGCACTGATAGTGGACTAGCACTGATAGTGGACTAGCACTGATAGTGGACTAGCACTGATAGTGGACTAGCACTGATAGTGGTGGACTAGCACTGATAGTGGACTAGCACTGATAGTGGTGGACTAGCACTGATAGTGGGCTAGCACTGATAGTGGTGGACTAGCACTGATAGTGGACTAGCACTGATAGTGGACTAGCACTGATAGTGGTGGACTAGCACTGATAGTGGACTAGCACTGATAGTGGACTAGCACTGATAGTGGTGGACTAGCACTGATAGTGGACTAGCACTGATAGTGGACTAGCACTGATAGTGGACTAGCACTGATAGTGGACTAGCACTGATAGTGGACTAGCACTGATAGTGGTGGACTAGCACTGATAGTGGACTAGCACTGATAGTGGACTAGCACTGATAGTGGACTAGCACTGATAGTGGACTAGCACTGATAGTGGTGGACTAGCACTGATAGACTAGCACTGATAGTGGACTAGCACTGATAGTGGACTAGCACTGATAGACTAGCACTGATAGTGGACTAGCACTGATAGTGGACTAGCACTGATAGTGGACTAGCACTGATAGTGGACTAGCACTGATAGTGGACTAGCACTGATAGTGGACTAGCACTGATAGTGGACTAGCACTGATAGTGGACTAGCACTGATAGTGGACTAGCACTGATAGTGGTGGACTAGCACTGATAGTGGACTAGCACTGATAGTGGTGGACTAGCACTGATAGTGGACTAGCACTGATAGTGGACTAGCACTGATAGTGGACTAGCACTGATAGTGGACTAGCACTGATAGTGGACTAGCACTGATAGTGGACTAGCACTGATAGTGGACTAGCACTGATAGTGGACTAGCACTGATAGTGGACTAGCACTGATAGTGGACTAGCACTGATAGTGGACTAGCACTGATAGTGGACTAGCACTGATAGTGGACTAGCACTGATAGTGGACTAGCACTGATAGTGGACTAGCACTGATAGTGGACTAGCACTGATAGTGGACTAGCACTGATAGTGGTGGACTAGCACTGATAGTGGACTAGCACGGATAGTGGACTAGCACTGATAGTGATAGTGGACTAGCACTGATAGTGGACTAGCACTGATAGTGGACTAGCACTGATAGTGGTGGACTAGCACTGATAGTGGACTAGCACTGATAGTGGACTAGCACTGATAGTGGACTAGCACTGATAGTGGACTAGCACTGATAGTGGACTAGCACTGATAGTGGACTAGCACTGATAGTGGACTAGCACTGATAGTGGACTAGCACTGATAGTGGACTAGCACTGATAGTGGACTAGCACTGATATTGGACTAGCACTGCTAGTGGTGGACTAGCACTGATAGTGGACTAGCACTGATAGTGGACTAGCACTGATAGTGGTGGACTAGCACTGATAGTGCTGGACTAGCACTGATAGTGCTGGACTAGCACTGATATTGGTGGACTAGCACTGATATTGGACTAGCGCTGATAGTGGTGGACTAGCACTGATAGTGGTGGACTAGCACTGATAGTGGTGGACTAGCACTGATAGTAGACTATCACTGATAGTGGTGACTAGCACTGATAGTGGTGACTAGCACTGATAGTGGTGACTAGCACTGATATTGGACTAGCACTGATATTGGTGGACTAGCACTGATACTGGTGGACTAGCACTGATAGTGGTGGACTAGCACTGATAGTGGTGGACTAGCACTGATATTGGACTAGCGCTGATAGTGGTGGACTAGCACTGATAGTGGTGGACTAGCACTGATATTGGACTAGCACTGATAGTGGACTAGCACTGATAGTGGTGACTAGCACTGATAGTGGTGACTAGCACTGATATTGGACTAGCACTGATATTGGTGGACTAGCACTGATATTGGTGGACTAGCACTGATAGTGGTGGACTAGCACTGATAGTGGTGGACTAGCACTGATAGTGGTGGACTAGCACTGATAGTGGTGGACTAGCACTGATATTGGACTAGCGCTGATAGTGGTGGACTAGCACTGATAGTGGTGGACTAGCACTGATAGTGGACTAGCACTGATAGTGGTGGACTAGCACTGATATTGGACTAGCACTGATAGTGGACTAGCACTGATAGTGGTGGACTAGCACTGATAGTGGACTAGCACTGATAGTGGTGGACTAGCACTGATAGTGGCGGACTAGCACTGATAGTGGACTAGCACTGATAGTGTACTAGCACTGATAGTGGACTAGCACTGATAGTGGACTAGCACTGATAGTGGTGGACTAGCACTGATAGTGGTGGACTAGCACTGATAGTGGACTAGCATTGATAGTGGTGGACTAGCACTGATAGTGGACTAGCACTGATATTGGACTAGCATTGATAGTGGTGGACCAGCACTGATAGTGGTGGACTAGCACTGATAGTGGTGGACTAGCACTGATAGTGGACTAGCACTGATAGTGGACTAGCATTGATAGTGGTGGACTAGCACTGATAGTGGACTAGCACTGATATTGGACTAGCATTGATAGTGGTGGACTAGCACTGATAGTGGAATAGCACTGATAGTGGAATAGCATTGATAGTGGTGGACTAGCACTGATAGTGGTGGACTAGCATTGATAGTGGACTAGCATTGATAGTGGACTAGCACTGATAGTGGACTAGCACTGATAGTGGACTAGCACTGATAGTGAACTAGCACTGATAGTGGTGGACTAGCACTGATAGTGGTGGACTAGCACTGATAGTGAACTAGCACTGATAGTGGACTAGCACTGATAGTGGTGGACTAGCACTGATAGTGAACTAGCACTGATAGTGGACTAGCACTGATAGTGGTGGACTAGCACTGATAGTGGTGGACTAGTACTGATAGTGAACCAGCACTGATAGTGGACTAGCACTGATAGTGGTGGACTAGCACTGATAGTGAACTAGCACTGATAGTGAGCTAGCACTGATAGTGGACTAGCACTGATAGTGGTGGACTAGCACTGATAGTGGTGGACTAGCACTGATAGTGAACTAGCACTGATAGTGGACTAGCACTGATAGTGGACTAGCACTGATAGTGGTGGACTAGCACTGATAGTGGTGGACTAGCACTGATAGTGGACTAACACTGATGGTGAACTAGCACTGATGGTGGACTAGCACTGATGGTGGACTAGCGCTGATGGTGGACTAGCACTGATAATAGTGGTCTACCACTGACTGTCGTGATCTACCACTGACTGTCGTGATCTACCACTGACTGTAGTGATCTACCACTGACTGTAGTGATCTACCACTGACAGTAACCTGTCACCCTCGCCTGATATTTAAAGTCTCGGATATAAACATCATCGGGTGTGTGATCTGGCCGCAGGTAACTTTAGTCACACAGATGGTGATAATGGTCTTGTATGATAGGTAAGTCGTGCCATTATCCTTCATGGCAGGCAACATGGCTCTCGTCCAACAACCGGTGCCAGATACTATGCTGCAGTCTAAGGTCGCAACTTCTCATATTAAGATGAAGTTGAACAACCGTAATTAAGCACCAAATAGACGTCATCTGAGCACTTTTTTCAGATCAGTCAACTTAAAGCAACATTATTAAAATAAATGTACTAAGATACACAAAATTCATACTGGAGAGATACGGTATCTGTACACAAATAACTCACACATAGGAGAGAGAAGCTTAAGACGACGTTTCGGTCCAACTTGGATCATTTACAAGTCACACTAACAGAGTGAGGGAGCCAGTACATATAAGCGAGGGGAAGCGTCGAAAAGACTCCTCAAAAAATGCAATTAATGAATCACACGAGAATTCATACTGGAGAGAAACCAAATAATTTCTAAACCCTGAAGAAAAGGACAGTGAAAATACGACCGACATGTCTGGTGGTATTTGTGTGCGCCGCCGCGGAGATCGTCTCCCAGACCACCTGACGCCCGACCTTTCTAAAGTTAAGGTCAGTTAGGTCTAGGAGTGGCAGTTGCTTGACCATTCCCTGTGTATATTTGGAGATATATTTGGAGATATACCTTGTTTATATCCGCTGGGCTTCCACCATGTGGCTGACGCATTACTTATAAAATAATAACCATGTCGTCTTAACCCAGATAAGACCAATTTGTTAGAGAAAACAGTAGTATAAAAATGGTTATAATCATAACCATAATTTTTAAGGGGTGGAGGGATAAGCCAGTGGAAGGCCTCGGTCAGGTGACCAAAAGCTCTAGCTACGGGTGATCATATGACAAACCCACGTCAAGAAACACTTGCCCTGTTTCCTGACAAACTTTACCTAACCTACAGACTAAAGTTACTTTCCTACTTAAAAATGATCGAACAGAAGTCGTTATTCCAAAAATAATAATTATACTTCAGCATGATACAATGTCTGGACAGAGATGGGTAACAGTCGTGCATGGAGAAAGTCCATAGGTATACAGAGATGGGTAACAGTCGTGCATGGAGAAAGTCCATAGGTATACAGAGAGGGGTAACAGTCGTGCATGGAGAAAGTCCATAGGTATACAGAGATGGGTAACAGTCGTGCATGGAGAAAGTCCATAGGTATACAGAGATGGGTAACAGTCGTGCATGGAGAAAGTCCATAGGTATACAGAGATGGGAAACAGTCGTGCATGGAGAAAGTCCATAGATATACAGAGATGGGTAACAGTCGTGCATGGAGAAAGTCCATAGATATACAGAGATGGGAAACAGTCGTGCATGGAGAAAGTCCATAGGTATACAGAGATGGGTAACAGTCGTGCATGGAGAAAGTCCATAGATATACAGAGATGGGAAACAGTCGTGCATGGAGAAAGTCCATAGGTATACAGAGATGGGTAACAGTCGTGCATGGAGAAAGTCCATAGATATACAGAGATGGGAAACAGTCGTGCATGGAGAAAGTCCATAGATATACAGAGATGGGAAACAGTCGTGCATGGAGAAAGTCCATAGGTATACAGAGAGGGGTAACAGTCGTGCATGGAGAAAGTCCATAGGTATACAGAGATGGGTAACAGTCGTGCATGGAGAAAGTCCATAGGTATACAGAGAGGGGTAACAGTCGTGCATGGAGAAAGTCCATAGGTATACAGAGATGGGTAACAGTCGTGCATGGAGAAAGTCCATAGGTATACAGAGATGGGTAACAGTCGTGCATGGAGAAAGTCCATAGGTATACAGAGATGGGAAACAGTCGTGCATGGAGAAAGTCCATAGATATACAGAGATGGGTAACAGTCGTGCATGGAGAAAGTCCATAGATATACTGAGATGGGAAACAGTCGTGCATGGAGAAAGTCCATAGGTATACAGAGATGGGTAACAGTCGTGCATGGAGAAAGTCCATAGATATACAGAGATGGGAAACAGTCGTGCATGGAGAAAGTCCATAGGTATACAGAGATGGGTAACAGTCGTGCATGGAGAAAGTCCATAGATATACAGAGATGGGAAACAGTCGTGCATGGAGAAAGTCCATAGGTATACAGAGAGGGGTAACAGTCGTGCATGGAGAAAGTCCATAGGTATACAGAGATGGGTAACAGTCGTGCATGGAGAAAGTCCATAGATATACAGAGATGGGAAACAGTCGTGCATGGAGAAAGTCCATAGGTATACAGAGAGGGGTAACAGTCGTGCATGGAGAAAGTCCATAGGTATACAGAGATGGGTAACAGTCGTGCATGGAGAAAGTCCATAGGTATACAGAGAGGGGTAACAGTCGTGCATGGAGAAAGTCCATAGGTATACAGAGAGGGGTAACAGTCGTGCATGGAGAAAGTCCATAGGTATACAGAGATGGGTAACAGTCGTGCATGGAGAAAGTCCATAGGTATACAGAGAGGGGTAACAGTCGTGCATGGAGAAAGTCCATAGGTATACAGAGAGGGGTAACAGTCGTGCATGGAGAAAGTCCATAGGTATACAGAGATGGGTAACAGTCGTGCATGGAGAAAGTCCATAGGTATACAGAGAGGGGTAACAGTCGTGCATGGAGAAAGTCCATAGGTATACAGAGAGGGGTAACAGTCGTGCATGGAGAAAGTCCATAGGTATACAGAGAGGGGTAACAGTCGTGCATGGAGAAAGTCCATAGGTATACAGAGAGGGGTAACAGTCGTGCATGGAGAAAGTCCATAGGTATACAGAGATGGGTAACAGTCGTGTATGCAAAAGACCATAGGTATACAGAGAGGGGTAACAGTCGTGCATGCAGAAAGACCATAGGTATACAGAGATGGGTAACAGTCGTGCATGCAGAAAGACCATAGGTATACAGAGATGGGTAACAGTCGTGCATGCAGAAAGACCATAGGTATACAGAGGTAACAGTCGTGCATGGAGAAAGTCCATAGGTATACAGAGATGGGTAACAGTCGTGCATGGAGAAAGTCCATAGGTATACAGAGATGGGTAACAGTCGTGCATGGAGAAAGTCCATAGGTATACAGAGATGGGTAACAGTCGTGCATGGAGAAAGTCCATAGGTATACAGAGATGGGTAACAGCCGTGCATGGAGAAAGTCCATAGGTATACAGAGAGGGGTAACAGTCGTGCATGGAGAAAGTCCATAGGTATACAGAGAGGGGTAACAGTCGTGCATGGAGAAAGTCCATAGGTATACAGAGAGGGGTAACAGTCGTGCACGGAGAAAGTCCATAGGTATACAGAGAGGGGTAACAGTCGTGCATGGAGAAAGTCCATAGGTATACAGAGATGGGTAACAGTCGTGCATGGAGAAAGTCCATAGGTATACAGAGAGGGGTAACAGTCGTGCATGGAGAAAGTCCATAGGTATACAGAGATGGGTAACAGTCGTGCATGCAGAAAGTCCATAGGTATACAGAGATGGGTAACAGTCGTGCATGGAGAAAGTCCATAGGTATACAGAGATGGGTAACAGTCGTGCATGCAGAAAGTCCATAGGTATACAGAGATGGGTAACAGTCGTGCATGCAGAAAGTCCATAGGTATACAGAGATGGGTAACAGTCGTGCATGCAGAAAGTCCATAGGTATACAGAGATGGGTAACAGTCGTGCATGCAGAAAGTCCATAGGTATACAGAGAGGGGTAACAGTCGTGCATGGAGAAAGTCCATAGGTATACAGAGATGGGTAACAGTCGTGCATGGAGAAAGTCCATAGGTATACAGAGAGGGGTAACAGTCGTGCATGCAGAAAGTCCATAGGTATACAGAGAGGGGTAACAGTCGTGCATGGAGAAAGTCCATAGGTATACAGAGATGGGTAACAGTCGTGCATGGAGAAAGTCCATAGGTATACAGAGATGGGTAACAGTCGTGCATGGAGAAAGTCCATAGGTATACAGAGATGGGTAACAGTCGTGCATGGAGAAAGTCCATAGGTATACAGAGAGGGGTAACAGTCGTGCATGGAGAAAGTCCATAGGTATACAGAGAGGGGTAACAGTCGTGCATGGAGAAAGTCCATAGGTATACAGAGAGGGGTAACAGTCGTGCATGGAGAAAGTCCATAGGTATACAGAGATGGGTAACAGTCGTGCATGCAGAAAGTCCATAGGTATACAGAGATGGGTAACAGTCGTGCATGCAGAAAGTCCATAGGTATACAGAGATGGGTAACAGTCGTGCATGGAGAAAGTCCATAGGTATACAGAGATGGGTAACAGTCGTGCATGGAGAAAGTCCATAGGTATACAGAGATGGGTAACAGTCGTGCATGGAGAAAGTCCATAGATATACAGAGAGGGGTAACAGTCGTGCATGCAGAAAGTCCATAGGTATACAGAGATGGGTAACAGTCGTGCATGGAGAAAGTCCATAGGTATACAGAGAGGGGTAACAGTCGTGCATGCAGAAAGTCCATAGGTATACAGAGATGGGTAACAGTCGTGCATGGAGAAAGTCCATAGGTATACAGAGATGGGTAACAGTCGTGCATGGAGAAAGTCCATAGGTATACAGAGAGGGGTAACAGTCGTGCATGGAGAAAGTCCATAGGTATACAGAGAGGGGTAACAGTCGTGCATGGAGAAAGTCCATAGGTATACAGAGATGGGTAACAGTCGTGCATGGAGAAAGTCCATAGGTATACAGAGATGGGTAACAGTCGTGCATGGAGAAAGTCCATAGGTATACAGAGAGGGGTAACAGTCGTGCATGGAGAAAGTCCATAGGTATACAGAGAGGGGTAACAGTCGTGCATGGAGAAAGCCCATAGGTATACAGAGATGGGTAACAGTCGTGCATGGAGAAAGTCCATAGGTATACAGAGATGGGTAACAGTCGTGCATGGAGAAAGTCCATAGGTATACAGAGATGGGTAACAGTCGTGCATGGAGAAAGTCCATAGGTATACAGAGATGGGTAACAGTCGTGCATGCAGAAAGTCCATAGGTATACAGAGATATGTAACAATCGTGCATGGAGAAAGTCCATAGGTATACAGAGATGGGTAACAGTCGTGCATGGAGAAAGTCCATAGGTATACAGAGATGGGTAACAGTCGTGCATGGAGAAAGTCCATAGGTATACAGAGATGGGTAACAGTCGTGCATGGAGAAAGTCCATAGGTATACAGAGATGGGTAACAGTCGTGCATGGAGAAAGTCCATAGGTATACAGAGATGGGTAACAGTCGTGCATGGAGAAAGTCCATAGGTATACAGAGATGGGTAACAGTCGTGCATGGAGAAAGTCCATAGGTATACAGAGATGGGTAACAGTCGTGCATGGAGAAAGTCCATAGGTATACAGAGATGGGTAACAGTCGTGCATGGAGAAAGTCCATAGGTATACAGAGATGGGTAACAGTCGTGCATGGAGAAAGTCCATAGGTATACAGAGATGGGTAACAGTCGTGCATGCAGAAAGTCCATAGGTATACAGAGATGGGTAACAGTCGTGCATGCAGAAAGTCCATAGGTATACAGAGATGGTAACAGTCGTGCATGGAGAAAGTCCATAGGTATACAGAGATGGGTAACAGTCGTGCATGGAGAAAGTCCATAGGTATACAGAGATGGGTAACAGTCGTGCATGCAGAAAGTCCATAGGTATACAGAGATGGGTAACAGTCGTGCATGGAGAAAGTCCATAGGTATACAGAGATGGGTAACAGTCGTGCATGGAGAAAGTCCATAGGTATACAGAGATGGGTAACAGTCGTGCATGCAGAAAGTCCATAGGTATACAGAGATGGGTAACAGTCGTGCATGGAGAAAGTCCATAGGTATACAGAGATGGGTAACAGTCGTGCATGGAGAAAGTCCATAGGTATACAGAGATGGGTAACAGTCGTGCATGGAGAAAGTCCATAGGTATACAGAGATGGGTAACAGTCGTGCATGGAGAAAGTCCATAGGTATACAGAGATGGGTAACAGTCGTGCATGGAGAAAGTCCATAGGTATACAGAGATGGGTAACAGTCGTGCATGGAGAAAGTCCATAGGTATACAGAGATGGGTAACAGTCGTGCATGGAGAAAGTCCATAGGTATACAGAGATGGGTAACAGTCGTGCATGCAGAAAGTCCATAGGTATACAGAGATGGGTAACAGTCGTGCATGGAGAAAGTCCATAGGTATACAGAGAGGGGTAACAGTCGTGCATGCAGAAAGTCCATAGGTATACAGAGATGGGTAACAGTCGTGCATGGAGAAAGTCCATAGGTATACAGAGATGGGTAACAGTCGTGCATGGAGAAAGTCCATAGGTATACAGAGATGGGTAACAGTCGTGCATGGAGAAAGTCCATAGGTATACAGAGATGGGTAACAGTCGTGCATGCAGAAAGTCCATAGGTATACAGAGATGGGTAACAGTCGTGCATGGAGAAAGTCCATAGGTATACAGAGAGGGGTAACAGTCGTGCATGCAGAAAGTCCATAGGTATACAGAGATGGGTAACAGTCGTGCATGGAGAAAGTCCATAGGTATACAGAGATGGGTAACAGTCGTGCATGGAGAAAGTCCATAGGTATACAGAGATGGGTAACAGTCGTGCATGGAGAAAGTCCATAGGTATACAGAGATGGGTAACAGTCTTGCATGGAGAAAGTCCATAGGTATACAGAGATGGGTAACAGTCGTGCATGCAGAAAGTCCATAGGTATACAGAGATGGGTAACAGTCGTGCATGGAGAAAGTCCATAGGTATACAGAGATGGGTAACAGTCGTGCATGCAGAAAGTCCATAGGTATACAGAGATGGGTAACAGTCGTGCATGGAGAAAGTCCATAGGTATACAGAGATGGGTAACAGTCGTGCATGGAGAAAGTCCATAGGTATACAGAGATGGGTAACAGTCGTGTATGCAGAAAGTCCATAGGTATACAGAGATGGGTAACAGTCGTGCATGGAGAAAGTCCATAGGTATACAGAGATGGGTAACAGTCGTGCATGCAGAAAGTCCATAGGTATACAGAGATGGGTAACAGTCGTGCATGGAGAAAGTCCATAGGTATACAGAGATGGGTAACAGTCGTGCATGGAGAAAGTCCATAGGTATACAGAGATGGGTAACAGTCGTGCATGCAGAAAGTCCATAGGTATACAGAGATGGGTAACAGTCGTGCATGCAGAAAGTCCATAGGTATACAGAGATGGGTAACAGTCGTGCATGGAGAAAGTCCATAGGTATACAGAGATGGGTAACAGTCGTGCATGGAGAAAGTCCATAGGTATACAGAGATGGGTAACAGTCGTGCATGCAGAAAGTCCATAGGTATACAGAGATGGGTAACAGTCGTGCATGGAGAAAGTCCATAGGTATACAGAGATGGGTAACAGTCGTGCATGGAGAAAGTCCATAGGTATACAGAGATGGGTAACAGTCGTGCATGGAGAAAGTCCATAGGTATACAGAGATGGGTAACAGTCGTGCATGCAGAAAGTCCATAGGTATACAGAGATGGGTAACAGTCGTGCATGGAGAAAGTCCATAGGTATACAGAGATGGGTAACAGTCGTGCATGGAGAAAGTCCATAGGTATACAGATGGGTAACAGTCGTGCATGGAGAAAGTCCATAGGTATACAGAGATGGGTAACAGTCGTGCATGCAGAAAGTCCATAGGTATACAGAGATGGGTAACAGTCGTGCATGGAGAAAGTCCATAGGTATACAGAGAGGGGTAACAGTCGTGCATGCAGAAAGTCCATAGGTATACAGAGATGGGTAACAGTCGTGCATGCAGAAAGTCCATAGGTATACAGAGATGGGTAACAGTCGTGCATGGAGAAAGTCCATAGGTATACAGAGATGGGTAACAGTCGTGCATGGAGAAAGTCCATAGGTATACAGAGATGGGTAACAGTCGTGCATGCAGAAAGTCCATAGGTATACAGAGATGGGTAACAGTCGTGCATGGAGAAAGTCCATAGGTATACAGAGAGGGGTAACAGTCGTGCAAGCAGAAAGTCCATAGGTATACAGAGATGGGTAACAGTCGTGCATGCAGAAAGTCCATAGGTATACAGAGATGGGTAACAGTCGTGCATGCAGAAAGTCCATAGGTATACAGAGATGGGTAACAGTCGTGCATGGAGAAAGTCCATAGGTATACAGAGATGGGTAACAGTCGTGCATGGAGAAAGTCCATAGGTATACAGAGATGGGTAACAGTCGTGCATGGAGAAAGTCCATAGGTATACAGAGATGGGTAACAGTCGTGCATGCAGAAAGTCCATAGGTATACAGAGATGGGTAACAGTCGTGCATGCATAAAGTCCATAGGTATACAGAGATGGGTAACAGTCGTGCATGGAGAAAGTCCATAGGTATACAGAGATGGGTAACAGTCGTGCATGGAGAAAGTCCATAGGTATACAGAGATGGGTAACATTCGTGCATGCAGAAAGTCCATAGGTATACAGAGATGGGTAACAGTCGTGCATGCAGAAAGTCCATAGGTATACAGAGATGGGTAACAGTCGTGCATGGAGAAAGTCCATAGGTATACAGAGATGGGTAACAGTCGTGCATGCAGAAAGTCCATAGGTATACAGAGATGGGTAACAGTCGTGCATGGAGAAAGTCCATAGGTATACAGAGATGGGTAACAGTCGTGCATGCAGAAAGTCCATAGGTATACAGAGATGGGTAACAGTCGTGCATGGAGAAAGTCCATAGGTATACAGAGATGGGTAACAGTCGTGCATGGAGAAAGTCCATAGGTATACAGAGATGGGTAACAGTCGTGCATGCAAAAGACCATAGGTATACAGAGCACTTCGGGCTTCTCAGAATGAGACGAATGTGCATGAATTACTGGAGGGTGAAGGCCGCAACTCGGCCTGATGGATAATATCCTTTACCTAGCATATATGACATCACTGACCTCGTGAGTCATGCTGAGTACATATCTAGGTAGGACCTGTCAAAAGGCTGCTACTATGTTCCTTTGACAGAGCAACACAAATCTCTGCTTTTACTATGTGTGATGGTTATTAAATTATGATAATGACATTTGGAATGCAAATCGCGCCTGTCACCTTTCAGTCTTTTATTTTAAAAGTCAATTAATCTTTACTGTCAAGTTGGCAAAAAAATATATTTGAGCAAGCCAAGGAAGAATAAACAAGCACAATACCGTGACTGGAACAATACACATATAACCCTCACATAGAAGAATCTTACCACGACGCTTCGGTCTGACTTGGAGCTTTTACAAATGGTATAAGTTGGACCGAAACGTCGTGGTAAGCTTCTCTCTCCTATGTGCGGGTTATTGTGTATTAAGGGAAATTTTCTTAGGTCAGGTCACTGGTCAGAGTCAAGAACGAACAACAGCAGCTAAACATGAGGTCAGTGTCAACACGGGGCTTCTTAGTACTAGGAAAATATGACACCTTCCTGCCATTTCAGAGTTTTACACGTTTTTCTTTATCCCACGTGGTTCATAATTTAACTTTCTTGACCAGTCCGCAGCCACAGAATGTTGCAGCATTTGAGGTATTTGTTCTAAACCACTACAATACTACACAGCCTGTGATACTTCCCTTACTGTTCGAGTGAACGTGAGTGAGGTGGTTACAGCCGCCGCCGCCGCCGCCGCCGCCGCCATCACCACTCACTATCACCACCACCACAACCCACTATCACCATCACAACCCACTATCACCATCACCACCACCCACTATCACCACTACAGTGCTAGCACCCACCACCACCACTCACTATCACCACCACTACAGTGCTACCACCCACCACCACCACTCACTATCACCACTATCACCACCACTCGCTATCACCACCACTACAGTGCTACCACCCACCACCACCACTGCTCACTAAAATCACCACCCACTATCATCAACACCACCACCACCCATGTAGACAGCCTGTACTGTCTGCACAGACAGCCCATGCTGTCTGCCAGCTTAGTTCATATTTCGCGCCACTCAGGTGCTGCCATCTATAGGCCTTGCCACTTCAGTATGCCCAGACTTGCCTCGCTCTCACTCACACAGCGGCCTGGCTTCAACACACAAGTACTCTCATCTCTCTCTCGTGGGCATGGCCCTGCCCGGGCCATGGGCACAAACACACAAGCCTGTGTAACCCACCACTACTTAACAATAAACTAAGAAGCCTCCGAAGAAGTATATCATTTAACTACCCGCTCTACAGCTACCAAACAAGCCCTTTATATTGGTACCAGCGGTGGTCGCAGCGTTGTGTTTACCCTGGAGAGAGGAAGGAGAGGTATGAAGTCACCTTCACTTCATCACCCTACATAAGAAGCATCCGTCTCTCAACGAGTTATCCTGATGTCGTGTCTGCACGTTTGAGCATCCAGACACAGGTACAAGCAGGATCCAGCCGAAATTTATCGAAATTCTACGAGAATTGTAAGTGGCGTCCCAGTGACCCCACGCTGTTTCTCAAGTCACGTGTTCAGCGTCACTTGTATGTTGCTGTTGTTGTTCAGCTCAGCACAGCTGTTTCAGCGAGCCAGAGGTGAGTTTTGTGGTGATTTCTGCGTCCAGTGTGCGTTTCGCCGTGTTTTGGGTTTGAGAGGAGGAAGTTGCCAGATCCTCCCTCGCCGTACACTCACCCACGCTCCTCGCCACCACACTACCATACACCACCACGCCATCTCTCCCTCTGCTGTGTTTTCTGCTGTTTTTCGTGTGAATTCTTTGCCAGTGCTGTGTATCCGAGTGCCCGAGGCCACTCGAAGCTGCGTATCAGCATCCCACGTAGATCACGACACCACGTGGATCGACACCACGTTGGGTGTGGCCGATGTCATGTAGACCTACAAAGCCACGTGAGTTACCAGATGTCCCAGGCCTCATGCTGTGGTCTGCTGCCCGCATCACATCGACGCCACCCACGATGACTTCATGACGTCACGATGTCTGCTGACGTCATCACGACTGCTGACGTACCTCGAGATGTCTGTCACCTGACTGTCGAGACCTCGACGATGTCTGCTGACGTCACCTCACGATGTCTGCCTGACGTCACCTCGAGATGCTGACGTCACACGATGTCTGCTGACGTCACGATGTCTGCTGACGTCACCTCACGATGTCTGCCTGACGTCACCTCGAGATGTCTGTTGACGTCACTGCTGCTGACGTCACCTTGCGACATCACGCCTGACATCACATGATGTCACATCGAGTGTTCTAGTAATTATTTCAGTATTGTCGAGAAGATTGAGAGAAAATATATGTCGTGTGTTAATTAATTCCTCTCAGTCAGTGTTCTCACATTTTAGTATGTCTTAGTCAGTTTTATGCGCAGAAAAGCATCATTTGCTAGTTAAGCCATGTTGTACCGTATGTACAGCGGTGTGTTTTTAAAGTTCCGTGTGTCCAGTGAGGTCTGTGGTCAGACCCTTGAGTTGTACCACTAAGTCACCCGTGACCAGTGTGTTTGACAGCTGATTTCTCAGCCCTGAGCGTATGAGCCCCCTTGTACAGAAAGCTTTTATGCTCGTCGCTCGTGATGTTCTGTAGAATCGTACCTGCTACGATTCCCATCGAGATTTGTTTCACTTCACCTCCAGACCTTCAGAGTGCAGTTATATGTAGAGAAACAAGTCTGGGGACGCTTAGACTAACCTCTGCTATAACTCCAACTGTCGAGAGATGATACTCGTCAAGCCGCAGCCAGGCCTGTCGGCAGGCGCTGTGTCAGCCTCGTGTCACAAGCTTCAGTGAGCAGCCTGCACAAAGAAGATGTCACTTTGACTGCTAGCTCTCTCACTGCAGTCTGGTGTATGATGTTACGACTCCCAGATGTTTCGCCCAGTCGTCTCTGCCACGACTCGCTCCACAACTCGCTCCACGCTCGCCGGCAGTGATAGCCCAGCGACAGTACCAGTCGAGAAGTGTCCTCCTGAGTCGCTTGCCAGAAGTCCTGCCCAGTTGCCGAGTTTTGTCGACGCCTCACTCAAGGGCACCAGCATGTCGTGCCCCAGGTTGAGTGAAAACCTGCAGCGACTCCTACGATGTCTGCTTCACCGTTCCAGAGGAGACCGTACCCTGTTACGTCACAGCTCAGCCGCAGCGATGTCTCCCGTGTTGCAGTATCTGTCCAGACGCAGGAAGGCGTGCAGTGATGCCCATCGACGCTCACTGCCTATGACCACGATGTTTAGCACACCCCACATGTTTTTTTCTTCCCTCCCTGTAGGAAGTTTTTTTTTTTTCCATGTCCATATGTATATATATGTTTTTATTTTGTGTTCTGTGCCCTGTTCCTACGAGAGAGAGACCGAGTTTCTTTTACTACCAGTATTGTCGCGTCGGGACGACGCGCGATAGGTGGCCGAGCGTATGTAGACAGCCTGTACTGTCTGCACAGACAGCCCATGCTGTCTGCCAGCTTAGTTCATATTTCGCGCCACTCAGGTGCTGCCATCTATAGGCCTTGCCACTTCAGTATGCCCAGACTTGCCTCGCTCTCACTCACACAGCGGCCTGGCTTCAACACACAAGTACTCTCATCTCTCTCTCGTGGGCATGGCCCTGCCCGGGCCATGGGCACAAACACACAAGCCTGTGTAACCCACCACTACTTAACAATAAACTAAGAAGCCTCCGAAGAAGTATATCATTTAACTACCCGCTCTACAGCTACCAAACAAGCCCTTTATAGATAACAGAATCAGTAATGCTGATCGAGTCAAGCTCAGTGTCGTAAGGTAGCTTTAGCGCCATTTAGGAGGGCAAACATTTCAGTTTGCAGTGTAGACGCCCAGTTAATTCTTATGTCTAACTCAACATAGTTGCTAGAGTTCTTGCCTAGTGAGGTGGCAACAAAACCACATGCAGCCCTGCCACTAGGCTCCTGCTTAGATCTATCGGTATATATAACTTGTGATAAATTATTACTACCAGTTATGCTAGAAATTTCTTCTTGGGCAGTTACTTTTACAAGTGATTTAAGGAAGGGAATACTGATTTACAGGTATGTGATATTAAATGAACACAACTTCCATGAAGGGTTGAAATGCTCTTGTTAACTACAGTGATACAGTTCGTGCAAGTTGCTTACGGTGGTAGGCTTTCCTGGGCTATCCTGTCTTGCTAACAATACAAGTTACTTACGGTGGTAGGCTTTCCTGGGCTATCCTGTCTTGCTAACAATACAAGTTACTTACGGTGGTAGGCTTTCCTGGGCTATCCTGTCTTGCTAACAATACAAGTTGCTTACGGTGGTAGGCTTTCCTGGGCTATCCTGTCTTGCTAACAATACAAGTTGCTTACGGTGGTAGGCTTTCCTGGGCTATCCTGTCTTGCTAACAATATAAGGGGTTAATCTAGGTAAATATTTATTTTTCTTAAAGGAGAGAGAGAGAGAGAGAGAGGGAGAGAGAGAGAGAGAGAGAGACCACAAGCTGAAGACATCTGAATATTCCTCAGTGTTCCGCTCAGTGTTTCCTCAGTGTCCCCCTTCTTCCGGTGTTCCTCTACGATGTCTCGTAGCTCGATTTTTAGCGCACTCAGCTCACAAATCGACGTTCGTGGTTCGATCCCAGGTAAGGGTGAAACAATATCATTAGGACACGTTTCCTTAAGACACCTGCTGTCCATGTTCACCCATCAGTAAAATGGGTACCTGGGTGTTAGTCGACTGGTGTGGGTCGCATCCTGGGACAAAACTGAACTAATCTGCCCCAAATATTTCTGCATAACAAGCAGCTTTCTATATAGTAGTATGTCACTGATGTCAGCTAGACCTGTATATCTTGTACATGTACTTGTAGTAAATAGAAATTATTATTATTCCTCTCAGTGTTCCTCTTGCCTATTAGCAAGTCATCCCATCTTGGAACTGTCTTTCTCTCCTTGCCACTTCCCTCCTTCCTCCCAGCATCCCTTCCCTCCTTCCTCCGAGCATCCCTTCCCTCCTTCCTCCCAGCATCCCTTCCCTCCTTCCTCCCAGCATCCCTTCCCTCCTTCCTCCCAGCATCCCTTCCCTCCTTCCTCCGAGCATCCCTTCCCTCCTTCCTCCCAGCATCCCATCTCGCCTCCTCTCACGTCCGAGTTCTCTCTACACATTCACATAACGTAGATATGAACCTTGGCCATGAACATCCTTTATTAAATAGGTTTGTTATTGTGTTTCTGATAACCTGCCCGTGTGTGTGTGTTGAGAGAGAGGCTAGGTGAGTAATGTTATTAAGGGTATTAATATTTACATACCGTACTCCCATTTATTTTAAAAAAATTTAACCTACACATTTTTAAAGTCAATACAGTATTTTAATATTGAATAAACAGGTAAAAATTAACCCATACTTCTCTGTCTGATAGTTGAAGATCGACCTACTCGTCTATCCTTCCATGAGGCACGACAACAGGTCATACCAGGTGACGGGTGGACACGGCCAGTGAGAGTGGTCAGTGTCTTGTGAAAACTGGCAATAACTACCTTCCACAATAACTGGGTAGGCAAGTCACGGAACATATGCGACTTGAGCCCATGGTAAGTTAGTTCAAATCCCATGGCTTCAAGACCCATGGCTTCAAGACCCATGGCTTCAAGACCCATGGCTTCAAGACCCATGGCTTCAAGACCCATGGCTTCAAGTCCCATGGCTTCAAGACCCATGGCTTCAAGACCCATGGCTTCAAGACCCATGGCTTCAAGACCCATGGCTTCAAGACCCATGGCTTCAAGTCCCATGGCTTCAAGTCCCATGGCTTCAAGTCCCATGGCTTCAAGTCCCATGGCTTCAAGACCCATGGCTTCAAGACCCATGGCTTCAAGACCCATGGCTTCAAGTCATCTAACATTTTTAAAGTTTCCTAGTTTACACAAGGATGGTTCTATAATAGTATACACTAGGATGGTTCTATAATAGTTTACACTAGGATGGTTCTATAATAGTTTACACTAGGATGGTTCTATAATAGTTTACACTAGGATGGTTCTATAATAGTTTACACTAGGATGGTTCTATAATAGTTTACACTAGGATGGTTCTATAATAGTTTACACTAGGATGGTTCTATAATAGTTTACACTAGGATGGTTCTATAATAGTTTACACTAGGATGGTTCTATAATAGTTTACACTAGGATGGTTCTATAATAGTTTACACTAGGATGGTTCTATAATAGTTTACACTAGGATGGTTCTATAATAGTTTACACAAGGATGGTTCTATAATAGTTTACACTAGGATGGTTCTATAATAGTTTACACAAGTGTGGTTCTATAATAGTTTACACAAGGGTGGTTCTATAATAGTTTACACAAGGGTGGTTCTATAATAGTTTACACAAGGATGGTTCTATAATAGTTTACACTAGGATGGTTCTATAATAGTTTACACAAGGATGGTTCTATAATAGTTTACACTAGGATGTTTCAATAATAGTTTACACAAGGGTGGTTCTATAATAGTTTACACAAGGATGGTTCTATAATAGTTTACACAAGGATGGTTCTATAATAGTTTACACAAGGATGGTTCTATAATAGTTTACACTAGGATGGTTCTATAATAGTTTACACAAGGATGGTTCTATAATAGTTTACACTAGGATGGTTCTATAATAGTTTACACAAGGATGGTTCTATAATAGTTTACACAAGGATGGTTCTATAATAGTTTACACAAGGATGGTTCTATAATAGTTTACACTAGGATGGTTCTATAATAGTTTACACAAGGATGGTTCTATAATAGTTTACACAAGGATGGTTCTATAATAGTTTACACTAGGATGGTTCTATAATAGTTTACACTAGGATGGTTCTATAATAGTTTACACTAGGATGGTTCTATAATAGTTTACACAAGGATGGTTCTATAATAGTTTACACAAGGATGGTTCTATAATAGTTTACACTAGGATGGTTCTATAATAGTTTACACAAGGATGGTTCTATAATAGTTTACACTAGGATGGTTCTATAATAGTTTACACAAGGATGGTTCTATAATAGTTTACACTAGGATGGTTCTATAATAGTTTACACAAGGATGGTTCTATAATAGTTTACACTAGGATGGTTCTATAATAGTTTACACTAGGATGGTTCTATAATAGTGCTAATAATGTGAAGAAAAGTTATTATGAATTTCAAAAAGACATCAGTTTTAGTGGTCAGTGGAAGAGAGAGCAGACAATACATCAATCATTTTTTCCCAGGTCATCAATGACATACAGCAACACTGTTTGGTTCTCACAGCTTTGTAAACTCCGCCACAGACAAGTTGATGATTAAGACACGTACAACAGTTGGGTATCTTTATTGCTGAAACGTTTCTCCTACACAGTAGACTTCTTCAGTCACATACAGAGGCAACAGGTGTAGTAGTGAAATAAAGATGTAATTAGTCCATAAACCTTGGAGATATAGCATCTGAGGTGGTCAGTCCCTCAGCCTGGAGAAGAGTATTGCTCCAGGATGAGGGAATGACCACCTTAATATTACGTTTTCAATGGTGATGGACTGATTACATCCTCTTCACATCACTACTGCTCCTGTTGCTTCTGTATTCGACTGAAGAAGCCTACTATGTAGGAGTAAAGATTCACAAAGATACCCTACTGCTGTATGTGTCTTAAGTTGTGGGTATTTTATACCATTATTATATTCACAAGATCCCGGCCTTAAGTCACGTGTGTCTGCCACTAATATGACATCAGATACTAACTCTCAACTACACTACTTTTACCAGGAAATAAATAATTCACTAAGATTACGAAGGTTTTTCCCATCATCTTCAATAATCATCCACCTCAGGCATCCATACATCACACATCCACCAATCACACATCCAACCCGTACATTGGAGAGAGGAGCTTAAGATGACATTTCTGTTCGACTTTACCACCGTCATCCTCCTGTCAGCCGCCACCTTCCTGTCAGCCGTCACCCTCCTGTCAGCCATCACCCTCCTGTCAGTCGTCGCCCTCCTGTCAGCCGTCACCCTCCTGTCAGCCATCAACTTCCTGTTAGCCGTCACCCTCCTGTCAGCCATCAACTTCCTGCCAGTCATCACCCTCCTGTCAGCCGTCACCCTATCAGCCGTCACCCTCCTGTCAGCCGTCACCGTCTCATCGCTGCACTCACAGAATGTTCCTTACTTCCGTAATTGTTCGCTTAATTGGATTTAGAGGTTATCGACTACACAAAAGGTCATTAAGGCTGTGTGTAACCTTCTCACTACCAGTCGAGGATAATCTAAAATTACGACAACAATGGAAATAAGTCACTGACTTTTTTGGGTTATCCTGGGTAATTTACACATACGTTACTATGTACGATATTTTGTGTAACTACGTGTATCTGTACCTAAAACTTACTCATTAGGATTAAACTTTTAATGTATATATTATACGATATATGAAGTATACCTCTCTAGGTATACATGCACTGTTGCTCTCCATGTACACACATTAAGAGAGATACTCATAAGTATACAATATTCTGAGTATCTGCAGCTTCCCGTCTTTATGAAAGTTTCTCTCCCAGAGCAACACGTGTCTTCATAAGTTACCCGCTGAAAACTGAAATTTCAAGGATTTCTTATATATATTACTTGACTAGTTACCCGACTTGATGAGTTCTCTGCTTCATAAATGCTGCTGTATATCTCAGCTAGACAGTAAAGGTAGATAAACAGTACCGCTGGACACTGTGCAATTATTTACAAGTCTCACTATTCCATGATCATAAAATGTTTTCCATCTGTCAAAGAACATTGACTGCATATTAATTATAATCCTACAGTCTAACACTAACAATAATATCTACATACACTCTGTGCTTTCATTCCCATACAATATACAATCAGTCTGTATTTCAAAACTATGATCACCTTTAAATGTTTCTGGGGATCACCGCCCCCACGGCCCGGTCCCAGACCAGGCCTCGCGGTTGATGGTCTGATCTACGAGGCAGTTGGTGCCAGCCGCCTGCAGTCCAGCGTATGCACCAGGAACGGTTATCAGAAATTGACTTGAACTGATCAAACTCCCTCTTGAAGAAAGCCAGAATCTGATAATTCATGTATGGAGGGAGAGTGTTGAGTCTTGGTCCCTTCACACGTACTGAGTCGTTTCTTTGGGTACTCGTGGCACCCTTGCTTTTCATAAGAGATATTTCGCACCATTCTTGCTGTCATGAGCAGTCACTTCGGTGTGTAGGGAGATCAGTCTCTCTAGAATTTTCCAGGTGTAAATAAATGAGGTAACTTTTGTCGTCTTAAAGGAACAAGGGCCCTACCTGGAAAATGTGACCCCTAGCCCAGGTACCCTAGACCAGGAACATTAGTTCAGAGACCCCTGACTCAGGGACCCCAGACCAGGAACCTCAGCTCAGGGACCCCATATCAGGAGCCTCAGTTCAGGGACCCCTGACCCAGGGACCCCAGACCAGGAACCTCACGCCAGGGTGCCCTAACCAAATTTAACTTTAGCAAGAACATAGACTGGGATCAAATATCTCATCTCCTTAATGAAACATATTGGGAAGATATCTTAAAGGATAAGAATCCAAACCAGTGTCTAGAAAGGATCAACTCAAGAGGCAGTTGAATAATAATTAACATTCCCTTAACGAAAAAGAAGAGAAGATGTAAACCAGAAAGAAATAGTCACTCCCTCTAAAGGCAAAGACAAAGAATCACAGTTTCTCAAGGACGCCACACTATCTGAAATGCGGAAAGAAACACTGACTTGGGAAATAGAATATAATGAACTTCATTTAAATGAATCTTACAGGAGCCAGGACAGACAAGAGCTAAAAGCTATAAAATACATTCTTTTCATATGCCAAAAACCAAGACAAAAACCATGTGCATTATCGGGCCTTTGCTTAAGCAAGATGGGACTGATACAAGTGACAGCAAAAAATGGGTGAGATACCGAAACTTGAATATGACTGAATTTAGTGAGCCATTAAACAGATTCAAGATTGACACTCCGAATTATTTTTTTCATGAACGAGACCCAAACATCTCCAAATTTTTTATATAACCCTAACACCACTGGACTATGAAAAAGCCACTGGCAACCTGCCCCCATGCCCAGACTCTTGGAACTCCGTGTTCATCAAGAACTGCAAGAAACTCCTATTGTGTACTATGGAGAGGGAACCTGGACACGAGGATCATCCCAAAAGTCACTAAAACAACAGATATTGCCCCACTCCACAAAGGTTGCAGCAAAGCAATAGCAGAGAATTGTAAACCAACATCCCACATCTTAAAAATCTTTGAAGCAAGATCGCCAACCACATGGATACCCAACAGTTGCACAACCTAGGGCAGTATGGGTTTAGAGCAGGTCGCTCCTGCCTCTCAACTACTGGACCACTATGACATGGTCTTGGATGCACTGGAGGACAAACAAAATGCAGATATAATATACACAAACTTTGCAAAAGCATTCAACAAATGCGATTATGGTGTGATAGCACACAAAATGCTTGATAAAGTAATAAATGGAAAAAATGGTTAGATGGATCTTTAACTTTCTATCCAGGAAAACAGATAGAGTAATAGAGTAATGTCAGTCACTGCCTCAGTGAAAAGCTCTGTTCCACAAATTACAGTACTCGCCCCCATCTCTTTCCTCATCTTCAAATCCTATACAGACGGAGTTGTAAACTGTACCACGCACGGTGTCCTCCTTTGCAGACAATACGAGAACTTGCATGAGAGTTATCAATTAAAGACACGACAGATCTTCAAGCCGATATAAACCAAGTCTTCCACTGGGCCGCAGAAAACAACATGATGTTCAATGAGGACAAATTCCAGCTGCTTCATTATGGAATGAGGAATTAAAAGATATAACGGAATATAAGATAAATTCCAACCACAAAAAAAAAACTAATGTGAAGGAATTAGGAGTGATCTCAGAGTATCTCACCTTCAAGGACCACAACAGCGTCATTATCACAACTGCCAGAAAAATGATTGGATGGATAATGAGAACCTTTAAAACTATGGATGACAAGCCAATGATGATTCTCTAAGTCACTTGTTCTCTCTAGACTGGAGTTTTGTTGTACACTAACGACCCCTTTCAAGGCTGGCGAAACTGCAGACCTGGAGAATGTACAAAAAATCTTCACTGCATAAGTACAATAAAGCGCCTAAACTACTGGGAACGTCTGAAGTCCTTAGACCTGCACTCCCTGGAGCGCAGGCGAGAAAGGTACATCACAATTTACAACTGGAAAATCGTTGAGGAACGGTCCCAAATCTGCACACAGAAATCACTCCCTATGAAAGCAAAAGACTCGTCAGACTATGCAACAAAACCCCAGTGAAAAGTAAGGACTCCATGCATACACAGAGAAAACACAAAGTGTCAGGGGCCCAAGGCTGTTCAACAGCCTCCTAGCATACATAAGGAAGATTACTAATTGACCCCTTGTCTTCAAGAAACAACTGATCAGTACCTGGCCAGCCGGGCTGTGGTTCAATTGGATTGTGCGCGGCCAGCAGTAACAGCCTGGTTGATCAGGCCCTGATACACCGTGAGCACTGACCCCTGGAACTCCCTCCAGGTAGACTCCATGTAGATAGGGACCACCAAGCCAGGGACCCCACACCAGGAACCCATGTTCAGGGACCACGACCAGGAACTCAAAATCAGGGAGCAGGGACCCCGGATGAGGAACGACTGACCCCGTTTAGGTAGTAGGGGCCCCGATAAGGGAGCAGAGACCTCGGATTAGGGAGCAGGGACCCCGTTTAGGGAGCAGAAACCCCAGCCAAGAGAATAAGGATCCTGGATCAGGGAGCAGTGACCCAGGATCAGGGAGCAGGGACCCTGGACCAGGGGGCAGGGACCCTGGACCAGGGGGCAGGGACCCTGGTTAAAGGAAGACAAAGGTTTACTGTGTCACGAAGACAGTCATGTTTTGAGACGCCAGTGACGTCATCACTTCCTCTCCCACACAATCATTACTGGAGAGGGAGAGAGAGGGGGAGAGGGAGAGAGAGAGAGAGAGAGAGAGAGAGAGAGAGAGAGAGAGAGAGAGAGAGAGAGAGAGAGAGAGAGAGAGAGAGAGAGAGAGAGAGACAGGTTTTAAGTTTATTTAAGTACAGGTACACATACATTCCTTGGATTATTATTATAATCAAAAAAGAAGCGCTAAGCCACAAGGACTATACAGCACATTCCTTGGAGTATACCTGGAAAGGGCTTCGGGGTCAACACCCCCTCGGCCCCGTCTACGACCAGACCTTGCGGTAGATCAGGGTCTGATCAACCAAGCTGTTACTGTTGGCCGCACGCAAACTGACGTGCGAACCACAGCCCGGCTACTCAGGTAGTGACTTTAGTTGCCTGTCCAGTGCCTTCTTGAAGACAGCCAGGGCTCCATTGGTAATCCCCGTTATGTATGCTGGGAGGCAGTTGAACAGTCTTGGGCCCCTGACATTTATTGTGTTGTCTCTTAGCGTACTCGTGGCGCCCCTGCTTTTCACTGGAGGGATGTTACACCGCCTGCCGAGTCTTGTACTATCAGAGACTGATTTTCATATACAAATTCCGTACTAATCCCTCTAGGATTTTCCAAGTATATATTATCATATATTTTTCTCGCCTGTGTTCCAGGGAGTACAAGTCAAGGAACTGCAACAGCTCCCAGTAATTTAGGTGTTTTATTGTACTTGTATGTGCCGTGAAAGTTCTCTGTACATTCTCTAGATAAATAATTTCACCTGCCTTGAAAGGCGCTGTTAGTATACAGCAGTATTCCAGCCTAAAGACAACCAGCGATTTCAAGAGAATCATGGGCTTGGCATCCCTAATTTTGAAGGTTCTCATAATCCATCCTATCATTTTTCTAGCATATGTTGTAGATACATTGTTATGATCTTTGAAGGTGAGATCCTCTGACATTATCACTCCCAGGCCTTTCACATTAGTTTTTCGCTGTATTGTGTGGTTGGAATTTGTTTTATACTCTGATATAGTTTTGATTTCCTCAAGTTTTCCATATCGGAGTAATCGAAATTTCTCATCACTGGACTTCACCTTGTTTTCTGCGGACCATTTAAAGATTTGGTTGATGTCCACTTGGAGTCTTGCAGTGTTTTCGATGGAGGACACTGTCATGCAAATTCGGGTGTCATCCGCAAAGAAAGGCACGGTGCTGTGGCTTACATCTCTGTCAGATGTGAGGATGAAGAACAGGATGGGAGCGAGTACTGTGCCTTGTGGAACAGAGCTTTTCACAGTAGCTGCTTCAGACTTTACTCGTTTACTATTACTCTTTGTGTTCTGTTTGTTAGGACGTTATAGATCCATCTACCAACTTTTCCCATTATTCCTTTATTTCGCATTTTGTGTGCTTTTACACCATGGTCGCATCTGTCGAAAGTTTTCGCATTTTGTTTGTTCTCTAGAGCATCACAGTAATCCAGCAGCTGGGACAGGCAGGAGCGACCTGCTCTAAACTCATGTTGCCTTGAGTTGTGTAACTGATGGGTATCTAGGTGGTTGGTGATCTTGCTTCTTAGAAGACTTTCAAAGATTTTTATGATATGGGACATTAGCGCTATCGGTCTGTAATTCTTTGCTATTGCTTTACTGCCACCTTTGTAGAGTGGGCAATATTGGTGGTTTTAAGTGACTGTGGGATGACCCCTGTGTCCATGCTCCCCTCCATAGAATACTGAAGGTACGTGACAGGGGGCTTCTTGCAGTTCTTGATGAACAGAGTTCCACGAGTCAGGGTCTGGGGCAGAGTGCATGGACATGTCAAATGGTGTTAGGATAATATCAGAGATATTTAAATCGACAAAATCTGAGTCTCGGTCATAAAAAATTCATTTAGGTTGTCGACTCTTAGTCTGGTTAATGGCTCACTATACACGGAGTCATACTGGGACTTTAATATCTCATTTCCTTGCTGTCACCTGTGTAAGACCCATCTGATCTAAGCTAGGGTGTTGTTTTCGCCTTAGATTTGGCATTGGAAAAGAAATATTTTGGATTTCTTTCAATAACATTTATGGCTTTTAGTTCCTGAGTTTCTTGTCTCGTGTATGATTCCTTACGCTTAAGTTCAATATTTGCTATTTCTCTGCCCAGTGCCTCCCTTTACATTTCAGATCTATTGGCCCCTTTCAGCAGCTCTGATTTTTCACCTTTGCCTTTCTGTTTCTAGTTTACATCTTCTTTTCCTTTTTCTTAAAGAAGTATGCCTTGAGCATACCTCTAGGCAGAAGTTGGGATCTATATTGTTTAGGATATCTTCCCAGCTTGTTTCATTTAGGACATGGCTGACTTGATCCCACTGTATGTTTCAGTTACTGAAGTTGAATTTGGCGAAGACACCCTCTTAACCGATCATATTTTGCTGGTCAGGAGCCCTGCGCATAGATGTCTGTACCTCTGTTATGTTGTGATCTGAATGTATTGTCTTTGATATGGTTATATTTTGTATAAGATCATTCACTGTTAATGAAGATGAGGTCCAGTGTATTCTCCAGTCTTGTTGGTTCTATTATTTGCTGGTTTAAGGTGGAGCAGATCGTCTTTACTATATATTTTGTTAAGGTCATGATTTATTTTGTCATAGTTGATGTTTCTCTCGTTGAAATCAAATTTGTTGAATTCATCCTTGTGATTGTTTCTCTGTCCCAGGCCACTCTGTACGAAGGTCTGAAATTCGGTTATGTTGTGGTCTGAGATTGCAGTCATCGACACCATTATGTCCCGGACCAGATGCTCATTGCTGGTAATAACAATAATATATGTGTGTGCTGTATCTTGTACTTACACCTACATGAGTATGGTGTGATAATTTCATGTGCTTTTCTTATATATACTGATAAGAGGCTTGAGTGATGTATAGTGTGCTTGATACTCTCTTTTTTGTTTTGTCTGTGACGGGTTGCTTCTCCTGTGTCCAACAACGTGTGTGTGTGTGATACTTTATGTATATACTCATTGTTCTCCACAGTGTTATACTATATGTATTTTGTCTGTACAAGATGTGCTCTCAGTAAAATATAAAAAAAATAATAATAATCTTTATTTACTACAAGTACATTTACAAGGTATACAGTCCTAGCTGACATCAATGACATACTACTGTATAGAAAGTCGCTTGTTATGCAGAGCATTTCGCGCAAATTAGGTCATTTTTTTTTTTCAAGATGTGACCCACACCAGTCGACTAACACCCAGGTAACTATTTTACTGACAGGTGAACAGGGACAGTTGGTGTCTTAAGGAAACACGTCCTAATGTTTCCACCCGTACAGGGGATCGAGCCACGAACCTCAATATGTGAGGTGAGTGTGCTAGCAATCGAGCTACGGTACACGGAGTAAGGTCTAGGACATTTCTCAGCCTGATCGGTTAAGTGGCTGAAGACGAATTTACTTCAGAGATTTAATAATTCTGTTATGTGGGACGGTTCCTCCAAACTAGTTCCAGCAACATTTCTTACACATGAGTTGCCTCAAATGGAAGAATGTCGGATATTAGGGACTGTGATTGTTTTTCAAGGTAACGCTCGAGTCCCAGTAACTGGTCCTTCAGCTGATAGTGATTTTCGGTTATGACGCCAAAACTTCGACATCATAAGTGGTGTTCGGCAGCTTAGTGTATATGAGCAACTTTTTAATACACAGACCAACCCCACCGTTCAGTATGCTTTTCCGATGTCATCTACATAGGTATGATCCTGGAGTCCATTCTTCATTATCCAAGCCGTCTTGTGTGTGTCTGTAAACCCACAAACAATCCAGTGACCCCGTGAGAAGACCATCGATGAATGGTATTTTATTTTCTCCTTGGTTTGAGACCTTGTATGTTTGTAACACAAAAGTTGATGCATTGGTAATTGTTGTGGTGGTGGGGAGCGGGGTTGTTATTGGGTAGTATTTGTGGCTTACACCAGATATCCTATTTAAAATAAGTTACAAATTTCGTATATTTGATTGCAACAGTTAAGTCAACTGTAGATATAAATCCAGATGTACTCCTCTAAACCCTTTCGAGGCCTAGTTCCTAAGTCTATTGCTTATCCATATGCTCCTGCGTTACCGTCCACAGCATAGATATAAGGGGCACAATAAACTAGCCTCTTCGGCGGCAAAATTTAATCTGACGAGGCCACCACTGTGTTGACTCCGGTCCAGCATGGCTCCCCATTGGCGATATATTCTCAACATTGTTACCTTTGATGTGTATCAAGATTCTCTCTACTCCCGGAGCCCAGCCGTGGGCCAGGCTCGTCTGGTGCTTGCCTGGTCAATCAGGCTGCTGCTGCGGGACGCCCGCTGTCCCACATATCCATCACAGCCTGGCTGATCTGGCACTTGGTGAAGATGCTTGTCCAGTTTCATCTTGAAGATTTCTACACTTGTACCAGACGTGTTTCTGATATCTTCTGGTAAGATGTTGAGAAGTCTGGCACACGAATGTTGACACAGTGTTCCCTTATTGTGCCCACTGCACCCCTGCTTCTCACTGGGTATATTTCGCACTTCCTCCCATATCTCTCACTCCGATATATTGTTATGGCAGTGTGCAGATTTGGGACCAAGCCCTCGAGTACTTTCCAGGTATATATTATCATGTATCTCTCCTCCGCTCCAGTGAGTATATGTTCAAGACTTTAAGGCGTTCCCAGTAATTTAAGTGCTTTACTGGCTCAATGTGAGCCGTAAACGATCTCTGTATTTGTTCCAGCTCCGATATTTCTCCTGCCCTGAAAGGGGCCATCAGCACTAAGCAATATTCTAAATGAGGGAGCACTAGCGATTTGAAGACTGTCACCATTAGCATTATTTCCTTTGTTTTGAAGGTTCTCCATACCTGTATACAGTGTTCATGTTAAGTTCTTCATTCTTTCCATACCCAAGCAGCTGGAACTTATCACCATTGAACGTCATGTTGTTCTCCACTGCCCACTGGATAACACTGCTTACGTCTTCTTATAATCTTTCAGTGTCCTCTACCGTAGTGACTTTCATGCTTATTTTAGTGTCATCTGCAAATGATTATACACAACTGTGACGGGTGTTTTTATCTATGTCTGCTATGAGGATGAGAAACAGCAGAGGTGCCAGGACAGTGCCTTGGGGCACTGAGCTTTTTACTTCACTGATGCTGGATCTTGCTGTTCACTACTACTTTTTGTGTTCTGTGTGTTAGGAACCCGAAAATCCATATGCCTACCTTCTTCGTAATGCCCATGACCCTCATTTTCTGCGCTATCACTCCATGATCGCATTTGTCAAACGTCTTTGCAAAATCTGTGTAAATCACATCTGCGTTTTGGTCGTCTTCCAACGCCTCCGTAATTCTGTCATAATGGTTCAACAGCTGTGACAGGCATGATGGTCCTGTTCTAAAACCATGCTGGTTCGGGTTATGCTGGTTGTGCTGGTCCATGAAATTTGTAATCTGCCGTCTCATCACTCTTTCGAAGATTTTTATGATGTGAGAAGTTAGGGCTACTGGTCTGTAGTTTCTAGCTAGCGCTCTACTACCTCCCTTATGTTATAGTTGACAAGTTCAAATTGACGTTTATATGGATTAATATTCCTAAATACTTCTTGTGAGAGAACAAAGGGGCTAGTAATCCCATCTCTTGTATAAGTTACTGACTGTACAAAGAAAAACCTTCGTTTCTTCTTTTTCAAGTCACACTGCCTCGGTGGGAGACTTCCGGTGTGTTAAAGACACAAAACTTTTTCATTTAACAGACTACGGGGCGACATATGATTTTATCCAGGAGATTTTGACATTTCTTATAATAGTTAACCTTTCTATTAGTTGCAGTAGCTCCCTGTTTACAGATGATACAAAGATTTACAAAGTCACAATGACACAGAAACAAGGGGTCACAATTGGAAGCTGAAGACTCAGATGAGTCAGAGGGATGTTAGGAAGTATTTCTTCAGCCACAGAGTTGTTAGGAAGTGGAATAGTCTGGGAACTGATGTAGTGGAGGCAGCAACCATACATAGTTTTAAGACGAGGTATGATAAAGCTCATGGAGCAGGGAGAGGTAGGACCCTGCAGCGGTCTGTGAAGAGGCGGGCCAGGAGCTGAGTCTCGATCCCAGCAAGCACAATTAGGCGAGTAAAATTAGGAGAGTACACAAAAGAGTATTATTATTATTATAATCAAGGGGGAAGCGTTAAACCCGGAGGATTATACAGCGCCTAGGGGGGGGGGGATGTGGAAGGCATTCAGGCTTAATTCGGGGAACTGGAGCACAGATCCAATTCCCTAAATCAAGAGCCCCTCACCAACATGAAGGAACCTTCCTTGAGGGGCACAACAGAGTAGAGGTAATGGTAGGTTCTCCAGGACGGGTCCTGACCAATATATATATGTGTATTGTTCCACTCACAGTATTGTGGTTTTATTCTTTATGGAACCGTCATTATTCACTCCTCAGGTTTCTGTTTGTTTGAGCTTCGCAGTCTGTGAAAAATGTTCTCTAAATTAACTTACGGTATATTTCACTCTGTGTATTTGTATGGGTGTCAGCAGTGGCTGGCAGTGGTGTATGGGTGTCAACAGTGGCTGGCAGTGGTGTATGGGTGTCAACAGTGGCTGGCAGTGGTGTATGGGTGTCAGCAGTGGCTGGCAGTGGTGTATGGATGTCAGCAGTGGCTGGCAGTGGTGTATGGATGTCAGCAGTGGCTGGCAGTGGTGTATGGGTGTCAGCAGTGGCTGGCAGTGGTGTATGGGTGTCAGCAGTGGCTGGCAGTGGTGTTTGGATGTCAGCAGTGGCTGGCAGTGGTGTATGGGTGTCAGCAGTGGCTGGCAGTGGTGTATGGGTGTCAGCAGTGGCTGGCAGTGGTGTATGGGTGTCAACAGTGGCTGGCAGTGGTGTATGGGTGTCAGCAGTGGCTGGCAGTGGTGTATGGGTGTCAGCAGTGGCTGGTAGTGGTGTATGGGTGTCAGCAGTGGCTGGTAGTGGTGTATTGGACCGGGTAGGTAGTACTGGGTAGATACTTCCCGGTAGGTAGTGCCGGACAGGTAGTACCGGGTAAGTAGTGCCTGGTAGGTCGTGCAGGGTAGGTCGTGCAGAGTAGGTCGTGCAGAGTAGGTCATGCAGGGTAGGACGTGCAGGGTAGGTCGTGAAGGGTAGGCAGTGCAGGGTAGGTCGTGCAGGGTAGGACGTGCAGGGTAGGTCGTGAAGGGTAGGCAGTGTTGGGTAGGTCGTGCAGGGTAGGTCGTGCAGGGTAGGCCGTGCAGGGTAGGCCGTGCAGGGTAGGTCGTGCAGGGTAGGTCGTGCAGGGTAGGTCGTGCTGGGTAGGTAGTGCAGGGTAGGTAGTGCAGGGTAGGTAGTGCAGGGTAGGTCGTGCTGGGTAGGTCGTGCTGGGTAGGTCGTGCTGGGTAGGTTGTGCTGGGTAGGTTGTGCAGGGTAGGTTGTGCAGGGTAGGTTGTGCAGGGTAGGTTGTGCAGGGTAGGTTGTACAGGGTAGGTCGTGCTGGGTAGGTCGTGCTGGGTAGGTCGTGCAGGGTAGGTCGTGCAGGGTAGGTCGTGCAGGGTAGGTCGTGCAGGGTAGGTCGTGCAGGGTAGGTCGTGCAGGGTAGGTCGTGCAGGGTAGGTCGTGCAGGGTAGGTCGTGCAGGGTAGGTCCTGCTGGGTAGGTCCTGCTGGGTAGGTCCTGCTGGGTAGGTCCTGCTGGGTAGGTCCTGCTGGGTAGGTCGTGCAGGGTAGGTCGTGCAGGGTAGGTCGTGCTGCCACAGTGGTGCTACATTGGGACGCTAACAAACAACTATCTTACCCTCCCACTGGTAAGTATAATAGTAGACTACTTTTATGGTAACTGATTCAGTAAACCAGGCTGAGGGACTGATTACCTACAACCTAGTGCTATCTGACAATGACCGTCTGGCTCTCCCACCAAGGACGGACAAGTCCTTAACATGTTATTAAGACAATAAATACATTCCCTAGAGACGATTATTAATTTCTGATTTATATATATATATATATATATATATATATATATATATATATATATATATATATATATATATATATATATATATATATATATAATCCTTTGTCTTCTATTCTTTTTATTATTTTTCACTGATTATTCATAATTTTACTTGTCGCTGTATAAATTATTTATTTCGTGTGTTCCAGTAATTCCAACAAATTGATAATTGATTTTCAGAGCGGAATCTATTATAATTTAGTGTTCCTCATATTTATTTTTATGTCATAATTCTTGTATTCTGTTTATTTTATCTTTATCTTCCATTATTCAATGTTTTGTCATTTTTATATAATTTCTTATCTGTCACATTTGATTTTTATATTATATTGATAAGGTAACAAAAGGACCCCAATGGAAATAAGTCACAGCCTTATTTTGGTTATCCCAGGTTCTCTACACACATGATTATCTATGTAACTGTATTTGTGTATACCTCTATAAACTTAATTACCTCAAACTCCTTTATATTTTGCAGCATCCTTCTCCATATTGAACTGATAAAGTGACCAGAAACGTTCCTACATGAAGATACCCAAGTGTCGTACATGTGTCTCATGCACACTACTCTTATGCTTAAAACACTTATATATGTAGATTTATTCACTTCAGATTCAATTAAAACTAATTTCAGTAATTTCTTCCAAGAAGCAGTTGAAGAAATATAGTCGAGAGTGGTTGACTTAAGATGTTTAACATCTTATCTTTGTCTTAGACATCACGAGTGATGCACTCTCTTATCTTGCTCCATATATTCCATTACATTTTAACATTTAGCTCTGGTTCGTAATATTGTTGTATTATATCTACGGATATATTTATTAACGTATCTTTCTCACTACCAGTACATGTCAATAATCACTCACCAAATTGTGATAACACGATTTCCAACAAACCACGGAACGGAACGATTTCGTGAGACATGCTGGCGGCTTTGAGGGCACTTGAGCTAGAGTTCGTCACGGACACGCTAGCGGGAGATTCATCGGTAAAAACTTGCATCTGTGGTCATAGTGGTGGCTTGTACTAACCTCCCTATGGTGTATAGAAATATAACTAGGTGAGTGAATCTTTTTATAGCCAGCTGACCCAGTTGTTTACGCACTGGGCTGGAGTTTTACGACTCACTCGCCACGAGTTCAAACCCCACCCGTTCTCTGGTATGTCAATAATCCAACCACTCTCTACAATGCAATTTGACAATTTCTTTCCTGTTACTCAGGTAGGACTTAAACCAGTTTACAGAACCTATGGCGACAGCTTGTAATTTCTTACATAATATACCGTGGTTGACAGTATCGAAGGCTTTATGCAAGTAAGTTTACCATTCCTATGAGATACCCTAGCAACATTTCTGGTCTCGGGTCGACCAGATGAATGATGGAGGTGTCGGTCGAGCAACATCTCCTGAAACCTGATTGGTAACTATGGAGAATGTTTTTGTCATTAAGATACTTAACTACTTGACAGCACATCACTTCCTAGAATTTTGGACATCACACCGAGTATACTATTTTTCTTGAAGTTAGGAATAAATCTGGCCTCCTTGAGCCCCTCCGGAACGGTACTGGTGGTGATGGGCAAATTTATTGTGTGTGCAATGGGGATCAGCATATAAGGAATTTGGTCGAGATATTTGGGGAGGTGCTTTAGTTGGGTTTAATTTAGTTCTTTTCGCACGATGTCTTAAGATACACCTATTAGTTGTCAACTGTTTGGGGTGACGCCTTTATTCACTTCAGATTCAATTAAAACTAATTTCAGTAATTTCTTCCAAGAAGCAGTTGAAGAAATATAGTCGAGAGTGGTTGACTTAAGATGTTTAACATCTTATCTTTGTCTTAGACATCACGAGTGATGCACTCTCTTATCTTGCTTCATATATTCCATTACATTTTAACATTTAGCTCTGGTTCGTAATATTGTTGTATTATATCTACGGATATATTTATTAACGTAGTATTCATCTGTGTTAAAGATATCTGATATAACCGGAAGTTTACTTGCTAATGTTGTGGCCCTCGTGGTTGTGTGTCGTGTGGTTCTGATGGTAAACCCAGGGTCTTCTTACCCTTACTGTGGTCCCAGTCTTATTTATGGCCCATCTTACAACGTGTTGATGATTTACTTCAGTTAGTCTGACTGGTCCAGTTAATTTGTTAGTGGTCCGGCTAGCCTGTGGTTCACCCAGTTTGTTTGTGGTCCGATCAGTCTGTGGTGCACAATTTTGTAGTCCAGTCAGCCAGTCTGTAGTAAAAACAGCCTGTGGTCCAGTCTGTCTGTCTGTCTGTCTGTCTGTCTGTCTGTCTGTGATCTAATCAGTCTGTCTGTGATCTAATCAGTCTATGATCCTGTTTGTTTTCCAGTCACACTAGCTATATTCCAGCCAGACCGTGGTCTAGCCAGTCTGTCAATAATCCAGTCAGTCAAGGGTGCAATCAAACTGCGGCCCAGTCAACAAGTGTTGTCAGGGAGGACTATGCATCGTCTTCCGACCGTAGGAAAAAGCCTGTGATGACGCCACGTTTAGTCTTGATGTCTTGTAGCGAGCAGTACTGGAGGAGATAATGTTGATGGGTAGATGTGCGGTAGACTCTGAAACGTAATTCATGACGAGACTTACAGAGAAGAGCATCGATGAAAGGCAGAGTGCCGTCGACTTCCTCTTCGAGTGTGAATCAGATAGTGTGCTCGAGCTGGTTAAGATGTGAGGAAGAGAAGGGACGTCGAAGCTTCTGGGAGTTAGGATGAAAATATCAACATAAGGGAGCCAGGTGACCCTGGAGGGAATGATGGAGGAAAAATTCTCGGCTTCAAGATATTCCATGCATAGGTTCTCAGTACAGCACTTTACATTGAACCCATTGGTAGCCCGAAGGACTGCTGAAAACAAAAACAATTTTCAAAAGAGAAACAATTACAACCATGACAACTCGATGAGGTCAACAAAATCGCTGCCTGGAGCGAGGCCGTCGAAGGTGTCGCCAATTTTTCGTAGTCTCGTCCACGCAAATAGGGAAATAAGTCACTCTGACTTTTTTGGGTTATCCTAGGTTCTCTACACATATGCTGCTATGTATGATAATTCTATGTAACTGTGTTGTGTATACCTGAATAAATTTACTTACTTACTTACTTACTTACTTACTTTCATGTATATGTTGCGGATGCGGTTGAGAAAATTACCAGAATGCTTTAAATGTGCGTGACTGATGACAGTTTTGCTGGGTGTTTGGCTAGAATCCCTGACAGTTTGTGTGGGCGCCCTGATAGTTTGTGGAGGCGCCCTGATAATTTGTGGAGGCGCCCTGATAATTTGTGGAGGCGCCCTGGTAATTTGTGGAGGCGCCCTGGTAATTTGTGGAGGCGCCCTGGTAATTTGTAGGGACGCCCTGATAATTTGTGGAGGCGCCCTGATAGTCTGTGGGGGCGCTGCCTATTCCAAATAAAGTCTCCTGGAATTCCTGGTTAGTCTTGGGCCGGCCATACAGTCTAGCAGAGTGATTCTCAATCAGTGGTAAATTTACCCCTCGGAGGTAAAAAATTACATGACAAAGGGTAAATATTTGTGTGCTATTTTTGTGGAAAACCTGAATAATTTTTTCTGACCTTGTTTTTCTGTCCCTTTGCCGGGGATGATGTTTACATGTTTCTTTCCATGTTGTAATCTGTTCAGGATGTGGCCAGTTTGGCGTAGGAAAGTTTTGGCTAAAGTGTCCACTTGTGTATCTGTGAGACGCTTGCAGATGCCCGGGTCACTAAGCTAAATTAAGCATGGTGGATCTGCAACAAATGGTATATATCCTAATATCAGTGGTATGACTTTATCAGTACAATACAGCAATAACAGAAAACCGGAGAAGCTGAAGTTAGGTAGCATTGGTCAATAACCAAAATGCTTCCGAGACCAGAGTAGCAATTTCCAACTAATTTTAGGTCACTGATAATGAATATCATGGTCAAAATTTTCTGTTAGCTCTACTTTTCAATATACACCTACGTGTCACAACAGGTTCCAACAGGGTTGTGGCAGTGTGTTTCTTACCACACTCAGTCTCACTGACCTTCATTATTGTTCCAGCAATCATAGAAGGTGGTTGTCATGTGCAAGTTTATATTCTGAGGTGAAAGGTAGGTGATTTTCTTAGCCAAACACTCTTGTGATGGTCTTGCAGGGAGAATACACCAAGTACTGCTGCTTTCTATGTGAATGGGACAACCGTGCAAGAGGTTCCCACTACATCAGGAGAGACTGGCCACTTCGGGAGAGCCGTGCAAGAGGTTCCCACTACATCAGGAGAGACTGGCCACTTCATCAGTCATTGGAACCTGGTATGAAAAATATTCAATATCCACGACTCATTGAACAAAACAAAATTTTGCTACCACCACTACACATAAAACTGGGCTCATGAAAAACTTTGTACAAGTTATGGACAAATCCGATCAGGGGTTCAAGTATTTAACATCAAAATTCCCCTCATTGAGCGACGCTAAGAGAGGGAGTCTACAATGGTCTTCAGATTCGAGAGCCTAAACATAGTGACTTTGAATCAGACCTTCATGGGGAGGAGAAAGCTGCTTGGAAAGCATTCAAGTCAGTGGAGAAGGGATTTCTCGGAAACAGAGGGGAAGGCAACTATGAAGAATTGGAGGAAAACCTCATCAAGGCTTACAAGAACATGGAATGTAACATGTCACTTAAAATACACTTTTTGGACTCACATTTAGACTTTTTTCCAGTGAACTGTGGGGCAGTTAGTGACGAACATGGTGAAAGGTTCCACCAAGATATTTCAACCATGGAAAAATGGTACCAGGGCAAATGGAGCACAAGAATGCTTGCAGACTATTGCTGGATATTGGCAAGAGATGATTCTTCAGCAAACTATAAACGTCAAGCAAACAGGCAGAGAGTAGGTACGGATTAGAGTTCAAAGCATACTGACACATGATGTACATTATAATAAAATAATAAAATATTATCTATAGCCAATAAGCATTTTTCAATGTAATATTTGAATTCAGGACATGAAAATACATAAGAATTAACTAATCTCATAAGAAGCATACAACGTTTCAAAAATTGTTGACCAGTGAAATCAGTCCCTCAGCCTAGGAGAAGGTAATTTTTTGAACACTTGCTCGTAGGCTGAGGGACTGATTACCCCATCTTCAACCTCTTTAGTCTTCTGTTCTTGTACCTGTATTGTATTAATAAAACCACTGGTTGGTGAAACGTCTACATAATGAAGATATCCAGTTGTTGTCTAATTTTTCAAGTGGTATATAATACCGACAATTTGAAGAGTAAGACACGTGAGTAACACCAGGAATCTTTATTGACTAAAGGTTTCGCCCGCGCTGCAGGCTTTATCAGTCAATTACAAAGACAACAGCACTGGGCCAAGACGAAATAAACGAAAAAGAGAGGTAGTTGAGGTAATCAGTCCTTCATCCTCGCAGCAAGATCAGTCTCTTAGCCTAATTCAGAAGCAAGTGGCCAGGAGTTTATATAGTGGAAAGTGAGGTATAGCAGCTGTGAGACGAGACCACCTGTGAACTGAACCCACTAGTGCAGCTACACCAGCTCATGTTAAAATAAACATTTGTTAGCAACAGTTGCTTATGATCCCTGGTACTAAGAAACCATGGTTTCTTAGTACCAGGTCACCTCGAACTCCTCCTGATCTTCGACATTCTTCTATACATTGGACTGATGAAGCCTACTGTGTAGGCGAAACGTTTGCAGAATAAAGATACCCATATGTGTGTCTAGTGTATCGATGTGTATGACCTCAGGGTCGAGGCGAGTCCCCAAAGAGGAATTAAGAGCATAATGCAGGAGCACTGCCGCTGGTCTACTAAGATAATGCAGGAGCACTGCCGCTGGTCTACTAAGATAATGCAGGAGCACTGCCGCTGGTCTACTAATATAATGTAGGAGCACCGTCGTTGGTCTACTGGCCCAGGAACTAAGATAAATCACAGTTGGTGGCGCCCTTTCACGAGGAAACAGTACAGAGTGAATACACTCGCACATTTTGCTTCCTCCTGCCCTAATAAACTGGTTAATGTTTTTTTTCAAAACATAAGAATCTTGTCTCCATGGAAAGTCTAGGTGTCTACAGCGTCCCATGTAACTAATTATACGTAGGAAAAACACGACGGAATTTAAATCAGTGGCTGATCGTACATAAATGAATAGTGAAGAATACCGACATATCGACACCTGGAAGCACTATCAGCTGGAGCGAAGCAGCCATCACATACACACATACTCGACTATATAAGAGTAAAAGAAAGAAATCAACAATAACTGACATCCAAAAGAACTTCAGTCTACCATAGTACAATGTAAACTCAGCCGTCCCATCGCCACATTTGCTCCAATGGAAGACGACACTCCGGTCATACACGTAGTAGATCATGGCCAGAACAAATAATGAACACAGTATCACCAGTTTATAATACAACACTGGCCTATGCTATGTTAATGTAAGAACACAGAATACCAGAACAATAACAGAAGAGGAGGCAATCAGTTCCTCAGCATGCATATATACAATTATTCACAAGTACTAATCTCAGGTCGAAGGAGACTCGAACCTACGAACCTTGGAACATGGTACACAGTGCTCTAAAACCGTACCACACTGGTCTAATACCTTGAAAAAAAAATCTATCGTCAGTCGCTGCATGCAGGGGAGATGAAAACCTGAAAACCACCTGCCTGAAGGCTGGCTGCCTTGGAACAAAACGTCTAGCGTTAGCTGGGCACCAAGGTATTGGACCAGTGTGGTACGGTGGTAGAGCACTGCGTACCTTGTTCCAAGGGTCGTAGTTTCGAGTCTCCTTCGATCTGAGATAAGTGATTGTGAATATTTCGCCTGTTCTGCAAATTCTAAAAAAATAATATTATAAATATATATATATATATATATATATATATATATATATATATATATATATATATATATATATATATATATATATATATATATATATATATATATATATATATATATATATATATATATATATATAACCCACTGGTCCAGTGGGTTAGAGCGTCATGGGTTCGAATCCTCGGCTAGTCGCAGTGTTGTTATTGATGGTAGGATTGCTGGTTTCTTTTTTCTGTCTCATAAACATGCAAGATTTCAGGTAGGTTTTGCTACTTCTACTTACATTAAGGTCACACTACACATACATGTACAAGCATGCATATATATATATATATATATATATATATATATATATATATATATATATATATATATATATATATATATATTATATATACACACACACACACACACACACACCCCTCTAGGTTTTCTTCTATTTTTCTTGTTAGTTTTTGTTCTTGTTTATTTCCACTTACCTCCATGGAAAAATGAAACAGAATTCTTCCTTCATAAGCCATGCATATCGTAAGAGTCGACTAAAATGCCGGGAGCAAGGGGCTAGTAACCCCTTCTCCTTTTTGGGCCACCCTCCCTCGGTGAGATACTGCCGGTGCGTTGAAAGATATATATATATATATATATATATATATATATAATCTCGTGCCGAATAAGTAAAACTGGTCAATTAGCAAGAAATCACTTAAAATAAAGTCCTTTCTAAAATTTTCTCTTATGCGTTTCAATAGATATATTTTAATTTATGTTAATGTAAAAATTAATAATTTTGTACCAAAAGAACCTTAGACAACTTACCTAACCGTATTATAACAAGCTCAATTTAATATAGCCTAATGCAACTAAATATATTTTAGATTGGCTTACAATAGTTTAATAATAAACAAAGACAATAAAATATATTTTTTTTCGATAGGTTCAGAATTATTTTTGATAAATTAATGCATACACAAATTTTCCCTTGCCTTATTCGGCAAGAAGAGTCTTGCTATTTAAGCCAAAATCGCAAGTTTTACCTATTTGACACATTATATATATATGCAAAACATATGCATTTTCTGAAATCACCTGTTTACTGTGATCTTATTGCATATATATATATAATATAATATATATATATATATATATATATATATATATATATATATATATATATATATATATATATATATATATATACACACACACACACACACACACACACCTAATTGTAGTTGCAGGGGGTCGATTCATAGCTCCTGGCCCCGCCTCTTCACTGGTCGCTACTAGGTCCCTCCCTGCTCCATGAGCTTTATCATATCTCTTCTTAAAGATATATATGTGGATCCTGCCTCCACTACCTCCCTTTCCAGACTATTCCACTTCCTGGCAACTCTGTGACTGAAGAAATACATCCTAACATCCCAGTTACTCGTCTGAATCTTTCAACTTCCAACTGTTACCCCTTGTTGGCGTGTCCCATCTCTGAAAAATCTTGTCCCTGTCCACCTTGTCGATTCCACTCAGTATTTTACATATTGTTATCGCAAACAGGCGATCTTAGCAATGCAGAACAAGCCAGATGGAAAGGGAAATCTTTAGCTCTAGAACTTTCACATTCTCGTGCGTCGTCAGGAGCTATGCATTGTTGCAAGGCAGCAACATACAGGAGGGGAAATTCTCTGAGGCAAGGCAGAAGGTATCAATGGCTGCCCATGATGACACACTGTGTCGGGGGCAGGAGAGAAGGAGAGGGGAGGTAGGAGAAAGAGCGAGGTTACGAGAAGGGGTAGGAGAAGAGAGATGGGGTAAGAGAGGAAAAAGGGGGTAAGAGAGGAAAAAGGGGGTAGGAGAGTGGGTAGGAGAGGAAAGAGTGGGTAGGAGAGGAGGGGGATAGGAGAGGAGACAGGGGTAGGAGAGGAGAGAGAGGGATAGGAGAGGAGGGGTAGGAGAGGAGAGAGAGGGGTAGGAGAGGAGGGGTAGGAGAGGAGAGAGAGGGGTAGGAGAGGAGGGGTAGGAGAGGAGAGAGAGGGGGTACGAAAGGAGAGAGCGGGTAGGAGAGAAGACATGTAGGAGAGGAGAGGGAGAGAAGAGGGGGAGGAGAGGAAAGAGGGTATAAGAGGGGAGGGGGTAGAAGAGGAGAAGGGTAGAAGTGAAGGAGAAGTGTAGAATAGGAGAGGGGTAGAAGAAGGGTTGAAGAAAAAAGGGGTAGAAGAAAAGGAGAGGGGTAGAAGAGAAAGAGGGGGTAGAACAAAGAGAGGGGGGGTAAAAGAGAAAGAAGGTACGCTCACACCTTCAGTATGCTCCACTTTCTTGGTTTGCCTGCCCCCCCCCCCTCTCATCTGCGACTGCTTGACAGAGTAGAGAACAGAGCAAGACGTCTCATCTCTCGCCTGGACCCATCCTGGATAGATCTGTCATTTCAGCAGAGCCTTCAACATAGGAGGGATGTGGGTGGCCTTACTGTTATGTACAAGGCCAATATTGTCAAAGTACCACACTTGGATCCACTTCGAGGACAGAGTGAAACAAGCTTTTATGCCATAAGACGGGCAGCCAGCAGCAACTTCACTCTGGCTGTACCCTTCTCCAGAACATCACTCCATCTGAGATCATATATACCCAGGATGACTCGAGTATGAAACACATTTGTACAGCATAATGATGTCAACGAGATAACGTCAGTTGATCAAATGAAAATGCTGGCCCACAGATGGCTCCAACTTCATCCTGTTCCCTACTTGTATGTCTCATAACAATAAAAATGCTTTCAAATAAGCTGATGTAGGTAACAGCTCTTAGCTTGCCAATAAAGTTAGGAATCCTTAACCTGTAAATAACTTGTCAATAAAGCTAGGGATCCTTAACCTTGTCAAACTCTGTGTAAAAAAAGAACGAGAGGGTAGAAGAGAACGAGAGGGTAAAAGAGAACGAGAGGGTAGAAGAGAACGAGAGGGTAGAAGAGAACGAGAGGGTAGAAGAGAACGAGAGGGTAGAACAGAAGGAGAACGTAAAAGAGAAGGAGGGGATAGGAGAGGTGGTAGAAGAGAAGGATAGGGGTAGAAGAGAAGGATAGGGGTAGAAGAGAAGGATAGGGGTAGAAGAGAAGGATAGGGGTAGAAGAGAAGGATAGGGGTAGAAGAGAAGGATAGGGGTAGAAGAGAAGGATAGGGGTAGAAGAGAAGGATAGGGGTAGAAGAGAAGGATAGGGGTAGAAGAGAAGGATAGGGGTAGAAGAGAAGGATAGGGGTAGAAGAGAAGGATAGGGGTAGAAGAGAAGGATAGGGGTAGAAGAGAAGGATAGGGGTAGAAGAGAAGGATAGGGGTAGGAGAGAAGGATAGGGGTAGGAGAGAAGGATAGGAGTAGGAGAGGAGAGGGGTAGAAGAGGAGAGGGGTAGAAGAGAAGGAGAGGGGTAGAAGAGAAGTAGAGCGGTATAAGAGGAGGAGAGGGGTAGAAGAGGAGGAGAGGGGTAGAAGAGAAGGAGAGGGGTAGAAGAGAAGGAGAGGGGTAGAAGAGAAGGAGAGGGGTAGAAGAGAAGGAGAGGGGTAGAAGAGAAGGAGAGGGGTAGAAGAGAAGGAGAGGGGTAGAAGAGAAGGAGAGGGGTAGAAGAGAAGGAGAGGGGTAGAAGAGAAGGAGAGGGGTAGAAGAGAAGGAGAGGGGTAGAAGAGGATGAGGGGTAGAAGAGGATGAGGGGGTAGAAGAGAAGGAGGGGAGGTGGGGAGGAGGGAGACAAAATTAGCCAATTTTGTCACTATTGCCAATTTCCTGCAGTCTGCCACCTGCCTCGTCTCCATGGTTACCAAGATGAGGGGAGGGAGGGGATGACGTGAGGGTGTTGTTGTGAGTGCGGGAGGTGTTAAGGTAGAGGGGAGGTGTTAAGGTAGAGGGGAGGTGTTAAGGTAGAGGGGAGGTGTTAAGGTAGAGGGGAGGTGTTAAGGTAGAGGGGAGGTGTTAAGGTAGAGGGGAGGTGTTAAGGTAGAGGGGAGGTGTTAAGGTAGAGGGGAGGCGTTAAGGTAGAGGGGAGGCGTTAAGGTAGAGGGGAAGTGTTAAGGTAGAGGGGAGGCGTTAAGGTAGAGGGGAGGCGTTAAGGTAGAGGGGAGGCGTTAAGGTAGAGGGGAGGCGTTAAGGTAGAGGGGAGGCGTTAAGGTAGAGGGGAGGCGTTAAGGTAGAGGGGAGGCGTTAAGGTAGAGGGGAGGCGTTAAGGTAGAGGGGAGGCGTTAAGGTAGAGGGGAAGTGTTAAGGTAGAGGGGAGGCGTTAAGGTAGAGGGGAGGTGTTAAGGTAGAGGGGAGGCGTTAAGGTAGAGGGGAAGTGTTAAGGTAGAGGGGAGGTGTCAAGGGTAGAGGGCAGGTGTTGAAAGATCCGCCATAATCTACACCTTAAAAAAAACGGAGATTCCTTTCAAATCTGAACTCAGAAATCACATCCTACGACAACAAGAGACTTGGAAGACTGTAAAATACCCTCGATGAAAAACAGGGTCGCCACGAGTGTACCGAGAGACAAATCAATAAGTGTAGAGGGACCAAGACTCAACACTCATCTTCCATACCAAAGGAAGATAACCAACAAACCCCTAGCTATCTTCGAGAGAGAATTTGTCAAGGCCCTCAAGTTAGTTCCTGATGAGCCAGGGTTGTGGTGCGTACACTGGTCTGCATGCAGCCAGCACTAACAGCTTGGTTCATCAGGTCAACTACCTGGGGGTCAAAATAATAACCTCTATAAGTTAGAAGTTATCACATGTAACTATATGATGAGGTAATGTTAAGCGACTTTCTCAAGTTAGAATATAACAGTAGTTAGCTGGGGGTGACTGTGATATTCAGTAGTTAGTTGGGGGTAACAGTGTGATATTCAGTAGTTAGTTGGGGGTAACAGTGTGATATTCAGTAGTTAGTTGGGGGTAACAGTGTGATATTCAGTAGTTAGTTGGGGGTAACAGTGTGATATTCAGTAGTTAGTTGGGGGTAACAGTGTGATATTCAGTAGTTAGTTGGGGGTAACAGTGTGATATTCAGTAGTTAGTTGGGGGTAACAGTGTGATATTCAGTAGTTAGTTGGGGGTAACAGTGTGATATTCAGTAGTTAGTTGGGGGTAACAGTGTGATATTCAGTAGTTAGCTGGGGGTAACAGTGTGATATTCAGTAGTTAGCTGGGGGTAACAGTGTGACATTCAGTAGTTAGTCGTGAGAGACAATGTTGGTATCATTGCAGCTAAGTGCTATCAATTGAGCAATATTACCCCCTGAGGTGCTCAGACTACCACCCACGGTATCAGACCATCAGTCAAAATTTACGGACTGATTATATCGACTCTAGGCTGAGGCACTGATCACCTCAAACTCCTCCTGACCTTCACCCTTTTTCTTTGCACTGGACTCACGAAGCCACTGTGTGGCGAAACGTTTCCACAATAAAGTTACCGAAGTGTTGCACGTGTGTCCAGTTTATCAATGAACACTAGATTCGATTGAACAGCTTCTTGAACAATGGACGTAGCGTCCCAAGTCAGCAGCATCAGTTTCAATACGTACACAAGTTCAAACGAGGCAAAAGAAATGCTGTAAATAAATCTTACTGCCTACATTCCTGTCCAACTTTCAAAGTGCAGCATTTGTTGAGGTCACGTTACAGATCACCAGGAGTTTCAATTTTAAATAAGGTACAAGACCGACATATTGATAGACAAGACACTTGTGCAACACTTGGGTATCTCTATTCTGGAAACGTTTCGCCAGCCAGTGGCTTCCTCAGTCCATTACAGAGAAACGGTGGAAGATGAGGAGCGTGAGGTAGTCAGTCCCTTAGGGACTGATAAATGTTTTATTACACAAATAACCCGCACATAAGACAAGTTTTTGGACCATTTACAAACTCACGGTGACTTTGTAAATGGTCCAAGTCGGACCGAAACTCGTCCTAAGCTCCTCTCTATGTGCAGGTTATTTGTGTATTGTTCCAGTCACGGTATTCTACCTTCTTTAAGCGTCTTATTCGTCCACCTACAAAAGTGATCAAGGTTCCAGGACCGAAACGTTTTCTAATAAATACGTCCTAGTGTTTGCTCACGTGTCGTCTGAAACCAATTTGCAAGTATCGATTACCAAGCTTTGTATCATCTAGAGAAGTCGTAATATCCGAGTATAACCCCAAGACAAGAGGTAAGTTCACCAGTAGTCAATAACACGTGGGAAAGCCTGAAATATAACTGCTAGTGAGAAATCTCTCAACTCCCATAAGCAGTTTTTTTTACAAGCAGCCAGCCAGGATATCACAGTAACTTACGGATGGCAGGGCCAGGAAGATACTGCTAGAAGCACGTTACAACTGTAACGGAGTGTGACAGTGAAACCCACACAGAGGTGTTGGAGGAAGATGAGGTTTTAGGGGGAGGGGGAGGGGGAAGTGTTGCGGTAACCAGATGTTGGATTGAGGAGGAGGGGTTGTTGGGATGAGAGGGAGACATTGGAATGGGAGGTCCTGTTGGGGTAAGAGGTAAGAGTTAGGGTGAGCGAAAGGAGTTAGGGTGAGGGGTAAAGTGTTGGGGTGAAAGATTGGTGTTGGGATTTGACATCCACAGAGGACAATGGAGCTTTTCTAATTCCCAGATTGGCCTTCGGTCAACATTCTTTGTTGACGGCATTTTTCAACCAAGTTGTTGCTCTTAGTTTTCTATGGATGAGACTCAAAACCCCGTCGACATGTCCATAATCTCTAATATCACCTTAACTTCACTTACTAAAAGAAACCATCCATTGCATGCCCCTGCACTCCCCCCCCCCCTTGGACAAGACTCACAGAACTCTATATCCATCAGAAACTGCGATAAACCACTATCTAATTCCTTGAAAATTTTATTGAGACGGAGCCTGAACACGGGAGTCATCCCACAGTCTTTAAAAATTACTGACATAGCTCTACTACATAAAAGTGACAGTAAAGCAATCGCAAAAAAAAAAAAATCTATAGACCAATAGGGCTGACGTCTCACATTCTCAGAATTCTTGAAAATCTTAAGAAGCGAGATTGCTAATTCACCCGGAATCACAACAACTGTACAACACAGGTAGGCAAGGGTTTAGAGAAGGTCGTTCGTGCCTCTCGCAATGTGGTCTTGAATGCAATGGAGGACAAGCAAACTGCAGCTATAATATACACAGACTTAGCAAAAGCCTTTGACGATGCGACCATGGTGTAATGACTTATAAAATGCCTGTAAAGGAAGTAACTGGAAAAGTAGACAGACGAGTATTTAACTTTCTAACGAACAGAATTCAGTGTAACAGTGAACAGAGTGAAATCAGAGGCTGCCATAGTGAAAAACTCTGTTCCCCAAGGCACAGAACTTGTGCCTGTTCTCTTTCTTATTATTTTATCAGACATAAACTGCAACCGATGCTAGAGTCAGTATGAGAATGGCATCCATTAAGGACTAATTACTGGCTTCTGTGTAATTTATTTGTGTACTTTATGGGTAGTTCTGATGGCTGACTGGGTGGTTTCTTGTGCTCAGTCTATAGAACGGAAGGCACGCTAACAAAATAGTGAGCAGTGAAATTGGCTTAATTTCGAGTTAATACAAACAGTCTTCTAGTGCCCCGCTGACAATAATGTAATGTTCAACGAGGACAAGTTTGGGTTAGTTCGTAAAGGAAAGACTAGGGAAATAAAGACTAATGGTGTATGAAACTCACTCGAATCACTTAGTTAAGCATAAGACTAATGTGAGAGACCTAGGAGTGTATATGTCAGATGACCTCACCTTGAAGGATCACAGCAGTGTCACTATCACAAGGAAAATGATAAGCTGGATAATTAGAACCTTCAAAACAAGAGATACAAAGCCAATGATGATACTCCTCAGATCACTTGTACTCTGGAAGGGAATACCACTATATTATAACTCGTTCAAGGCGGGAGAAAGTACAGACCTGGAGGAGCAGAGAGCTTTTACTGCTCACATAAATTCACTCAAACAATTAGTGAAGTCTAAAGACCCTCTGTCTATACTCCCTGGAATGTGGGCGAGTAAAATACCTTATAATAATCTACAACTGAAAAATTCTATACAGAATGGTTCCAAATCTGAACACACAGATTTAGCAGATTATGAAAAATTAATCCCAATGAAAAGTAGGGTTGCAGTGAGTACACTAAGTGGACAACTGAATAAGCTTTAAGGAACCAAGACTTCCATACCCTCCCTTCAAACATATACAAGGGGAATTATCCCTGGCTGTCTTCAAGAAGGAACCCAACAACTTCCCCAAGTTAGTGCCTGATCAGCCCAGTCGTGCTGTTGACGGACTTCGTGCGGCTAACATCAACAACCTGAGTGATCAGGCCATTCACCGGGAAGCCTGGTCTAGGGGCTGGCAGTGGAGTGCTAGGTGCAAGAGCTAGGGAATACGGGGAGAGCGTCAGGTGCTAGGTGCAGGTGCAACGAGACACAGGGAGAGTCTGAGGTGCTAGAGTCAAGAGCTAGAGGGACACAAGTGCTAGCTAGGTGACACGAGGGTGGAGGGGACACAGGTAAGCTATCAATATAGCCTTACCACCTAACATAGCACACAAAGGTGACTCACCTTAGTAATGCAGTGTTCCTGCCTTGGTCAGGACACCTGTGGGAACGAACACAAACATGTTAGTATAAACCAACAAGATAATGGTCAGGCACAGACATACAGCACTCTCTCTCACTCTCTCTCTCTCACTCTCTCTCTCTCACTCTCTCTCTCTCACTCTCTCTCTCTCACTCTCTCTCTCTCACTCTCTCTCTCTCACTCTCTCTCTCTCACTCTCTCACTCTCTCACTCTCTCACTCTCTCACTCTCTCACTCTCTCACTCTCTCACTCTCTCACTCTCTCACACACACACACACACACACATACACACTATGCTGTAGAATCCCACAGGTCCCAGGTCCCAGGTCCCCCACCCCCACAGACCCCCCAGAACACTGGCTGGAGAGGAAACTGAAGGTCTGGTACACCAACGCTGATGGAATAACGAATAAGTGGGAGGAGTGGGAGGAGTGGCATGAAAGAATCAAAGAGGCATCACCGGACATCATAGCTCTCGGACATCATAGCTCTCACAGAAACCAAGCTCACAGGAAAGATAACAGATGCCATCTTTCCAACGGGATATCAGATCCTGAGGAAAGACAGAGGGAACAGAGGAGTGGCAGTGCTCATCAAAAACCAATGGGATTTTGAGGAGTTGGAGAGAGGAGACAGAGGAGAAGCAAGAGACTAAATAACAGGAACACTTCAGTCCGGAGGTCACAAGGTGGTAATTACAGTGATATATAACCCACCACAGAACAGCAGGAAGCCAAGGCAAGAGCATGATGAGAATAACAGAGCGATGGTTGACACACAGACTGAAGTGGCCAGAAAGACTCATGCGAGCAAGGCAAAGCTGCTTATTGTGAGTGACTTCAATCACAAGGAAAATGACTGGGAGACCCTGGAGCCACATGGGGGGCCCAGAAACATGGAGGCTAAGATGATGGAGGTGGTACTGGATAACCTCATGTACCAACACATAAGGGACACTACCAGAGAGAAAGGAGAGGATGAACCACCAAGACTGGACCAAGTATTCACCTTGAGTAGTGCAGATAGTGAGGATATCTCAAATGAAAGACTCCTCGGAGCCAGTGACCACGTGGTTCTGAGCTTCGAATACAGAGAGATAAAATAGAGAGGGAAGCAGGAAGGGCAGGATCAATAAAGCCAAACTACAAGAGGGGACTACAGAGGCATGATAAATTTCCTGCAAGAGGTTCAGTGGGACACAGAACTGGCAGGGAAGTCAGTAAATGAGATGGAATATGTGGCAACAATATGCAAGGAGGCTGAGGAGAGGTTTTTACCCAAGGCTAGTAGTAATAATGGGAAAGCCAGAATGAGCCCTTTGTTCACCCAAAGGTGTAGAGAGGTCAAAACCAAGTGTGCTAGAGAATGGAAGAATTATAGAAAGCAAAAGACCCAGGAGAATAAGGAGAGCAGTCGTAGAGCCAGAAATGAATATGCACAGGTAAGAAGGGAGACCCAACAACAATACGAAAATGACATAGCAGCGAAAGCCAAATCGGACCCAAAGCTGTTGTACACCCACATCAGGAGTTAAACAGACAAGGACCAAGTAATCAGGCTGAGGAAGGAAGGAGAGGAGATGACAAGAAATGACCAGGAAGTATGTGAGAAGCTCAACATGAGATTCAAAGAAGTATTCACAGAGGAGGCAGAAGGACTCCAGAAAGACAGGGAGCTGGGGTACACCATCAAGTGTTGGACACAATACGTACGACCGAGAAAGAAGTGAAGAGGCTGCTAAGCGAGCTAGCTACCTCAAAGGCGATGGGGCCGGATAACATCTCTCCTTGGGTCCCGAGAGAGGGAGCAGAGGCACTATGTGCACCACTAACAATCTTCAACACATCTATCGAAACAGAGCGACTACTTGAGATATGAAAGACAGGAAATGTAGTCCCAGTTTTTAAATAAGGAAACAAATACGAAGCATTAAACTACAGACCAGTGACACTGACAGGTATAGTATGCAAAGTCATGGAGAAGATTATCAGAAGAGTGGTGGAGCACCTAGAATGGAATGAGCTTACTCACGATAACTAGCACGGTTTCAGGGACGGAAAATCCTGTGTCACGATCTTGCTGAAGTTCTATGATAGGGTGACAGCAGTAAGACGAGAGAGAGAGGGGTGGGTAGATTGTGTTTTCTTGGACTGTAAGAAGGCGTCAAAGAGATTAGTGCAAAAGCTGGAGGACAGGCAGGGATAACAGGGAAGGCACTGTAATGGATCAGGGAATACCTGTCGGGAAGACAACAGCGAGTCATGGTACGTGGCAAGCTGTCAGAGTGAGCAATTGTGACAAGCAGGGTTCCACAGTGGTCAGTCCTAGGGCAGGAATATTTCTGATATATGTGAAAGACATGACGGAAGGAATAGACTCCAAAGTGTCCCTGATTCCAGATGATGTGAAGTTGATGAGAAGAATTCAATCGGACGAGGACCAGGAAGAACTGCAAAGGGATCTGGACAGGCTGCAGGCCTGGTCCAGAAACTGGCTCCTGGAATTCAACCCCACCAAGTGCAAAGTCACGAAGATTGGAGAAAGGCAAAGAATACTGCAGACGGAGTACAGTCTAGGGGCCTGAGATTACAAACCTCAATCAAGGAAAAGGATCTTGGGGTGAGTAACACCAGGCACATCTCCTGAGGAGCACATCAACCAAATAACTGCTGCAGCATACGGACGCCTAACAAAACTAAGAATAGCATTCCGACATCTCACTAAGGAATCATTCAGGACCCTGCACACCGTGTACGTTAGGCCCATATTGGAGTATGCAGCCACAGTTCGGAAGCCACACGTAGCCAAGCACGAAAGGAAATTAAAGAAAGTGCAAAGGTTTGCAAGATAACTAGTACCGGAGCTAAGGGCATGTCCTACGAGGAGAGGTTAA
>NC_091321.1:26233271-26330771 GCF_038502225.1 Cherax quadricarinatus | reverse complement strand
TTCCAGCTGTGCTGTCGTGTCCGTGAGTCTCACCTTTCAAACTAACTCGCCCTGTGTCACTTCTTTTCAGTATTTTGTACATTATAATCATGTCACCTCTGGTCTTTCTGTCCTCTGTTGTCGTCAAGTTTAGCTCCTCTAGTTTCTTCTTGTAGTTCATAGCTCTCAGTCCTTGGAATACTTTCCTTACAAATCTTTGCTCTTTTTCCAGCTATTTTACATGCTTTATCATATGCAGGTTCCATACTGGCGCTGCGTACTCAAACAGGCCTGACACGTGTCGTGTATAAGGTCGCGAATGCCTCCTTGTTGAGGTTCAAGAAAGCTACCATTAAATTTACCAGCCTTGCGTTTGCTGCAGCTGTTTTTCCATTGATGTGCACCTCAGGTGGAATACTTGGGATTGTGCTCACCCTGAGGTCCTCTTTTAGGAAGGTTCGCAGCCTTTTTCCCCCCGAGCCTATAATTTGTTTCAAGTCATCTTTTCCTTTCCCCAATTTTTATAAATTTACCGGGGTTAAATTCGTATAGCCACTTGTCAGACCAGTCATGCATCTTGTCTGGATCCATTTATTGTCTTTCCTATTCTGCTCCTGTTTGTATTCTTATTGGTCTACTCCTGTTTGTATTCTTATTGGTCTACTCCTGTTTGTATTCTTATTGGTCTACTCCTGTTTGTATTCTTATTGGTCTACTCCTGTTTGTATTCTTATTGGTCTACTCCTGTTTGTATTCTTATTGGTCTACTCCTGTTTGTATTCTTATTGGTCTACTCCTGTTTGTATTCTTATTGGTCTACTCCTGTTTGTATTCTTATTGGTCTACTCCTGTTTGTATTCTTATTGGTCTACTCCTGTTTGTATTCTTATTGGTCTACTCCTGTTTGTATTCTTATTGGTCTACTCCTGTTTGTATTCTTATTGGTCTACTCCTGTTTGTATTCTTATTGGTCTACTCCTGTTTGTATTCTTATTGGTCTACTCCTGTTTGTATTCTTATTGGTCTACTCCTGTTTGTATTCTTATTGGTCTATCCCTGTTTGTATTCTTATTGGTCTACTCCTGTTTGTATTCTTATTGGTCTACTCCTGTTTGTATTCTTATTGGTCTACTCCTGTTTGTATTCTTATTGGTCTATCCCTGTTTGTATTCTTATTGGTCTACTCCTGTTTGTATTCTTATTGGTCTACTCCTGTTTGTATTCTTATTGGTCTACTCCTGTTTGTATTCTTATTGGTCTATCCCTGTTTGTATTCTTATTGGTCTACTCCTGTTTGTATTCTTATTGGTCTACTCCTGTTTGTATTCTTATTGGTCTACTCCTGTTTGTATTCTTATTGGTCTACCCCTGTTTGTATTCTTATTGGTCTACTCCTGTTTGTATTCTTATTAGTCTACCCCTGTTTGTATTCTTATTGGTCTACTCCTGTTTGTATTCTTATTAGTCTACCCCTGTTTGTATTCTTATTGGTCTACTCCTGTTTGTATTCTTATTGGTCTACTCCTGTTTGTATTCTTATTGGTCTACTCCTGTTTGTATTCTTATTGGTCTACTCCTGTTTGTATTCTTATTGGTCTACTCCTGTTTGTATTCTTATTGGTCTACTCCTGTTTGTATTCTTATTTGTCTACTCCTGTTTGTATTCTTATTGGTCTACTCCTGTTTGTATTCTTATTGGTCTACTCCTGTTTGTATTCTTATTGGTCTACTCCTGTTTGTATTCTTATTGGTCTACTCCTGTTTGTATTCTTATTGGTCTACTCCTGTTTGTATTCTTATTGGTCTACTCCTGTTTGTATTCTTATTTGTCTACTCCTGTTTGTATTCTTATTGGTCTACTCCTGTTTGTATTCTTATTGGTCTACTCCTGTTTGTATTCTTATTGGTCTACTCCTGTTTGTATTCTTATTGGTCTACTCCTGTTTGTATTCTTATTGGTCTACTCCTCTTTGTATTCTTATTGGTCTACTCCTGTTTGTATTCTTATTGGTCTACTCCTGTTTGTATTCTTATTGGTCTACTCCTGTTTGTATTCTTATTGGTCTACTCCTGTTTGTATTCTTATTGGTCTACTCCTGTTTGTATTCTTATTGGTCTACTCCTGTTTGTATTCTTATTGGTCTACTCCTGTTTGTATTCTTATTGGTCTACTCCTGTTTGTATTCTTATTGGTCTACTCCTGTTTGTATTCTTATTGGTCTACTCCTGTTTGTATTCTTATTGGTCTACTCCTGTTTGTATTCTTATTGGTCTACTCTGTTTGTATTCTTATTGGTCTACTCCTGTTTGTATTCTTATTGGTCTACTCCTGTTTGTATTCTTATTGGTCTACTCCTGTTTGTATTCTTATTGGTCTACCCCTGTTTGTATTCTTATTGGTCTACTCCTGTTTGTATTCTTATTGGTCTACTCCTGTTTGTATTCTTATTGGTCTACTCCTGTTTGTATTCTTATTGGTCTACCCCTGTTTGTATTCTTATTGGTCTACTCCTGTTTGTATTCTCCTCATTAGTTTCGTATCTGGCTCAGTTTCCTCTGTCATGTCATTTACATATACAAAGACTAGTATATGTAAGTGACAATACACGAGTGTGACGAGTGGGGTTCCTTGTGAAACTCCACTTGTCACCCTCGCCCATTCCAGTATCTCTTAGGCATTCCTCGATACACTGTAGTGCTTTTCCTGTTAGTCCTGTCTGCTCTTCTGATTTTTTCCTAGTCTTTTAAAGAGTATTTCATTGAGCGCCTTCATGCATTCCAAAAATATACAGTCCACCTCTCTCTCTCTCTCTCTCTCTCTCTCTCTCTCTCTCTCTCTCTCTCTCTCTCTCTCTCTCTCTCTCTCTCTCTCTCTCTCTCTCTCTCTCTCTCTCTCTCTCTCTCTCTCTCTCTCTCTCTCTCCCTCTACCGCCTAATTTTCGGTACCTTGTCAAGTAACTTTGACCGATTTATGAAATAGGATTTACCTTCTCAAAAACCGTGCTGGTTGCTGTTTATGAATTCCTTCCTTATCAGGTGCTTTACCACCCTTCTCATAACTTTTGACTTTTATCTCCCTGCACCTCTGGGTGAACCATGGACTCATTTTGTTCTTGCCTGTGACTGTTCTGCTTCTGCGTATGAATATCTCGACTGCCTCCCGGCACCTTCCAGCTATATACTCGAGCATTCATTTGGCGTCGTCGTCTAGCTTCCTCTTCCCTGGTTCTGCACTCAGGAGCTGCCTTATGGAATGATAGTCTCTCTCCTGATGTCGGGTTTGTCCCTTCCTTCATGCTCAGTGTTTCTCTCTACCGTCAGTTACACAGGGTATTCCAATGCTAGCGCCAAGAGGCCTCTCATATTTGATGTCCCCTAAATTAGTCACTTAGGGTGAACACAAGGTCCAGCCTCGCTGGTTCATCGCCTCCTCTCTCCCTAGTTATATCTATGACATACTGACTCATGAAGTTTTCCATCATCACCTTCAACAACTTAGCTCGCCACGTTTCCGGCTCCCATGTGGCTCCAGACTTTGCCCGTGTAAGTTCTACTAGCCACCTCTGTTATTGTGTCTAGCTATGTTATTGTCATCATTATCCTGTTTTGGTCTCCTGCTCTTTATTGGTGAGTTGCACATTACCGCTGTCGTCACCCTGAGTTTTCGTTTTAGGTGTCCCTATTAAGTAGTTTTTCGACTCCTCTCCATTTATTCTACACATCTCAACAATCCACCGGGGTCGGTAATCCATCAGGGTGAAAGTTGGGGTGAAGGTTCGGGCTAATTGTTGAGGTGGATTCTGCACTGGAAGGGGGTGGGACCGTGGGTGTGGGTAAGGGAACAAAAGGAAGGGGATATGGGATGGTTGTGAGAATGGACCCTGCACTGGTAGGAGTTAGGAGTCTGAGCGTAAGTGGGGGAGGAAGGAGGTAAGGTATAGTTTGTTTTGAGTTTTTGCGTTTAAAGTGGGAAAAGAAGAGGTTAGACACTGGGGGATTATCTGTTTCCGAGCATGGTGTTACCCATGAGACAGAACTTTTAGCACAGCGGGGATGAGCATGGTGTTTTCCTGGATGTGGAGCTTCTGCACCTGCCTTTGTATTCACTGATTCTCCTTCCCATCTTCCACTGTGTCCTCTCTTGTAAGTGTTCTGTCCCAACTGAGGTACACTTGATATCTGTCCATCCGTTCAACAGTGGTGTCCGCCTCTGGATCTGATTTTATACCATATATGATGCAAAGGTCAGCTTGACCAGTCCTATTTTGTCCCTTGCACATACTTCACAATTCTTTGAAAATTTGTCACCTCACGTTCAACAGCCTCACCACCTGTCTGTTCAATTATGTTATAAATCTCCCTTTCACATGCTGCCAATATTTCATCAGTCGTAATGTCTTCAGCCTCCTGAAGGCATAAGAACATAAGAAAGGAGTAACACTGCAGCAGACCTATTGGTCCATACTAGGCCATGAATAATCAGCGACGTCCTCCTCTTCTCTTTTCACTTCCTTTATCTCCATAGCTCATTATTTTTTTATTATCAGTTCCTCTGCTGCTCCCCTTCACCTCCAGGTTGCATGGGAGTATTTCTGCAAAGGTCTTTCTTATCCCCTTTGCCCTCCTTTCTTACTCTCCATCTGTAGTATTTGGTACAATTTCCACCTCACATCTCGTCATCTCTATTTCTACCTTCATCTTTTTTTTTTTTTTTGAGAACTTACAGGTAATGTGTCGTCTCCTCAGCAGATATAACCCTTCTTTTTTGTGCCTTGTCTGCCTCCAGTACCTCCTCCATTGCTATGTGAAGATTGAGGAGCGCTTTTTTTTTTTGTACACACTTCGTTCATCACGTTTGAATCCAGCCAACAACATTTCCTTTTCTGTCCACGGACTTCCAGACTCTGCCTCCTCAGCATCGCAGCTTTCATTGTTTTGGCATCTGGTTTCCCATTTTCCACTCTTGAGTTTTATAAGCCAGGTTTATGTGTGTTTTTTTTTTCTTTTTTTTGTGTATATGTAAACTGAATATTAGTTACCAGTTACCAGAGACACTTGTCGATAGGCAGTATGTGTGTCTGTGTCTGTAATGTTTATGTTAATGTATTTGTGTACATGTGTGTGTGCATGCAAAAGTGTGTGCGCGCCTGTGTGTGTTAGTGTTTATATTGGCCTGTGAACGGGTTAGCGTTTGTGTGGGCATGTGTGTGTGTGTGAATGTATGTGTTTACGTTTCTTATGTGATCCTTCCGTGAGTCTAGCGTCTCCCCTTCCTCGCTCCCTTCCTCCTTCCTTCTTCCTTCCTTCCCTCCTTCCTTCTTCCTTCCTTCCCTCCTTCCTTCGTTCCCTCCTGTCTGTCTGTATAATCGTTTTCCGTTATTCATTCAATTTAACACTGCCTGTTTTTTGCGCTATTTATACAAATAACATAACCTTATCTGCTGCTTACTGAAGTATACATATGACCAAGTGTCAGGTGAGAGTTGTTGTCTAGTCATGCAGACCAGCTGGCACCTGAGGTCCAGTCTTTCTTCTGTATACCATGATAAGATAGGATAAGATTGTTGGGATTTTTAACCCGGAAGATTAGCCACCCAGGATAACCCAAGAAAATCAGTGCGTCATCGAGGGAATATCTGTCTTATTTCCATTGTGGTTTTCAGTCTTGTTCCCCAGGATGCAACCCACACCAGTCAACTAACACCCAGATACCTACTTACTGCTAGGTAAATAGGGACTGTGGATTTTTTTTTTTTTGTAATTTTCTTGATTGGGGAGTATATAAATGTAAAGTAATAATGTGTAAATTTAAATTATATAATAATTTTGTGTTAAAATAGTGCTGGATTTGACCTTCGAGAACCTTGGATTGAGGGGGGGGGGAGTGTCGAGCGTAGGAATACACAAGGGAGAGACTGACAATATGGCGATGTATCACTGGTAGTGCAATTGAATGTTATTAATCCGGCGCCATCGAGGCCGAAAATGGGTTTATCGGCTGGAATCAAGGATTAGAAGTTTATTTAGCGTCCTCTGAAATGGTAAATGTATTTATAACTTGTGAAACAGCTCCAATATGGCTGTATAATGAAAAAATGAGAGGACACCAAATCTTCTGTGAAGTCCACATCACATATAATGTATGCTTACCCTTAATTAGCAGTAGATATTGTCTTGGCCAAGGTATATATTCTAATAGGGGTGCATTAGGATATGGCTATAATAACTGTGGTAAGTTAATGTCTACAATTTATTATTTGTAATTGATATTATTAAAGTGATGAGAAATTTTACCGTCTCTAGGCGCCATACTTAATGTCTATCAATGTTGTGAACCCAACAACTGTTTTATAAATTCAGGTCAAGAAAACAATACTTAGACAGTCCACTGTATATGGATGAAGACTGTGCCTGTGAACCTCGTCCCTATAACTTCCCACAGGGACAGTAGGTGTAGGGTGACTAACACCCAGGTACCTACTTACTGCTTGGTAAACAGAGACAGCAGGTGTAAGGCAATACGCCCAGCCTTTCCACCCGTGTCGGGGATCGAACCACGGACACTCAGTGTGTGAGGCGAGAGCGTTGCCAACCAAGCCACAGGACAGGTTGTAAAGAATGGTTTAAAGGCGGTAAAGACAAGGTTGATATTGACATACTTCACAGAAAGACCCTGGTTATGCGGAACATTTTGGCCACTCGTAAAATAACTTACAACTAATCGTAACATAACTACGTAGTGGAAGTTTTTGCACAGAATAATTTGTTAGACATTTTAGTTACACAACCTTTAACCTTTGTGGATTATTGTCCCCTGAGACACTGATGGTATTCTTATTCTTAAATACTCTTGCTCAGTGCTGAGCACCCACTGTGATGCAGCTGTTGCTCAGTGCTGAGCACCCACTGTGGTGCAGCTGTTGTTCAGTGTTCAGCACCCACTGTGGTGCAGCTGTTGCTCAGTGCTGAGCACCCAATGTGGGGCAGCTGTTGTTCAGTGCTCAGCACCCACTGTGGTGCAGCTGTTGCTCAGTGCTCAGCACCCACTGTGGTGCAGCTGTTGCTCAGTGCTGAGCACCCAATGTGGTGCAGCTGTTGCTCAGTGCTCAGCACCCACTGTGATGCAGCTGTTGTTCAGTGCTCAGCACCCACTGTGGTGCAGCTGTTGCTCAGTGCTGAGCACCCACTGTGGTGCAGCTGTTGCTCAGTGCTGAGCACTCACTGTGGTGCAGCTGTTGCTCAGTGCTGAGCACCCACTGTGGTGCAGCTGTTGCTCAGTGCTGAGCACCCACTGGTGCAGCTGTTGCTCAGTGCTCAGCACCCACTGTGGTGCAGCTGTTGTTCAGAGCTGAGCACCCACTGTGGTGCAGCTGTTGCTCAGTGCTGAGCACCCACTGTGGTGCAGCTGTTGTTCAGTGCTGAGCACCCACTGGGGTGCAGCTGTTGTTCAGTGCTGAGCACCCACTGTGGTGCAGCTGTTGTTCAGTGCTGAGCACCCACTGTGGTGCAGCTGTTGTTCAGTGCTGAGCACCCACTGTCGTGCAGCTGTTGCTCAGTGCTGAGCACCCACTGTGGTGCAGCTGTTGTTCAGTGCTGAGCACCCACTGGGGTGCAGCTGTTGTTGAGTGCTGAGCACCCACTGTGGTGCAGCTGTTGTTCAGTGCTGAGCACCCACTGTGGTGCAGCTGTTGTTCAGTGCTGAGCACCCACTGTGGTGCAGCTGTTGTTCAGTGCTCAGCACCTGCTGTGGTGCAGCTGTTGTTCAGTGCTGAGCACCCACTGTGATGCAGCTGTTGTTCAGTGTTCAGCACCCACTGTGGTGCAGCTGTTGCTCAGTGCTGAGCACCCACTGTGGTGCAGCTGTTGCTCAGTGCTGAGCACTCACTGTGGTGCAGCTGTTGCTCAGTGCTGAGCACCCACTGTGGTGCAGCTGTTGCTCAGTGCTGAGCACCCACTGTGGTGCAGCTGTTGTTCAGTGCTGAGCACCCACTGTGGTGCAGCTGTTGTTCAGTGCTGAGCACCCACTGTGGTGCAGCTGTTGTTCAGTGCTCAGCACCCACTGCGGTGCAGCTGTTCAGTGCTCAGCACCCACTGTAGTGCAGCTGTTGCTCAGTGCTGAGCATCCACTGTGGTGCAGCTGTTGTTCAGTGCTGAGCACCCACTGTGGTGCAGCTGTTGTTCAGTGCTCAGCACCTGCTGTGGTGCAGCTGTTGTTCAGGGCTCAGCACCTGCTGTGGTGCAGCTGTTCAGTGCTCAGCACCCACTGTGGTGCAGCTGTTGTTCAGTGCTGAGCACCCACTGTGGTACAGCTGTTGCTCAGTGCTCAGCACCCACTGTGGTGCAGCTGTTGTTCAGTACTGAGCACCCACTGTGGTGCAGCTGTTGCTCAGTGCTGAGCACCCACTGTGGTGCAGCTGTTGTTCAGTGCTGATCACCCACTGAGGTGCAGCTGTTGGTCAGTGCTGAGCACCCACTGTGGTGCAGCTATTGTTCAGTGCTGAGCACCCACTGTGGTGCAGCTGTTGTTCAGTGCTCAGCACCCACTATGGTGCAGCTGTTGCTCAGTGCTCAGCACCCACTGTGGTGCAGCTGTTGTTCAGTGCTGAGCAACCACTGTGGTGCAGCTGTTGTTCAGTGCTCAGCACCCACTGTGGTGCAGCTGTTGTTCAGTGCTCAGCACCTGCTGTGGTGCAGCTGTTGTGCTCAGCACCCACTGTGGTGCAGCTGTTGTTCAGTGCTGAGCACTCGCTGTGGTACAGCTGTTGCTCAGTGCTCAGCACCCACTGTGGTGCAGCTGTTGTTCAGTACTGAGCACCCACTGTGGTGCAGCTGTTGGTCAGTGCTGAGCACCCACTGTGGTACAGCTGTTGTTCAGTGCTCAGCACCCACTGTGGTGCAGCTGTTGCTCAGTGCTCAGCACCCACTGTGGTGCAGCTGTTGTCCAGTGCTGAGCACCCACTGTGGTGCAGCTGTTGTTCAGTGCTGAGCACCCACTGCGGTGCAGCTGTTGCTCAGTGCTGAGCACCCACTGTGGTGCAGCTGTTGCTCAGTGCTCAGCACCCACTGTAGTGCAGCTGTTGTTCAGTGCTGAGCACTCACTGTGGTGCAACTGTTGCTCAGTGTTGAGCACCCACTGTGGTGCAGCTGTTGTTCAGTGCTCAGCACCCACTATGGTGCAGCTGTTGCTCAGTGCTCAGCACCCACTGTGGTGCAGCTGTTGTTCAGTGCTGAGCACCCACTGTGGTGCAGCTGTTGTTCAGTGCTGAGCACCCACTGTGGTGCAGCTGTTGTTCAGTGCTCAGCACCCACTGTGGTGCAGCTGTTGTTCAGTGCAGAGCCCCCACTGTGGTGCAGCTGTTGTTCACTGCTGAGCACCCACTGTGGTGCAGCTGTTGCTCAGTGCTGAGCACCCACTGTGTTGCAGCTGTTGTTTAGTGCTCAGCACCCACTGTGGTGCAGCTGTTGCTCAGTGCTCAGCACCTGCTGTGTTGCAGCTGTTGTTCAGTGCTCAGCACCCACTGTGGTGCAGCTGTTGTTCAGTGCTGAGCACCCACTGCGGTGCAGCTGTTGTTCAGTGCTGAGCACCCACTGTGGTGCAGCTGTTGTTCAGTGCTCAGCACCCACTGTGGTGCAGCTGTTGCTCAGTGCTCAGCACCCACTGTGGTGCAGCTGTTGTTCAGTGCTGAGCACCCACTGTGGTGCAGCTGTTGTTCAGTGCTGAGCACCCACTGTGGTGCAGCTGTTGTTCAGTGCTCAACACCCACTGTGGTGCAGCTGTTGTTCACTGCTGAGCACGCACTGTGGTGCAGCTGTTGTTCAGTGCTCAGTACCCACTGTGGTGCAGCTGTTGCTCAGTGCTGAGCACCCACTGTGGTGCAGCTGTTTAGTGCTCAGCACCCACTGTGGTGCAGCTGTTGTTCAGTGCTCAGCACCTGCTGTGGTGCAGCTGTTGTTCAGTGCTCAGCACCCACTGTGGTGCAGCTGTTGTTCAGTGCTCAGCACCTGCTGTGGTGCAGCTGTTGTTCAGTGCTGAGCACCCAATGTGGTGCAGCTGTTGTTCAGTGTTGAGCACCCACTGTGGTGCAGCTGTTGTTCAGTGCTGAGCACCCACTGTGGTGCAGCTGTTGCTCAGTGCTGAGCACCCACTGTGGTGCAGCTGTTGTTCAGTGCTCAGCACCCACTGTGGTGCAGCTGTTGTTCAGTGCTCATCACTCTACTGTGGTGCAGCTGTTGTTCAGTGCTCAGCACCCACTGTGGTGCTGCTGTTGTTCAGTGCTCAGCACCCACTGTGGTGCAGCTGTTGTTCAGTGCTCAGCACCCACTGTGGTGCAGCTGTTGCTCAGTGCTGAGTACCCACTGTGGTGCAGCTGTTGTTCAGTGCTGAGCACCCACTGTGGTGCAGCTGTTGTTCAGTGCTGAGCACCCACTGTTTACAGCTGTTGTTCAGTGCTGAGCACCCACTGTGGTGCAGCTGTTGTTCAGTGCTGAGCACCCACTATGGTGCAGCTGTTGTTCAGTGCTGAGCACCTACTGTGGTGCAGCTGTTGTTCAATGCTGAGCACCCACTGTGGTGCAGCTGTTGCTCAGTGCTGAGCACCCACTGTGGTGCAGCTGTTGTTTAGTGCTGAGCACCCACTGTGGTGCAGCTGTTGTTTAGTGCTCAGCACTCACTGTGGTGCAGCTGTTGTTCAGTGCTGAGCACCCACTCTGGTGCAGCTGTTGTTCAGTGCTCAGCACCCACTGTGGTGCAGCTGTTACTCAGTGCTGAGCACCCACTGTGGTGCAGCTGTTGTTCAGTGTTGAGCACCCACTGGTGCAGCTGTTCAGTGCTCAGCACCCACTGTGGTGCAGCTGCTGTTCAGTGCTCAGCACCCACTGTGGTGCAGCTGTTGTTCAGTGCTCAGCACCCACTGTGGTGCAGCTGTTCAGTGCTCAGCACCCACTGTGGTGCAGCTGCTGTTCAGTGCTCAGCACCCACTGTGGTGCAGCTGTTGCAGCTATTGTTCAATACTGTTGTTCATTGCTTAGCACCCACTACCTAGAGTTTACCTGGAGAAGGTTTCGGGGGTCAACGCCCCCGCGGCCCTGTCTGAGAACAGGCCCCATGGTAGATCAGGGTCTGATCAACCAGGCTGTTACTGCTGGCCGCACGAAAGCTGACGTACGAGCAACAGTCCGATTGGTCAGGGGCTGACTTTAGGTGCCGCTCCAGTGCCTTCTTGAAGACAGTCATGGGTCTATTGGTAATCCCCCTTATGTATGTTGGGAGGCAATTGAACAATCTTGGGCCCCTGACACTTATTGTGTTGTCTGTCAGTGTACTCGTGGCGCCGCTGCTTGTCATTGGGAAAATGTTGCATCTCCTGCCGAGTCTTTTGCTGTCATAGGGAGTAATTTTCGTGTGCAAGTTTGGTACCAATCCCTCCAGGACCTTCCAAGTGTATATTATCATGTATCTCGCACTATTGTGCAGCTGTTGTTTAGCACTGTTCTTCAGTGCTCAGGATCCATTGTGGTGTAGCCGTTGTTTACTACTGTTGTTCAGTGCTCAGCAGCCACTGTGATACAGTTGTTGTTCAAAACTGTTCAGTGCTCAGTGCTCACTGTGGTGCAGCTACTGTTCAGTACTTAATATTCACTATATTTGTTGATCAATACTTTTGTTCAGTGCTCAGTACACACTACAGCTCTTGTTCATTACTGTTGTTCATTGCTCAGTACCCACTGTACCCAGTATAGCTCTTGATCAGTACTGCTATTCAGTGTTCAGTACCCACTATAGCTGTTGTTCAGTACAGCTGCTGATGATACTGTTGTTCAGTACTCTTTAGCCACTACAGCTGTTGATCATTACTGTTGTTCATTGTTCATCACCCACTACAGCTGTTGTTCAGTGCTCAGCACTCACTGTGGTGCAGCTGTTATTACTGTTGTTCAGTGCTCAGTATCTTCTCCAGCTGTTGTTAAATTCTGTTGTTCATTGCTCAGTAGCCACTACATCTGTTAAGTACTGTTGTTCAGTGTTCAGTATCCACTACAGCTGTTGTTAAGTACTGTTGTTCAGTGTTCAATATACACTACAGCTGTTGTTAAGTACTGTTGTTCAATGCTCAGTATCCACTACAGCTGTTGTTAAGTACTGTTGTTCAATGTTCAGTATCCACTACAGCTGTTGTTAAGTACTGTTGTTCAGTGTTCAGTATCCACTACAGCTGTTGTTAAGTACTGTTGTTCAATGCTCAGTATCCACTACAGCTGTTGTTAAGTACTGTTGTTCAGTGTTCAATATCCACTACAGCTGTTGTTAAGTACTGTTGTTCAATGCTCAGTATCCACTACAGCTGTTGTTAAGTACTGTTGTTCAATGTTCAGTATCCACTACAGCTGTTGTTAAGTACTGTTGTTCAGTGTTCAGTATCCACTACAGCTGTTGTTAAGTACTGTTGTTCAATGCTCAGTATCCACTACAGCTGTTGTTAAGTACTGTTGTTCAATGTTCAGTATCCACTACAGCTGTTGTTAAGTACTGTTGTTCAATGTTCAGTATCCACTACAGCTGTTGTTAAGTACTGTTGTTCAATGTTCACCTGGATGCAGATGCTGTAAATAGTTTATTCATTTAATACCAAAACTTTTGTTTCATTTGTTGTTGAACTCTTGTTGTTTTTGCTTAATATTTATAGTAGTGGTTGAAAGGCAGTAACACATGTCATGTGTTGCACTTGCAACACGTGTCATGTGTTGCAACTCATGTCATGTGTTGCACTTGCAACACGTGTCATGTGTTGCAACTCATGTCATGTGTTGCACCTGCAACACCGGTCATTTGCTGCACTTGCAAGACGTGTCATGGGTTGCACTTGTAACACGTGTCATGTGTTGCACCTGCAACGCGTGTCATGTGTTGCACCTGCAAGACATGTCATGTGTTGCACCTGCAAGACGTGTCATGGGTTGCACTTGTAACACGTGTCATGTGTTGCACCTGTAACACGTGTCATGTGTTGCTCCTGCAAGACGTGTGTCATGTGTTGCACATGCAAGACGTGTGTCATGTGTTACACCTGCAAGACGTGTGTCATGTTTTGCACCTGCAAGACGTGTGTCATGTGTTGCACCTGCAAGATGTGTCATGTGGTGCACATGGTAGACGTGTCATGTGGTGCACATGCTAGACGTGTCATGTGGTATTAGCTATTACCAAACCTCTTTCTGTACATAGTTCACTTAAAGGCTTCTCTCCCCCCTCATTATCATTCCTCCCCTGGCACCCCAAACTTAACTAGTTCCCCGGTACATTGACTCCTGGACCCACATCTAGGTGGACTCCAGGTAAGTAGACTTTAGCATTCAGCTCCCCGCCACAATTACTCTCTCCCTTGGTTCAAATGTTCCTAAACACTCTCTTAGCATCTCTCAAAATCTGTCTCTCCTCAACACTTCTCTCTTCTCTAGGTACATACACACTTATTGTAACCCACTTTTTGCATCCGCATAATGCTTGAATTTATGCATTTATATTCCCTCTTCTTTTTCCGTAACTGATCCTTAAACATTATTACTACACCTTAGCTCTAACGCTTTCAGATATTCCTGAGTTAATCCCATTTATTTCTCTCCTCTTATGCTCCCCTAACTCCTTCAGCTTTGTTTCGCTCAGAGCCACGACATCCATCTTCTTTTCATTCATAAGATTAACAATCAACTCTTTTATATCATCTGCTCTATATCCTACTACATTCAAACTTCCCAACTTTATAAAGTTCTTCATTTTATATTTAGCAATTTACACAGGAGAAGGGGTTACTAACCCCTTCCTCCTGTCATTTTAGTTTTCTTACGACACACATGGCTTGTAGAGGAAGGATTCTTTTCCACTTTTCCATGGAGGTAAAAATTAATAAATAATAAAAACTCTTAAGAAAACAGCAGAAAACTCTGATGAGCATGCATACTGTATACATATAAGTGTACATATGTGTAGTGTGACCTAGGTGTAAGTAGAGGTAGCAAGATATATGTGTTATCTTGTGTGTTTATGAGACAAGAAACATCAGCAATCCTACCATTGTGTAAAGCAAATGCAGGTTTCCGTTTCACACTTATATGTCAGGACGGTAGTACCTCCCTGGGGGGTTGCTGTCTACCAACCTACTACCACAGGACGGTAGTACCTCCCTGGGTGGTTGCTGTCTACCAACCTACTACCACAGGACGGTAGTACCTCCCTGGGGGGTTGCTGTCTACCAACCTACTACCACAGGACGGTAGTACCTCCCTGGGGGGTTGCTGTCTACCAACCTACTACCACAGGACGGTACTACCTCCCTGGGTGGTTGTTGTCTACCAGCCTACTACTACAGGACGGTACTACCTCCCTGGGTGGTTGCTGTCTACCAACCTACTACCACAGGACGGTAGTACCTCCCTGGGGGGTTGCTGTCTACCAACCTACTACCACAGGACGGTAGTACCTCCCTGGGTGGTTGCTGTCTACCAACCTACTACCACAGGACGGTAGTACCTCCATGGGTGGTTGTTGTCTACCAACCTACTACCACAGGACGGTACTACCTCCCTGGGTGGTTGTTGTCTACCAGCCTACTACCACAGGACGGTAGTACCTCCCTGGGTGGTTGCTGTCTACCAACCTACTACCACAGGACGGTAGTACCTCCCTGGTTGGTTGCTGTCTACCAGCCTACTACCACAGGACGGTAGTACCTCCCTGGGTGGTTGCTGTCTACCAACCTACTACCACAGGACGGTAGTACCTCCCTGGGGGGTTGCTGTCTACCAACCTACTACCACAGGACGGTAGTACCTCCCTGGGTGGTTGCTGTCTACCAACCTACTACCACAGGACGGTACTACCTCCCTGGGTGGTTGTTGTCTACCATCCTACTACCACAGGACGGTAGTACCTCCCTGGGTGGTTGTTGTCTACCAACCTACTACCACAGCACGGTAGTACCTCCCTGGGTGGTTGTTGTCTACCAACCTATTACCACAGGACGGTAGTACCTCCCTGGGTGGTTGCTGTCTACCAACCTACTACCACAGGACGGTAGTACCTCCCTGGGTGGTTGTTGTCTACCATCCTACTACCACAGGACGGTAGTACCTCCCTGGGTGGTTGTTGTCTACCAACCTACTACCACAGGACGGTAGTACCTCCCTGGGTCGTTGTTGTCTACCAACCTACTACCACAGGACGGTAGTACCTCCCTGGGTGGTTGTTGTCTACAAACCTACTACCACAGGACGGTAGTACCTCCCTGGGTGGTTGTTGTCTACCAACCTACTACCACAGGACGATAGTACCTCCCTGGGTGGTTGTTGTCTACAAACCTACTTCCACAAGACGGTAGTACCTCCCTGTGTGGTTGCTGTCTACCAACCTACTACCACAAGACGGTAGTACCTCCCTGGGTGGTTGCTGTCTACCATCCTACTACCACAGGACGGTAGTAACTCCCTGGGTGGTAGCTCTCTACCAAAATACTACCACAAGACGGTAGTACCTCCCTGTGTGGTTGCTGTCTACCAACCTACTACCACAAGACGGTAGTACCTCCCTGGGTAGTTGCTCTCTACCAACCTACTACCACAGGACGGTAGTACCTCCCTGGGTGGTTGCTCTCTACCAACCTACTACCATAGGACGGTAGTAACTCCCTGGATGGTTGCTCTCTACCAACCTACTACCACAAGACGGTAGTACCTCCCTGGGTAGTTGCTGTCTACCAGCCTACTACCACAGGACGGTAGTACCTCCCTGGGTGGTTGCTCTCTACCAACTTACTACCACAGGACGGTAGTACCTCCCTGGGTGGTTGCTGTCTACCAACCTACTACCATAGGACGGTAGTACCTCCCTGGGTGGTTGCTGTCTACCAACCTACTACCACAGGACGGTAGTATCTCCCTGGGTGGTTGCTGTCTACCAGCCTACTACCACAGGACGGTAGTACCTCCCTGGTTGGTTGCTGTCTACCAACCTACTACCACAGGACGGTAGTACCTCCTTGGGTGGTTGCTGTCTACCAACCTACTACCACAGGACGGTAGTACCTCCCTGGGTGGTTGCTGTCTACCAGTCTACTACCACAGGACGGTAGTACCTCCCTGGTTGGTTGCTGTCTACCAACGTACTCCCACAGGACGGTAGTACCTCCCTGGGTGGTTGTTGTCTACCAACCTACTACCACAGGACGGTAGTACCTCCCTGGGTGGTTACTCTCTACCAACCTAATACTACAGGACGGTAGTACCTCCCTGTGTGGTTGCTGTCTACCAACCTAATACCACAAGACGGTAGTACCTCCCTGGGTGGTTACTCTCTACCAACCTAATACCACAAGACGATAGTACCTCCCTGGGTGGTTACTCTCTACCAACCTACTACCACAAGACGGTAGTACCTCCCTGGGGGGTTGCTGTCTACCAACCTAATACCACAGGGCGGTAGTACCTCCCTGGGTGGTTGCTCTCTACCAACCTAATACCACAGGACGGTAGTACCTCCCTGGGGGGGTTGCTCTCTACCAACCTAATACCACAGGACGGTAGTACCTCCCTGGGGGGTTGCTGTCTACCAACCTAATACCACAGGACGATAGTACCTCCCATTGTGGTTGCTCTCTACCAACTTAATACCACAGGACGGTAGTACCTCCCTGGGGGGTTGCTGTCTACCAACCTAATACCACAGGACGGTAGTACCTCCCTGGGTGGTTGCTGTCTACCAACCTAATACCACAGGACGGTAGTACCTCCCTGGGTGGTTGCTGTCTACCAACCTAATACCACAGGACGGTAGTACCTCCCTGGGTGGTTGCTGTCTACCAACCTAATACCACAGGACGGTAGTACCTCCCTGGGTGGTTGCTGTCTACCAACCTAATACCACAGGACGGTAGTACCTCACTGGGTGGTTGCTGTCTACCAACTTAATACCACATAACGGTAGTACCTCCCTGGGTGGTTGCTGTCTACCAACCTAATACCACAGGACGGTAGTACCTCCCTGGGTGGTTGCTGTCTACCAACCTAATACCACAGGACGGTAGTACCTCCCTCGGTGGTTGCTGTCTACCAACCTAATACCACAGGACGGTAGTACCTCCCTGGGTCGTTGCTGTCTACCAACCTAATACCACAGGACGGTAGTACCTCCCTGGGGGGTTGCTGTCTACCAACCTACTACCACAGGACGGTAGTACCTCCCTGGGTGGTTGCTGTCTACCAGCCTACTACCACAGGACGGTAGTACCTCCCTGGGGGGTTGCTGTCTACCAACCTACTACCACAGGACGGTAGTACCTCCCTGGGTGGTTGCTGTCTACCAACCTACTACCACAGGACGGTAGTACCTCCCTGGGTGGTTGCTGTCTACCAACCTACTACCACAGGACGGTAGTACCTCCCTGGGGGGTTGCTGTCTACCAACCTACTACCACAGGACGGTAGTACCTCCCTGGGTGGTTGCTGTCTACCAACCTACTACCACAGGACGGTAGTACCTCCCTGGGGGGTTGCTGTCTACCAACCTCCTACCACAGGACGGTAGTACCTCCCTGGGTGGTTGCTGTCTACCAACCTACTACCACAGGACGGTAGTACCTCCCTGGGGGGTTGCTGTCTACCAACCTACTACCACAGGACGGTAGTACCTCCCTGGGTGGTTGCTGTCTACCAACCTACTACCACAGGACGGTAGTACCTCCCTGGGGGGTTGCTGTCTACCAACCTACTACCACAGGACGGTAGTACCTCCCTCGGGGGTTGCTGTCTACCAACCTACTACCACAGGACGGTAGTGCCTCCCTGGGTGGTTGCTGTCTACCAACCTACTACCACATGACGGTAGTACCTCCCTGGGTCGTTGCTGTCTACCAACCTAATACCACAGGACGGTAGTACCTCCCTGGGGGGTTGCTGTCTACCAACCTACTACCACAGGACGGTAGTACCTCCCTGGGTGGTTGCTGTCTACCAGCCTACTACCACAGGACGGTAGTACCTCCCTGGGGGGTTGTTGTCTACCAACCTACTACCACAGGACGGTAGTACCTCCCTGACTGGTTGCTGTCTACCAACCTACTACCACAGGACGGTAGTACCTCCCTGGGTGGTTGCTGTCTACCAACCTACTACCACAGGACGGTAGTTCCTCCCTGGGGGGTTGCTGTCTACCAACCTACTACCACAGGACGGTAGTACCTCCCTGGGTGGTTGCTGTCTACCAACCTACTACCACAGGACGGTAGTACCTCCCTGGGGGGTTGCTGTCTACCAACCTACTACCACAGGACGGTAGTACCTCCCTGGGGGGTTGCTGTCTACCAACATACTACCACAGGACGGTAGTACCTCCCTGGGTGGTTGCTGTCTACCAACCTACTACCACAGGACGGTAGTACCTCCCTGGGGGTTGCTGTCTACCAACCTACTACCACAGGACGGTAGTACCTCCCTGGGGGGTTGCTGTCTACCAACCTACTACCACAGGACGGTAGTACCTCCCTGGGTGGTTGCTGTCTACCAACCTACTACCACAGGACGGTAGTACCTCCCTGGGGGGTTGCTGTCTACCAACCTTCTACCACAGGACGGTAGTACCTCCCTGGGTGGTTGCTGTCTACCAACCTACTACCACAGGACGGTAGTACCTCCCTGGGTGGTTGCTGTCTACCAACCTACTACCACAGGACGGTAGTACCTCCCTGGGGGGTTGCTGTCTACCAACCTACTACCACAGGACGGTAGTACCTCCATGGGGGGTTGCTGTCTACCAACCTACTACCACAGGACGGTAGTACCTCCCTGGGTGGTTGCTGTCTACCAACCTACTACCACAGGACGGTAGTACCTCCCTGGGGGGTTGCTGTCTACCAACCTACTACCACAGGACGGTAGTACCTCCCTGGGGGGTTGCTGTCTACCAACCTGTTACGTATATTGCTTTAACAATATATTAATTACGTTATTAATTATATTTGTATAAATTGGCTGTCCCCGCTGTCCTTTTATTACATCTGAAAAGTGTGAGGCAACCGAGTGCATTCACACACACACACACACACACACGTGTGTGTCTGTGTGTGTGTGTGTGTGTGTGTGTGTGTGTGTGTGTGTGTGTGTGTGTGTGTGTGTGTGTGTGTGTGTGTGTGTGTGTGTGTGTGTGTGTGTGTGTGTGTGTGTACTATATTGATAAATCTTATTTTCTCCCACCCCTCCCTCCCCACTCTCCTGTTATAAATGTGTTTGTTAACATACATATACATGAGAGTACTCATATGAATAAACACTGTATTCACATCTTGACTGCTACTCTTCACCTGCAGTGAATAACAACACGAGCGTCACCATTCAGTGAACGTAGATCATAGTACCTCACAGTAGCATACATGCGTGTAGCGTAGTGTGTTGTCATCTTGTCACATTAGTATTGCACTATGTACTGTCGGATCCAGGTTCCTGACTCCCAAATGTCTCTCCCTCCGCTATTATATTTCTACTGTTATTTATGTCATGAAGGCAGACGTTAAACAGATAGGAGTTAAACAGCGCTCTTGGGTAGTAGGAAGTAGTCCATTGATCAGAATTACTTCACTAGTATCAAGGCACTTTGCCCTTGATGGACACTAACTTGGCCCTTGATGGATGCTAACTGTTCTAAATAATAAAAAAACACAAAGTCACAACATCTTGGCTGGAACAATTCATGAAAAATCTTCACTGAGGAGAGAAACCTTGTGAGGAGGTTTCTGTCCGTCCTGGACCGTTGATGAGTCTACAGACGGTCCAGGAGGGACCGCGTTGTCATGAAGATCCTCTCCTTAGTGCGTATTCTGGGTGCATTGTAACTAAATATCTCTCGTAGTTGTACCTACAGTAACTAGCAAATGAAATTAGCCTTCCTATGTACTATTATAACTGTAGAATATGGTTTCTCCCATTTCCTTAACCAGTGACGTAACTGGTACTTATTGTTATAACAACCATTTCTAGTTATTTACATGGTAGTCGTCGTTAAAAAATATAATGATAATCTTAATTTATACAAGTACGTGTACAAGGTATACAGTCCTAGCTGACATCACTGACATACTACTATATAGAAAGTCCCTTGTTATGCTGAGCATTTCGGGCAAATTAGGTCACATTTGTCCCAAGGATGCGACTCACACCAGTCGACTAACACCCAGGTACCTATTTTACTGATGGGTGAACATGGACAGCAGGTGTCTTAAGGAAACACATCCTAATACCTTCACCCATACCGGGGATCGACCCCCGAACCTTAGTTTGTGAGCTAGCAATCAAACTACAGTGTAAGTGTTGATGTAGGTGTAAGTGTTGATGTAGTTGTAAGTGTTGATGTAGGTGTAAGTGTTGATGTAGTTGTAAGTGTTGATGTAGGTGTAAGTGTTGATGTAGGTATAAGTGTTGATGTAGGTGCAAGTGTTGTTGATGTGAATGCGAGTAAGTGTTTTTGATGTGGGTGCAATTGTTGTTGATGTAGGTGTAAGTGTTGTTGATATACGTGCAAGTGTTGTTGAGGTAGGTTCAAGTGCCGTTGATTTAGTTGCAAGTCAGTGTTATTGACATGGTGCATGTTAATTTAAGTGCACGTAAGTGTTGTTGATGTAGGTTCAACTGCTGTTGATTTAGGTGCAAGTAAGTGTTGTTGATGTATCTACAAGTAAGTGTTATTGATGTGGGTACAAGTGTTGCTGATGTAGGTACTGCATAATTAACTGGTCAGAGAGAGAATATGTCAGTCACGTCACAACTTTGTAAAAGATATATTGGAGAGAATGTCAATATAATCCTTATTGAACAAAATAGAGCAAAAATAGAACGCCATTTATACAAGTTGGTGAAAGCAAGAAGCAAGTAGAAGAATTAGTAGGAATGATGAGTGTTAAGGCGAGGATCTTAACTGGTTGAGAGAGCCTCTGAGAGGTTAGTAATTATTTAGGAAGTACTGAGGAGAACCGTGTTGATGGTGACAGTGAAGGTGTGTTGATGGTGACAGTGAAGGTGTGTTGATGGTGACAGTGAAGGTGTGTTGTTGGTGACAGTGAAGGTATGTTGATGGTGACAGTGAAGGTATGTTGATGGTGACAGTGAAGGTATGTTCATGGTGACAGTGAAGGTATGTTGATGGTGACAGTGAAGGTGTGTTGATGGTGACAGTGAAGGTGGGTTGTTGGTGACAGTGAAGGTATGTTGTTGGTGACAGTGAAGGTGTGTTGATGGTGACAGTGAAGGTATGTTGATGGTGACAGTGAAGGTATGTTGATGGTGACAGTGAAGGTATGTTGATGGTGACAGTGAAGGTATGTTGATGGTGACAGTGAAGGTGTGTTGATGGTGACAGTGAAGGTATGTTGATGGTGACAGTGAAGGTATGTTGATGGTGACAGTGAAGGTGTGTTGATGGTGACAGTGAAGGTATGTTGATGGTGACAGTGAAGGTATGTTGATAGTGACAGTGAAGGTATGTTGATGGTGACAGTGAAGGTGTGTTGATGGTGACAGTGAAGGTGTGTTGATGGTGACAGTGAAGGTATGTTGATGGTGACAGTGAAAGTGTGTTGTTGATGACAGTGAAGGTGTGTTGATGGTGAGTGAAGGTGTGTTGATGGTGACAGTGAAGGTGTGTTGATGGTGACAGTGAAGGTGTGTTGATGGTGACAGTGAAAGTGTGTTGTTGCTGACAGTGAAGGTGTGTTGTTGGTGACAGTGAAGGTGTGTTGATGGTGACAGTGAATATATGTTGATGGTGACAGTGAAAGTGTGTTGTTGGTGACAGTGAAGGTGTGTTGATGGTGACATGAAAGTGTGTTGTTGGTGACAGTGAATGTGTGTTGATGGTGACAGTGAAGGTTTGTTGATGGTGACAGTGAAGGTGTGTTGATGGTGACAGTGAAGGTGTGTTGATGGTGACAGTGAAGGTGTGGTGATGGTGACAGTGAAGGTATGTTGATGGTGACAGTGAAGGTGTGTTGTTGGTGACAGTGAAGGTGTGTTGATGGTGGCAATGAAGGTGTGTTGTTGGTGACAGTGAAGGTGTGTTGTTGGTGACAGTGAAGGTGTGTTGATGGTGACAGTGAAGGTATGGTGACAGTGAAGGTGTGTTATGGTGACAGTGAAAGTGTGTTGTTGGTGACAGTGAAGGTGTGTTGATGGTGACAGTGAAGGTGTGGTGATGGTGACAGTGAAGGTATGGTGACAGTGAAGGTGTGTTATGGTGACAGTGAAAGTGTGTTGTTGGTGACAGTGAAGGTGTGTTGATGGTGACAGTGAAGGTGTGGTGATGGTGATAGTGAAGGTGCGTTGATGGTGACAGTGAAAGTGTGTCGATGGTGACAGTGAAGGTGTGTTGATGATGACAGTGAAGGTGTGTTGATGATGACAGTGAAGGTGTTGATGGTGACATTGAAGGTGTGTTGATGGTGACAGTGAAGGTGTGTTGATGGTGACAGTGAAGGTGTGTCGATGGTGACAGTGAAGGTGTGTTGATGATGACAGTGAAGGTGTGTTGATGGTGACAGTGAAGATGTGTTGATGGTGACAGTGAAGATGTGTTGATGGTGACAGTGAAGGTGTGTTGATGACAGTGAAGGTGTTGATGGTGACAGTGAAGGTGTGTTGATGGGGACAGTGAAGGTGTGTTGATGATGGCAGTGAAGGTGTTGATGGTGACAATGAAGGTGTGTTGATGATGACAGTGAAGGTGTGTTGATGATGACAGTGAAGGTGTTGATGGTGACAGTGAAGGTGTGTTGATGGTGACAGTGAAGGTGTGTTGATGGTGACAGTGAAGGTGTGCTGATGGTGACAGTGAAGGTGTGTTGATGACAGTGAAGGTGTTGATGGTGACAGTGAAGGTGTGTTGATGGTGACAGTGAAGATATGTTGATGATGAGAGTGAAGGTGCTGATGGTGACAGTGAAGGTGTGTTGATGGTGACAGTGAAGGTGGTGATGGTGACAGTGAAGGTGTTGATGGTGACAGTGAAGGTGTGTTGGTGACAGTGAAGGTGGTGATGGTGACAGTGAAGGTGGTGATGGTGACAGTGAAGGTGTGTTGATGGTGATAGTGAAGGTGTGTTGATGGTGACAGTGAAGGTGGTGATGGTGACAGTGAAGGTGGTGATGGTGACAGTGAAGGCGTTGATGGTGACATTGAAGGTGTGTTGATGGTGACAGTGAAGGTGGTGATGGTGACAGTGAAGGTGGTGATGGTGACAGTGAAGGTGTTGATGGTGACAGTGAAGGTGTGTTGATGGTGACAGTGAAGGTGTGTTGATGATGACAGTGAAGGTGTTGATGGTGACAGTGAAGGTGTTCATTGTGACAGTGAAGGTGTGCTGATGGTGACAGTGAAGGTGTGTTGATGACAGTGAAGGTGTTGATGTTGACAGTGCAGGTGTGTTGATGGTGAAAGTGAATGTGTGTTCATGATGACAGTGAAGGTGTTGATGGTGACAGTGAAGGTGTGTTGATGATGACAGTGAAGGTGTTGCTGGTGACAGTGAAGGTGTGTTGATGGTGACAGTGAAGGTGTGTTGATGGTGACAGTGAAGGTGTGTTGATGATGACAGTGAAGGTGTGTTGATGGTGACAGTGAAGGTGTGTTGATGGTGATAGTGAAGGTGATGGTGACAGTGAAGGTGTGTTGATGGTGACAGTGAAGGTGTGTTGATGGTGACAGTGAAGGTGTGTTGTTGGTGATAGTGAAGGTATGTTGATGGTGACAGTGAAGGTGTGTTGATGGTGACAGTGAAGGTGTGTTGTTGGTGACAGTGAAGGTATGTTGATGGTGACAGTGAAGGTATGTTGATGGTGACAGTGAAGGTATGTTCATGGTGACAGTGAAGGTATGTTGATGGTGACAGTGAAGGTGTGTTGATGGTGACAGTGAAGGTGGGTTGTTGGTGACAGTGAAGGTATGTTGTTGGTGACAGTGAAGGTGTGTTGATGGTGACAGTGAAGGTATGTTGATGGTGACAGTGAAGGTATGTTGATGGTGACAGTGAAGGTATGTTGATGGTGACAGTGAAGGTATGTTGATGGTGACAGTGAAGGTGTGTTGATGGTGACAGTGAAGGTATGTTGATGGTGACAGTGAAGGTATGTTGATGGTGACAGTGAAGGTGTGTTGATGGTGACAGTGAAGGTATGTTGATGGTGACAGTGAAGGTATGTTGATAGTGACAGTGAAGGTATGTTGATGGTGACAGTGAAGGTGTGTTGATGGTGACAGTGAAGGTGTGTTGATGGTGACAGTGAAGGTATGTTGATGGTGACAGTGAAAGTGTGTTGTTGATGACAGTGAAGGTGTGTTGATGGTGAGTGAAGGTGTGTTGATGGTGACAGTGAAGGTGTGTTGATGGTGACAGTGAAGGTGTGTTGATGGTGACAGTGAAAGTGTGTTGTTGCTGACAGTGAAGGTGTGTTGTTGGTGACAGTGAAGGTGTGTTGATGGTGACAGTGAATATATGTTGATGGTGACAGTGAAAGTGTGTTGTTGGTGACAGTGAAGGTGTGTTGATGGTGACATGAAAGTGTGTTGTTGGTGACAGTGAATGTGTGTTGATGGTGACAGTGAAGGTTTGTTGATGGTGACAGTGAAGGTGTGTTGATGGTGACAGTGAAGGTGTGTTGATGGTGACAGTGAAGGTGTGGTGATGGTGACAGTGAAGGTATGTTGATGGTGACAGTGAAGGTGTGTTGTTGGTGACAGTGAAGGTGTGTTGATGGTGGCAATGAAGGTGTGTTGTTGGTGACAGTGAAGGTGTGTTGTTGGTGACAGTGAAGGTGTGTTGATGGTGACAGTGAAGGTATGGTGACAGTGAAGGTGTGTTATGGTGACAGTGAAAGTGTGTTGTTGGTGACAGTGAAGGTGTGTTGATGGTGACAGTGAAGGTGTGGTGATGGTGACAGTGAAGGTATGGTGACAGTGAAGGTGTGTTATGGTGACAGTGAAAGTGTGTTGTTGGTGACAGTGAAGGTGTGTTGATGGTGACAGTGAAGGTGTGGTGATGGTGATAGTGAAGGTGCGTTGATGGTGACAGTGAAAGTGTGTCGATGGTGACAGTGAAGGTGTGTTGATGATGACAGTGAAGGTGTGTTGATGATGACAGTGAAGGTGTTGATGGTGACATTGAAGGTGTGTTGATGGTGACAGTGAAGGTGTGTTGATGGTGACAGTGAAGGTGTGTCGATGGTGACAGTGAAGGTGTGTTGATGATGACAGTGAAGGTGTGTTGATGGTGACAGTGAAGATGTGTTGATGGTGACAGTGAAGATGTGTTGATGGTGACAGTGAAGGTGTGTTGATGACAGTGAAGGTGTTGATGGTGACAGTGAAGGTGTGTTGATGGGGACAGTGAAGGTGTGTTGATGATGGCAGTGAAGGTGTTGATGGTGACAATGAAGGTGTGTTGATGATGACAGTGAAGGTGTGTTGATGATGACAGTGAAGGTGTTGATGGTGACAGTGAAGGTGTGTTGATGGTGACAGTGAAGGTGTGTTGATGGTGACAGTGAAGGTGTGCTGATGGTGACAGTGAAGGTGTGTTGATGACAGTGAAGGTGTTGATGGTGACAGTGAAGGTGTGTTGATGGTGACAGTGAAGATATGTTGATGATGAGAGTGAAGGTGCTGATGGTGACAGTGAAGGTGTGTTGATGGTGACAGTGAAGGTGGTGATGGTGACAGTGAAGGTGTTGATGGTGACAGTGAAGGTGTGTTGATGGTGACAGTGAAGGTGGTGATGGTGACAGTGAAGGTGGTGATGGTGACAGTGAAGGTGTGTTGATGGTGATAGTGAAGGTGTGTTGATGGTGACAGTGAAGGTGGTGATGGTGACAGTGAAGGTGGTGATGGTGACAGTGAAGGCGTTGATGGTGACATTGAAGGTGTGTTGATGGTGACAGTGAAGGTGGTGATGGTGACAGTGAAGGTGGTGATGGTGACAGTGAAGGTGTTGATGGTGACAGTGAAGGTGTGTTGATGGTGACAGTGAAGGTGTGTTGATGATGACAGTGAAGGTGTTGATGGTGACAGTGAAGGTGTTCATTGTGACAGTGAAGGTGTGCTGATGGTGACAGTGAAGGTGTGTTGATGACAGTGAAGGTGTTGATGTTGACAGTGCAGGTGTGTTGATGGTGAAAGTGAATGTGTGTTCATGATGACAGTGAAGGTGTTGCTGGTGACAGTGAAGGTGTGTTGATGGTGACAGTGAAGGTGTGTTGATGGTGACAGTGAAGGTGTGTTGATGATGACAGTGAAGGTGTGTTGATGGTGACAGTGAAGGTGTGTTGATGGTGATAGTGAAGGTGATGGTGACAGTGAAGGTGTGTTGATGGTGACAGTGAAGGTGTGTTGATGGTGACAGTGAAGGTGTGTTGTTGGTGATAGTGAAGGTGTGTTGATGGTGACAGTGAAGGTGGTGATGGTGACAGTGAAGGTGGTGATGGTGACAGTGAAGGTGTGTTGATGGAGACAGTGAAGGTGTGTTGATGGTGACAGTGAAGGTGTGTTGATGGTGACAGTGAAGGTGTTGATGGTGACAGTGAAGGTGGTGATGGTGACAGTGAAGGTGGTGATGGTGACAGTGAAGGTGTGTTGATGGTGACTGAAGGTGTGTTGATGGTGACAGTGAAGGTGGTGATGGTGACAGTGAAGGTGGTGATGGTGACAGTGAAGGTGTGTTGATGGTGACAGTGAAGGTGTGTTGATGGTGACAGTGAAGGTGGTGATGGTGACAGTGAAGGTGGTGATGGTGACAGTGAAGGCGTTGATGGTGACATTGAAGGTGTGTTGATGGTGACAGTGAAGGTGGTAATGGTGACAGTGAAGGTGGTGATGGTGAAAGTGAAGGTGTTGATGGTGACAGTGAAGGTGTTGATGGTGACAGTGAAGGTGTGTTGATGGTGACAGTGAAGGTGTTGTTGGTGACAGTGAAGGTGTTGATGGTGACAGTGAAGGTGTGTTGATGGTGACAGTGAAGGTGTGTTGGTGGTGACAGTGAAGGTGTGTTGATGGTGACAGTGAAGGTGTTGATGGTGACAGTGAAGGTGTGTTGATGGTGACAGTGAAGGTGTGTTGATGGTGACAGTGAAGGTGTGGTGATGGTGACAGTGAAGGTGTTGATTGTGACAGTGAAGGTGTGTTGATGGTGACAGTGAAGGTGTGGTGATGGTGACAGTGAAGGTGTTGATGGTGGCAGTGAAGGTGTGTTGATGGTCACAGTGAAGGTGTGGTGATGGTGACAGTGAAGGTGGTGATGGTGACAGTGAAGGTGTGGTGGTGATAGTGAAGGTGTGGTGATGGTGATAGTGAAGGTGGTGATGGTGACAGTGAAGGTGTTGATGGTGACAGTGAAGGTGTGTTAATGGTGACAGTGAATGTGGTGATGGTTACAGTGAAGGTGTGGTGATGGTGACAGTGAAGGTGGTGATGGTGACAGTGAAGGTGTGGTGGTGATAGTGAAGGTGTGGTGATGGTGATAGTGAAGGTGGTGATGGTGACAGTGAAGGTGTTGATGGTGAAGGTGTGTTAATGGTGACAGTGAATGTGGTGATGGTGACAGTGAAGGTGTGGTGATGGTGACAATGAAGGTGGTGATGGTGACAGTGAAGGTGGTGATGGTGACAGTGAAGGTGGTGATGGTGACAGTGAAGGTGGTGATGGTGACAGTGAAGGTGTGGTGATGGTGACAGTGAAGGTGGTGATGGTGACAGTGAAGGTGGTGATGGTGACAGTGAAGGTGGTGATGGTGACAGTGAAGGTGGTGATGGTGACAGTGAAGGTGATGGTGACAGTAAAGGTGTTGATGGTGACAGTGAAGGTGTGGTGATGGTGACAGTGAAGGTGGTGATGGTGACAGTGAAGGTGTAGATGGTGACAGTGAAGGTGTGGTGATGGTGATAGTGAAGGTGTTGATGGTGACAGTGAAGGTGTGGTGATGGTGACAGTGAATGTGGTGATGGTGACAGTGAAGGTGTTGATGGTGACAGTGAAGGTGTGGTGATGGTGACAGTGAAGGTGGTGATGGTGACAGTGAAGGTGGTGATGATGACAGTGAAGGTGATGATGGTGACATTGAAGGTGGTGATGGTGGCAGTGAAGGTGTTGATAGTGACAGTGAAGGTGCAGTGATGGTGACAGTGAAGGTGGTGATGGTGACAGTGAAGGTGGTGATGGTGACAGTGAAGGTGTGGTGATGGTGACACTGAAGGTGTTGATGGTGACAGTGAAGGTGTGGTGATGGTGACAATGAAGGTGTGGTGATGGTGACAGTGAAGGTGTTGATGGTGACAGTGAAGGTGTGGTGATGGTGACAGTGAAGGTGTGGTGATGGTGACAGTGAAGGTGTTGATGGTGACAGTGAAGGTGTGGTGATGGTGACATTGAAGGTGGTGATGGTGACAGTGAAGGTGGTGATGGTGACAGTGAAGGTGTGATGGTGACAGTGAAGGTGGTGATGGTGACAGTGAAGGTGGTGATGGTGACAGTGAAGGTGTGGTGATGGTGACAGCGAAGGTGGTGATGGTGACAGTGAAGGTGTGGTGATGGTGACAGTGAAGGTGTGATGGTGACAGTGAAGGTGTGGTGATGGTGACAGTGAAGGTGTGGTGATGGTGACAGTGAAAGTGTGGTGATGGTGACAGTGAAGGTGGTGATGGTGACAGTGAAGGTGGTGATGGTGACAGTGAGGGCGTGGTGATGGTGACAGTGAAGGTGGTGATGGTGACAGTGAAGGTGTGTTGATGGTGACAGTGAAGATGTTGATGGTGCTGTACAGTGAAGGTTTGGTGATGGTGACAGTGAAGGTGTGGTGGTGACAGTGAAGGTGTGGTGATGGTGACAGTGAAGGTGGTGATGGTGACAGTGAAGGTGTGGTGATGGTGACAGTGAAGGTGGTGATGGTGACAGTGAAGGTGGTGATGGTGACAGTGAAGGTGTGGTGATGGTGACAGTGAAGGTGGTGATGGTGACAGTGAAGGTGGTGATGGTGACAGTGAAGGTGTGGTGATGGTGACAGTGAAGGTGGTGATGGTGACAGTGAAGGTGTGTTGATGGTGACAGTGAAGGTGTTGATGGTGACAGTGAAGGTGTGGTGATGGTGACATTGAAGGTGTGGTGTTGACAGTGAAGGTGTGGTGATGGTGACAGTGAAGGTGGTGATGGTGACAGTGAAGGTGTGGTGATGGTGAGAGTGAAGGCGGTGATGGTGACAGTGAAGTTGGTGATGGTGACAGTGAAGTTGGTGATGGTGACAGTGAAGGTGGTGATGGTGACAGTGAAGGTGGTGATGGTGACAGTGAAGGTGGTGATGATGACAGTGAAGGTGGTGATGGTGACAGTGAAGGTGGTGATGGTGACAGTGAAGGTGGTGATGGTGACAGTGAAGGTGGTGATGGTGACAGTGAAGGTGGTGATGATGACAGTGAAGGTGGTGATGGTGACAGTGAAGGTGGTGATGGTGACAGTGAAGGTGGTGATGATGACAGTGAAGGTGGTGATGGTGACAGTGAAGGTGGTGATGGTGACAGTGAAGGTGTGTTGATGGTGACAGTGAAGGTGTGTTGATTGTGACAGTGAAGGTGTGTTGATGGTGACAGTGAAAGTGTGTTGATGGTGACAGTGAAGGTGTGTTGATTGTGACAGTGAAGGTGTGTTGATGGTGACAGTGAAGGTGTGTTGATGGTGACAGTGAAGGTGTGTTGATGGTGACAGTGAAGGTATGTTGATGGTGACAGTGAAGGTATGTTGATGGTGACAGTGAAGGTATGTTGATGGTGACAGTGAAGGTATGTTGATGGTGACAGTGAAGGTATGTTGATGGTGACAGTGAAGGTGTGTTGTTGGTGACAGTGAAGGTGTGTTGATGGTGACAGTGAAGGTGTGTTGATGGTGACAGTGAAGGTGTGTTGATGGTGACAGTGAAGGTGTGTTGATGGTGACAGTGAAGGTGTGGTGATGGTGACAGTGAAGGTGTGTTGATGGTGACAGTGAAGGTGTGTTGATGGTGACAGTGAAGGTGTGGTGATGGTGACAGTGAAGGTGTGGTGATGGTGACAGTGAAGGTGTGGTGATGGTGACAATGAAGATGTGTTGATGGTGACAGTGAAGGTGTGGTGATGGTGACAGTGAAGGTGTGGTGATGGTGACAGTGAAGGTGTGGTGATGGTGACAATGAAGATGTGTTGATGGTGACAGTGAAGGTGTGGTGATGGTGACAGTGAAGGTGTGTTGATGGTGACAGTGAAGGTGTGGTGATGGTGACAGTGAAGGTGTGTTGATGGTGACAGTGAAGGTGTGTTGATGGTGACAGTGAAGGTGTGGTGATGGTGACAGTGAAGGTGTGTTGATGGTGACAGTGAAGGTGTGTTGATGGTGACAGTGAAGGTGTGGTGATGGTGACAGTGAAGGTGTGTTGATGGTGACAGTGAAGGTGTGTTGATGGTGACAGTGAAGGTGTGGTGATGGTGACAGTGAAGGTGTGTTGATGGTGACAGTGAAGGTGTGTTGATGGTGACAGTGAAGGTGTGGTGATGGTGACAATGAAGGTGTGGTGATGGTGACAGTGAAGGTGTGTTGATGGTGACAGTGAAGGTGTGTTGATGGTGACAGTGAAGGTGTGGTGATGGTGACAGTGAAGGTGTGTTGATGGTGACAGTGAAGGTGTGGTGATGGTGACAGTGAAGGTGTGTTGATGGTGACAGTGAAGGTGTGTTGATGGTGACAGTGAAGGTGTGGTGATGGTGACAGTGAAGGTGTGGTGATGGTGACAGTGAAGGTGTGGTGATGGTGACAGTGAAGGTGTGTTGATGGTGACAGTGAAGGTGTGGTGATGGTGACAGTGAAGGTGTGTTGATGGTGACAGTGAAGGTGTGGTGATGGTGACAGTGAAGGTGTGGTGATGGTGACAGTGAAGGTGTGTTGATGGTGACAGTGAAGGTGTGGTGATGGTGACAGTGAAGGTGTGTTGATGGTGACAGTGAAGGTGTGGTGATGGTGACAGTGAAGGTGTGGTGATGTTGACAGTGAAGGTGTGTTGATGGTGACAGTGAAGGTGTGGTGATGGTGACAGTGAAGGTGTGGTGATTGTGACAGTGAAGGTGTGTTGATGGTGACAGTGAAGGTGTGGTGATGGTGACAGTGAAGGTGTGTTGATGGTGACAGTGAAGGTGTGGTGATGGTGACAGTGAAGGTGTGGTGATGGTGACTGAAGGTGTGTTGATGGTGACAGTGAAGGTGTGGTGATGGTGACAGTGAAGGTGTGTTGATGGTGACAGTGAAGGTGTGGTGATGGTGACAGTGAAGGTGTGTTGATGGTGACAGTGAAGGTGTGGTGATGGTGACAGTGAAGGTGTGTTGATGGTGACAATGAAGGTGTGGTGATGGTGACAGTGAAGGTGTGTTGATGGTGACAGTGAAGGTGTGGTGATGGTGACAGTGAAGGTGTGTTGATGGTGACAGTGAAGGTGTGGTGATGGTGACAGTGAAGGTGTGTTGATGGTGACAGTGAAGGTGTGGTGATGGTGACAGTGAAGGTGTGGTGATGGTGACAGTGAAGGTGTGGTGATGGTGACAGTGAAGGTGGTGATGGTGACAGTGAAGGTGTGGTGATGGTGACAGTGAAGGTGTGGTGATGGTGACAGTGAAGGTGTGGTGATGGTGACAGTGAAGGTGTGGTGATGGTGACAGTGAAGGTGTGGTGATGGTGACAGTGAAGGTGGTGATGGTGACAGTGAAGGTGTGGTGATGGTGACAGTGAAGGTGTGGTGATGGTGACAGTGAAGGTGTGGTGATGGTGACAGTGAAGGTGTGGTGATGGTGACAGTGAAGGTGGTGATGGTGACAGTGAAGGTGTGGTGATGGTGACAGTGAAGGTGTGGTGATGGTGACAGTGAAGGTGGTGATGGTGACAGTGAAGGTGGTGATGGTGACAGTGAAGGTGGTGATGGTGACAGTGAAGGTGGTGATGGTGACAGTGAAGGTGTGGTGATGGTGACAGTGAAGGTGGTGATGGTGACAGTGAAGGTGGTGATGGTGACAGTGAAGGTGTGGTGATGGTGACAGTGAAGGTGGTGATGGTGACAGTGAAGGTGGTGATGGTGACAGTGAAGGTGGTGATGGTGACAGTGAAGGTGTGGTGGTCTTCTTTATCCCTCGTTATATTCATCGTGAAATTTTGCTTCTGAAAGGAAGAGAAGTTGCAAGCTAAACACGTGGCAGCAAACACGTGGCAGCAAACACGTGGCAGCAAACAAGTGGCATCAAACAAGTGGCAGCAAACAAGTGGCATCAAACAAGTGGCAGCAAACACGTGGCAACAAACACGTGGCAGCAAACACGTGGCAGCAAACATGTGGCAGCAAACACGTGGCAGCAAACACGTGGCAGCAAACAAGTGGCATCAAACAAGTGGCAGCAAACACGTGGCAACAAACACGTGGCAGCAAACACGTGGCAGCAAACATGTGGCAGCAAACACGTGGCAGAAAACACGTGGCAGCAAACACGTGGCAACAAACACGTGGCAGCAAACACGTGGCAGAAAACACGTGGCAGCAAACACGTGGCAGCAAACACGTGGCAGCAAACACGTGGCAGCAAACAAGTTGCAGCAAACAAGTGGCAGCAAACACGTGGAAGCAAACACGTGGCAACAAACACGTGGCTGCAAACACTTGGCAGCAAACACGTGGCAGCAAACACGTGGCAGAAAACACGTGGCAGCAAACACGTGGCAACAAACACGTGGCAGCAAACACGTGGCAGCAAACACGTGGCAGTAAACACGTGGCAGCAAACACGTGGCAGCAAACGTGGCAACAAAGAAGTGGCAGCAAACACGTGGCAGCAAACACGTGGCAGCAAACACGTGGCAGCAAACAAGTGGCAGGAAACAAGTGGCAGCAAACACGTAGCAGCAAACACGTGGCAGTAAACACGTGGCAGGAAACAAGTCGCAGGAAACAAGTGGCAACAAACATGTGGCAACAAACACGTGGCAGTAAACACGTGGCAGTAAACACGTGGCAGGAAACAAGTGGCAGCAAACAAGTGGCAGCAAACACGTGGCAGGAATCAAGTGGCAGCAAACAAGTGGCAGCAAACACGTGGCAGGAATCAAGTGGCAGCAAACAAGTGGCAGCAAACACGTGGCAACAAACACGTGGCAACAAACACGTGGCAACAAACACGTGGTAACAAACACGTGGTAACAAACAAGTGGCAGCAAACACGTGGTAACAAACACGTGGCAACAAACACGTGGCAGTAAACAAGTGGCAGCAAACACGTGGCAACAAGCACGTGGCAACAAACACGTGGCAACAAACACGTGGCAGCAAACACGTGGTAACAAACACGTGGTAACAAACACGTGGCAACAAACACGTGGTAACAAACACGTTGTAACAAACACGTGGCAGGAATCAAGTGGCAGCAAACAAGTGGCAGCAAACAAGTGGCAGCAAACACGTGGTAACAAACACGTGGCAACAAACACGTGGCAGCAAACAAGTGGCAGCAAACACGTGGCAACAAACACGTGGCAACAAACACGTGGCAATAAACACGTGGTAACAAACATGTGGTAACAAACACGTGGCAACAAACACGTGGTAACAAACACGTGGCAACAAACACGTGGCAAACACGTGGCAACAAACACGTGGCAACAAACAAGTGGCAACAAACACGTGGTAACAAACACGTGGCAACAAACACGTGGCAACAAACACATGGCAACAAACACGTGGCAACAAACACGTGGTAACAAACACGTGGTAACAAACACGTGGCAACAAACAAGTGGCAACAAACACGTGGCAACAAACACGTGGCAACAAACAAGTGGCAACAAACACGTGGTAACAAACACGTGGAAACAAACACGTGGCAACAAACACGTGGCAACAAACACGTGGCAACAAACAAGTGGCAACAAACACGTGGTAACAAACACGTGGCAACAAACACGTGGCAACAAACACGTGGCAACAAACACGTGGTAACAAACACGTGGTAACAAACACGTGGCAACAAACACGTGGCAACAAACACGTGGTAACAAACACGTGGTAACAAACACGTGGCAACAAACAAGTGGCAACAAACACGTGGCAACAAACACGTGGCAACAAACAAGTGGCAACAAACACGTGGTAACAAACACGTGGCAACAAACACGTGGCAACAAACACGTGGCAACAAACACGTAGCAACAAACACGTGGCAACAAACACGTGGTAACAAACTCGTGGTAACAAACACGTGGCAACAAACACGTGGTAACAAACACGTGGCAACAAACACGTGGCAACAAACACGTGGCAACAAACACGTGGTAACAAACACGTGGCAACAAACACGTGGTAACAAACACGTGGCAACAAACACGTGGCAACAAACACGTGGTAACAAACACGTGGCAACAAACACGTGGCAACAAACACGTGGCAACAAACACGTGGTAACAAACACGTGGTAACAAACACGTGGCAACAAACACGTGGTAACAAACACGTGGCAACAAACACGTGGTAACAAACACGTGGCAACAAACACATGGCAACAAACACGTGGTAACAAACACGTGGCAACAAACACGTGGCAACAAACACGTGGCAACAAACACGTGGTAACAAACACGTGGCAACAAACACGTGGCAACAAACACGTGGTAACAAACACGTGGCAACAAACACGTGGGTACAATAGAAAATAAAATATAAAAATAAAACACTTCTTACAGCTACATTTTGAAAATGTGGATGTAAACAAAAAAAATTTTAATAGAAATTCAAACTAAACAAGTTTTATATTTGAAAGTATTTTTGAATAAAACAATATGGCAGTCATTTTCAGCAGTGAGTCTGGCAACTACCATCAGTTGATGACCTGTCAATCATTTTCAGCAGTGAGTCTGGCAACTACCATCAGTTGATGACCTGTCAATCATTTTCAGCAGTGAGTCTGGCAACTACCATCAGTTGATGACCTGTCAATCATTTTCACCAGTGAGTCTGGCAACTACCATCAGTTGATGACCTGTCAATCATTTTCACCAGTGAGTCTGGCAACTACCATCAGTTGATGACCTGTCAATCATTTTCACCAGTGAGTCTGGCAACTACCATCAGTTGATGACCTGTCAATCACTAAGTCATCACAGAGAAGTGACATTTTTATCTCGTGTCATGTCATTCACATAGACAAGAAACAGCACCGGCCCCAGGAGTGACTCTGGTGGACACGTGCTGTCACTCCCACACCTCGTCCTGTGTGTGTACTCACCTGTTTCACCTGTTTGTGGTTGCAGGGGTCGAGTCATAGCTGCTGGTCCAGCCTCTTCACTGGTCGCCACTAGGTCCACTCTCTCCTTTCTCTATGAGCTTTATCATGCCTCTTCTTAAATCTATGTATGATACCTGCTTCCACTACATCACTTTCCAGACTGTTCCACTTCCTGAAAACTCTATAACTGAAGAAATACTTCCTAACATCTCTGTGGCTCATCTGAGTCTTCAGCTTTCAATTGTGACCCCTTGTTGCTGTGTCCCATCTCTTGAAACATCCTGTCTCTGTTCACCTTGTCGATTCCTCTCAGTATTTTATATGTCGTTATCATGTCCTCCCGTTCCCTCCTGTCCTCCAGTGTCGTCAGGTCGAGTTAACCTCTCCTCGTAGGACATGCCCCTTAGCTCCGGGGCTAGTCTCGTTGCAGACCTTTGCACTTTCTCTAGTTTCCTGGCATACTTGGCAAGGTGAGGGTTCCAAACTGGTGCTGCATACTGCAATATGAGCCTGACGTACACGATGTACAGGATCCGGAACGACTCCTTACTGAGATGTCGGAATGTTATTCTTATATTTACTAGTCGATCATATACTGCAGCAGTTATTTAGTTGATGTGCGCCTCAGGCGATGGTCGGGTTGAACTCCAGGAGCCAGCTGCTGGACCAGGCCTGCAGCCTGTCCAGATCCCTCTGTAGTCCTGCCGTATCCTCCTCCGACCGAATTCTTCTCATCAACCTTACATCATCTGCACACAAGGACACTTCTGAGTCTGTTCCTTCCGTCATGTCATTCACATATACCAGAAACAGCACCGGTCCTAGGACTGACCCCCGTAGAACCCTGCTCGTCATAGGCGCCCAATCTGACACCTCATCACGTACCATGACTCGCTGCTGCCTTCTCGTCAGGTATTCTCTGATCCATTGCAGCGCCTTCCCTGTTATACCTGCCTGGTCCTCCAGCTTTTGCACTAGTCTCTTGTGTGGAACTGTATCAAAAGCCTTCTTACAGTCCAAGAAAACAGTCTACCCCCCCCCCTCTCTCTCTCTCTCTCTTGTCTTACTGCTGCCACCTTGTTATAGAACTGTAGAAGGTTTGTGACACAGGATTTTCCGTCTCTGAATCCGTACTGGTTGCCGTTTATAGGCTCATTCCTTTCTAGGTGCTCCACCACTCTTCTCCTGATAATCTCAATACCTTAGGTAGTCGCCCTGTTTCAATAGATGCGTTGAAGATTGTTGTTAGTGATATACCGAGCGCCTCTGCTCCCTCTCTCAGGACCCAAGGAGAGATGTTATCCGGCCTTATTGCCTTTGAGGTATCTAGTTCGCTTAGCAGCTTCGTCGCCTCCTCGGTTGTATGTATCGTGTCCAGCACTTGCTGGTGTACCCCACCTCTCCGTCTTTCTGGAGTTCTTTCTGTCTCAACTGTGAATACTTTTTTGAATATCATGTTGAGCTCCTCACATACTTCAAGGTCGTTTCTTGTAAACTTCCCTCCTTCCTTCCTCAGCCTGATGACCTGGTCTTTGTTGTTTTCTTCCTCATGTGACTACAACAGCTTCGGGTCAGACTTGGCTTTTGCTGCTATGTCATTTTCATATTGTCGTTGGGCCTCCCACCTTACCTGTGAATATTCATTTCTTGCTCTTCGGTTACTCTCATTATTCTCCTGGGTCCTTTGCCTTCTATGCTTCTTCCATTCTCAGCACACTTGTTTTACCCTCTACACGTTTGGGTAAACCAAAGGCTCGTCCTGGCCTTCTCATTATGTCTGTTGCCCTTGGTCACGTGAGTGTGTGTGTGTGTGTGTGTGTGTGTGTGTGTGTCTGTGTGTGTCTGTGTGTGTCTGTGTGTCTGTGTATGTTTGTGTGTGTACTGTGCAGAGTACCATGCAGTGTATCATGCAGTGTACCGTGCAGTGTATCATCAGTGTACCGTGCAGTGTACCACGCACTGTATCGTGCAGTGTACCATCCAGTGTACCGTGCAGTATATCACGCAGTTTATTGTGCAATGTACCATGCACTCTACTAGTCTGTGTTCATACATATGTCGTGCCGGATAGGTAAAACTGGTCCATTATCAGAACTCATTTAAAATTAAGTCCTTTCTAAAATTTTCTCTTATACGTTTATGTTAATGTAAAAATTAATAATTTTGTACCAAAAGAACCTTATTATAACAAACGCAATTTAATTTAGCTTAATTCAACTAAATATATTTTAGGTAAGTTCACAGAAATTTAATAATAAACAAACATAATAAAATATATTTTTTCATTAGGTTCAGAATGATTTTTGCGAAATTATTGCATACACAAATTTTCACTTGTCTTATTCGTTGCTATTTAAGACAATATCGGCACGATATATATATATATATATATATATATATATATATATATATATATATATATATATATATATATATATATATATATATATATATATATATATATACACATACACATTCATACATACATATACAAATTATGGCCCACGGTGTCGAAGTGTCGAAAAAAGTCAGACCACCCTGTACTATAGGTTCAAAGCTAGTGCAGTGACAGGTCCCGGGCTGGTGCAGTGACAGGTCCCGGGCTGGTGCAGTGACAGGTCCCGGGCTGGTGCAGTGACAGGTCCCGGGCTGGTGCAGTGACAGGTCCCGGGCTGGTGCAGTGACAGGTCCCGGGCTGGTGCAGTGACAGGTCCCGGGCTGGTGCAGTGACAGGTCCCGGGCTGGTGCAGTGACAGGTCCCGGGCTGTTGCAGTGACAGGTCCCGGGCTGGTGCAGTGACAGGTCCCGGGCTGGTGCAGTGACAGGTCCCGGGCTGGTGCAGTGACAGGTCTTGGGCTGGTGCGGTGACAGGTCCCGGGCTGGTGCAGTGACAGGTCCCGGGCTGTTGCAGTGACAGGTCCCGGGCTGGTGCAGTGACAGGTCCCGGGCTGGTGCAGTGACAGGTCCCGGGCTGGTGCAGTGACAGGTCTTGGGCTGGTGCGGTGACAGGTCCCGGGCTGGTGCAGTGACAGGTCCCGGGCTGGTGCAGTGACAGGTCCCGGGTTGGTGCAGTGACAGGTCCCGGGCTGGTGCAGTGACAGGTCCCGGGCTGGTGCAGTGACAGGTCCCGGGCTGGTGCAGTGACAGGTCCTGGGCTGGTGCAGTGACAGGTCCCGGGCTGGTGCAGTGACAGGTCCCGGGCTGGTGCAGTGACAGGTCCCGGGCTGTTGGAGTGACAGGTCTTGGGCTGGTGCGGTGACAGGTCCCGGGCTGGTGCAGTGACAGGTCCTGGGCTGGTGCAGTGACAGGTCCCGGGCTGGTGCAGTGACAGGTCCCGGGCTGGTGCAGTGACAGGTCCCGGGCTGGTACAGTGACAGGTTCTGGGCTGGTGTAGTGACAGGTCCCGGGCTGGTGTGGTGACAGGTCCCGGGCTGGTGCAGTGACAGGTCCCGGGCTGGTGCGGTGACAGGTCCCGGGCTGGTGCAGTGACAGGTCCCGGGCTGGTGCAGTGACAGGTCCCGGGCTGGTGCGGTGACAGGTCCTGGGCTGGTGCAGTGACAGGTCCCGGGCTGGTGCAGTGACAGGTCCCGGGCTGGTGCAGTAACAGGTCCTGGGCTGGTGCAGTGACAGGTCCTGGGCTGGTGCAGTGACAGATCTCGGGCTGGTGCAGTGACAGGTCCCGGGCTGGTGCAGTGACAAGTTCTGGGCTGGTGCAGTGACAGGTCTCGGGCTGGTGCAGTGACAGGTTCCGGGCTGGTGCAGTGACAGGTCCTGGGCTGGTGCAGTGACAGGTCCTGGGCTGGTGCAGTGACAGGTCCTGGGCTGGTGCAGTGACAGGTCCTGGGCTGGTGCAGTGACAGGTTCCGGGCTGGTGCAGTGACAAGTCCTGGGCTGGTGCAGTGACACGTTCCGGGCTGGTGTAGTGACAGGTCCTGGGCTGGTGCAGTGACAGGTCCTGGGCTGGTGCAGTGACAGGTCCTGGGCTGGTGCAGTGACAGGTCCTGGGCTGATGCAGTGACAGGTCCTGGGCTGGTGCAGTGACAGGTCCTGGGCATGTGCAGTGACAGGTCCCGGGCTGGTGGAGTGACTTATTACAAGAGTGTGGGCGAGAGTTAGCAGTGTGTGAGGGAAGAGATTTAATTATAAGTTATTGTGGTGCCAAGCACGTAGTGGAGACCGCGCTCCTCCAGTCTCTGAGTACCCCATCTTCACCTCACACTCATTCATTCACTCATTCTCTCTCTCTCTCTCTCTCTCTCTCTCTCTCTCTCTCTCTCTCTCTCTCTCTCTCTCTCTCTCTCTCTCTCTCTCTCTCTCTCTCTCTCTCTCTCTCTCTCTCAGGCGGAGAGTGTTGAAGATGCATGCTCTCATAGACAGGTCGTACATTTTTGGTGTTCAGCATAGTAGTAGAGTACTGTTACAAAAAACACGATTCTAAAAGCTTAGAGATCTCCAGTGAATACTAGAAAGGACTGCCCTTCTAGCATCCAGCCTGTTACTGGGTTTTCGTAACAAGTAGTCAGTATCCTTGTCCAATTATCCATTAAAATGCAATATGGTTCAATAGCGCTTTAGGATTACAACTGGTAGGCTACTAACTAGAGAAATTAAAATTTAATAAATTTATTAAGTCTAGAGGTATATTATCAAATTAAATTAAGTCACAGCAATCAAAATAAAATCAATCTCTCGAGTTCAATATTATTGTGCTGAAAGCACATATCACATTTATAATTCTTAAGTACCGTCAGGTACATTAACATTTAATAAGATATTACAAATATGTACAAGTAAGTGAGTGTATGCGTGTAAGTGCTCTTAAGTAGTTAGCCATGTCTCAAGACTCGAATAAGACTTAAACAAGTGACTGACAAAGTCCTCAAATAAACTAACTTCTTGACCGACTGGCAACCCGAACAGTCTGCTTGAACAACAAAGAATGGTAAGCCCAATAGCAATGCAATATGCGACTGCGACACAATCAGGATCAAGGAGATAATATAACGACACTAAGTAGGGACCTTCTGCAGATCCTCCACCAAAGTTACAAAACTCCCATAATACTGAATCTATGTTCAGCATAGGTAAAACTGTGACTGTGACAATACACAGGTACCAGTACAAAATTAGGTCAGAAGCTATAGCTAAGGACCTGAGATGTTCAGAGTGTCTAAGTGACACAACCTCAGTACAACGTCGAAAATCACAAAGTCTATACAATGTTCTGTGAACAAAGTTCTACAGAACTAACAAGAATAATGAGACAGACAATCTGTCCAACCAGCAAGCGAGTCCAGAGCAGACTGAAAACTTCACGAGAGGTAAGGACACCCCCCCCCTCGATCACGTGATAGCTACGTGGACAACTGCAGCTCAGAAGCCGGCAGTATAACGAGCGACAAGCGATAATTACAGTAGTTTGACAATCAAGACTAACTGAGCACATTTTATATACATCCTAACAACATAAGCTAAATAACAATATAACAGTCAAATAATAATATAAAGTCATACATTTACGATTTAGCTATTATCGCAAATATAAGCAATATAAAATTAAATGAAAAGGTAATATACATTATATATACATAATAATCATTGTAACCCATTCAGGGGTTGCAACAGTACAATATCTGTGTCTCAGATATTGTACACTCAGGTGCACACCTGAGTGTACCACTGTAGATTTAGCGCTCTGCACAAGAGCTTAGACAGGCGATGGCTCCATAAAGTTCTATACTGAGAGAAACATTATTCTCCTGTTATTTTTACCCAGTGACACAACCTCTACCGAGGAAGGTCAGTAGGTGGAAGAGGAAGACCCCCCTGGGGTGAAGATCCCCTGGGATGAAGACCCTTTGGAATTTAAAATCCCCTGAGATGAAGATCCCCTGGAATGAAGACTCCCTGGGGTGAAGATCCCCTTTGATGAAGACCCCCCTGGACTAAAGATCTGGGGTGAAGAACCTGGTTCGAAGACGTTGGTTGAAGATCCCTGGAGTGAAAACCTGGGTTGAAGATCTGTGTTCAAGACATCCTGGGGGAAAAAGACCTGGATCGAAAATCTGTGTTGGAGGCCTGGGCTGAAAATCCCCTGAGGCAAACACCATCTGGGTTGAAGACACCTTGGGCTGAACACCTCTTAGGTTGACCTCCTGGGTTGAAGACCTCTTGGGTTAAAGACCCGAGGTGAAGACTTCGGGTAGAAGCCCTCTTAGGTTGAAGACCTCCCTGAATTGTAGACAATCTGGATTAACCAATTGGGCTGAAGACACCCTGGGTTGACCTACTGGGTTGAAGATTCCCTGGGTTAAAAATACCCTGGGTTGACGTATTGCATTGAAGACACCCTGGGTTGATGATCCCCTGGATTGAAGACAACCTGGGTTGAAGACGCCCTGGGTTGACCTACTGGGCTGTAGACACCTTGGGTTGAAGACCCCCGTCGGTTAACTTACTGGGTTGAAGACACTTTGGGTTGACCTACTGGGTTGAAGACACCCTGGGTTGACCTGCTGGGCTGAAGACACCCCGGATTGACCTATTGGATTGAAGACACCCTGGGTTGACTTACTGGGCTGTAGACACCCTGGGTTGAAGACCCCCCTTCGATTGACTTACTGGGTTGAAGAAACCTTGCGTTGACCTACTAGGTTGAAGACACCTTGGGTTGACCTACTGGGTTGAAGACACCTTGGGTTGACCTACTGGGTTGAAGACACCCTGGGTTGAAGACATACTGGGTTGACCTACTGGGTTAAAGACACCCCTGGGTTGGACTACTGGGCTGAAGACACCCTGGGTTGACCCCCCCGGGCTGAAGACACCCTGGGTTGACGCCCCCTTGGGCTGAAGACACGCTGGGTTGACCACCCGGGTTGAAGACACCCTGGGTTGACCCTCCGGACTGAAGACCCCCTGGGTTGACCCCCCGGGCTGAAGACACCCTGGGTTGACCACCCGGGATGAAGACACCCTGGGTTGACCCCCCCGGGCTGAAGACACCCTAGCTTGATCCCCCCCGGGCTGAAGACACCCTGGGTTGACCACCCGGGTTGAAGACCCCGGGTTGACCCCCCCGGGCTGAAGACACCCTGGGTTGACCACCCGGGTTGATGACACCCTGGGTTGACCCCCCCCGGGCTGAAGACACCCTGGGTTGACCCCCCGGGTTGATGACACCCTGGGTTGACCCCCCCCCGGGCTGAAGACACCCTGGGTTGACCCCCCCCGGGCTGAAGACACCCTGGGTTGACCACCCGGGTTGATGACACCCTGGGTTGACCCCCCCGGGTTGAAGACACCCTGGGTTGACCCCCCCCGGGCTGAAGACACCCTGGGTTGACCCCCCCGGGTTGATGACACCCTGGGTTGACCCCCCGGGTTGAAGACTTATTGACGTGAGGACTAAGAGTAACAATAAATTATCATATACAGCCCAAGTAACAGGATTTGGCTGGCCCCTTGTTGCTGTGATTGTTGTAGTTGTTGTGATTGTTGTAGTTGCTGTGATTGTTGTAGTTGCTATGATTGTTGTAGTTGTTGTGATTGTTGTAGTTGCTGTGATTGTTGTAGTTGCTGTGATTGTTGTAGTTGCTGTGATTGTTGTAGTTGTTGTGATTGTTGTAGTTGCTGTGATTGTTGTAGTTGTTGTGATTGTTGTAGTTGCTGTGATTGTTGTAGTTGCTGTGATTGTTGTAGTTGCTGTGATTGTTGTAGTTGCTGTGATTGTTGTAGTTGTTGTGATTGTTGTAGTTGCTGTGATTGTTGTAGTTGTTGTGATTGTTGTAGTTGTTGTGATTGTTGTAGTTGTTGTGATTGTTGTAGTTGCTGTGATTGTTGTAGTTGCTGTGATTGTTGTAGTTGCTGTGATTGTTGTAATTGTTGTGATTGTTGTAGTTGTTGTGATTGTTGTAGTTGTTGTGATTGTTGTAGTTGTTGTGATTGTTGTAGTTGCTGTGATTGTTGTAGTTGCTGTGATTGTTGTAGTTGTTGTGATTGTTGTAGTTGTTGTGATTGTTGTAGTTGTTGTGATTGTTGTAGTTGCTGTGATTGTTGTAGTTGCTGTGATTGTTGTAGTTGCTGTGATTGTTTTAGTTGCTGTGATTGTTGTAGTTGCTGTGATTGTTGTAGTTGCTGTGATTGTTGTAGTTGCTGTGATTGTTGTAGTTGCTGTGATTGTTGTAGTTGCTGTGATTGTTGTAGTTGTTGTGATTGTTGTAGTTACTGTGATTGTTCTACTTGCTGTGATTGTTGTGCTTGCCGTGATTATTGTAGTTACTGTGATTGTTGTAGTTACTGTGATTATTGTAGTTACTGTGATTCTTGTGGTTTGCTGTGATTGTTGTAGATGTGATTATTGTACTTGCTGCAATTGTTGTAGTTACTATGACTGTTGCTGTTCCTATGATTGTTGTAGTTGCTCTGTTTTACTGTGATTTTTAAAGTTGCTGTGATTTTTGTAGATTCTGTGATTGTTGTTGTTGCTGTGATTATTGTAGTTGCTGTGATTGTTGTAGTTGCTGTGATTGTTCTGCTTGCTGTGATTGTTTTAGTGTCTTTGATTGTTATAGTGTCTTTGATTGTTATAGTTGCTGTGATTGTTGTAGTTACTGTGATTGTTGTAGTTGCTGTGATTATTTTAGTTGCTGTGATTGTTGTAGTTGCTGTGATTGTTGTAGTTACTGTGATTGTTGTAGTTACTGTGATTGTTGTAGTTGCTGTGATTATTTTAGTTGCTGTGATTGTTGTAGTTGTTGTGATTGTTGTAGTTGCTGTGATTATTGTAGTTGCTGTGATTGTTGTAGTTGCTGTGATTGTTGTAGTTGCTGTGATTATTGTAGTTGCTGTGATTGTTGTAGTTGCTGTGATTGTTCTGCTTGCTGCGATTGTTTGTTTCTTTGATTGTTGTAGTTGCTGTGATTGTTGTAGTTACTGTGATTGTTGTAGTTGCTGTGATTATTGTAGTTGCTGTGATTGTTCTACTTTCTGTGATTGTTGTAGTTTCCTTGATTGTTGTAGGTGCTGTGATTGTTGTAGTTACTGTGATTGTTGCAGTTGCTGTGATTGTTGTAGATGTGAGTGCTGTAGTTGCTGCAATTATTGTACTTACTATGACTGTTGTTGCTATGATTGTTGCAGTTGCTCTGATTGTTTTAGTTACTGTGATTTTTAAAGTTCCTGTGATTGTTGTAGTTTGTGATATAGTTGCTGTGATTGTTGTAGTTATTTTGTTGTAGTTGCTGTGATTTAATTGCTGTAATTGTTGTAGTTACTGTGATTGTTGTAGTTGCTGTGATTGTTGTAGATGTGATTGTTGTAGTTGCTGCAATTGTTGTAGTTACTATGACTTTTGTTGCTATGATTGTTGCAGTTGCTCTGATTGTTTTAGTTACTGTGATTTTTAAAGTTCCTGTGATTGTTGTAGTTTCTATGATTGTTGTAGTTTCTGTGATTGTTGTAGTTGCTGTGATTGTTGTAGTTTCTGTGATTGTTGTAGTTGCTGTGATTGTTGTAGTTACTGTGATTGTTGTAGTTGCTGTGATTGATGTCACTGTGTTGTAGTTGTTGTGATGTAGGTATGATTGTTGAAGTTGCTGTGATTGTTGTAGTTGATGTACACTGCCTCAGTGATTATTATGAAGTTGATAACATGTGTCACTGCCTGAGTGGTTATGCTTGGCAGTGATGACACCTGTCACCTGACCTGAGTAGTTATGCTTGGCAGTGATGACACCTGTCACCTGACCTGAGTAGTTATGCTTGGCAGTGATGACACCTGTCACCTGACCTGAGTAGTTATGCTTGGCAGTGATGACACCTGTCACCTGACCTGAGTAGTTATGCTTGGCAGTGATGACACCTGTCACTTGACCTGAGTGGTTATGCTTGGCAGTGATGACACCTGTCACCTAACCTGAGTAGTTATGCTTGGCAGTGATGACACCTGTCACCTGACCTGAGTAGTTATGCTTGGCAGTGATGACACCTGTCACCTGACCTGAGTAGTTATGCTTGGCAGTGATGACACCTGTCACTTGACCTGAGTGGTTATGCTTGGCAGTGATGACACCTGTCACCTGACCTGAGTGGTTATGCTTGGCAGTGATGACACCTGTCACCTGACCTGAGTAGTTATGCTTGGCAGTGATGACACCTGTCACCTGACCTGAGTAGTTATGCTTGGCAGTGATGACACCTGTCACTTGACCTGAGTGGTTATGCTTGGCAGTGATGACACCTGTCACCTGACCTGAGTGGTTATGCTTGACAGTGATGACACCTGTCACTTGACCTGAGTGGTTATGCTTGACAGTGATGACACCTGTCACTTGACCTGAGTGGTTATGCTTGGCAGTGATGACACCTGTCACTTGACCTGAGTGGTTATGCTTGACAGTGATGACACCTGTCACTTGACCTGAGAGGTTATGCTTGACAGTGATGACACCTGTCACTTGACCTGAGTGGTTATGCTTGACAGTGATGACACCTGTCACTTGACCTGAGTGGTTATGCTTGACAGTGATGACACCTGTCACTTGACCTGAGTGGTTATGCTTGGCAGTGATGACACCTGTCACTTGACCTGAGTGGTTATGCTTGACAGTGATGACACCTGTCACTTGACCTGAGTGGTTATGCTTGTCAGTGATGACACCTGTCACCTGACCTGAGTAGTTATGCTTGGCAGTGATGACACCTGTCACAGTGATGACACCTGACCTGACCTGAGTGGTTATGCTTGACAGTGATGACACCTGTCACTTGACCTGAGTGGTTATGCTTGACAGTGATGACACCTGTCACTTGACCTGAGTGGTTACAGTGATGACACCTGTCACTTGACCTGAGTGGTTATGCTTGGCAGTGATGACACCTGTCACTTGACCTGAGTGGTTATGCTTGGCAGTGATGACACCTGTCACCTGACCTGAGTGGTTATGCTTGACAGTGATGACACCTGTCACTTGACCTGAGTGGTTATGCTTGACAGTGATGACACCTGTCACTTGACCTGAGTGGTTATGCTTGGCAGTGATGACACCTGTCACTTGACCTGAGTGGTTATGCTTGACAGTGATGACACCTGTCACTTGACCTGAGTGGTTATGCTTGGCAGTGATGACACCTGTCACCTGACCTGAGTAGTTATGCTTGGCAGTGATGACACCTGTCACTTGACCTGAGTGGTTATGCTTGGCAGTGATGACACCTGTCACTTGACCTGAGTGGTTATGCTTGACAGTGATGACACCTGTCACTTGACCTGAGTGGTTATGCTTGGCAGTGATGACACCTGTCACTTGACCTGAGTGGTTATGCTTGACAGTGATGACACCTGTCACTTGACCTGAGTGGTTATGCTTGGCAGTGATGACACCTGTCACTTGACCTGAGTGGTTATGCTTGACAGTGATGACACCTGTCACCTGACCTGAGTAGTTATGCTTGGCAGTGATGACACCTGTCACCTGACCTGAGTAGTTATGCTTGGCAGTGATGACACCTGTCACCTAACCTGAGTAGTTATGCTTGGCAGTGATGACACCTGTCACCTGACCTGAGTAGTTATGCTTGGCAGTGATGACACCTGTCACCTGACCTGAGTAGTTATGCTTGGCAGTGATGACACCTGTCACTTGACCTGAGTGGTTATGCTTGGCAGTGATGACACCTGTCACTTGACCTGAGAGGTTATGCTTGACAGTGATGACACCTGTCACTTGACCTGAGAGGTTATGCTTGACAGTGATGACACCTGTCACTTGACCTGAGAGGTTATGCTTGACAGTGATGACACCTGTCACTTGACCTGAGAGGTTATGCTTGACAGTGATGACACCTGTCACTTGACCTGAGAGGTTATGCTTGACAGTGATGACACCTGTCACTTGACCTGAGCAGTTATGCGTGGCAGTGATGACACATGTCACTTGACCTGAGCAGTTATGCTTGGCAGTGATGACACCTGTCACTTGACCTAAGTAGTTATGTGTGGCAGTGATGACACCTGTCACTTGACCTAAGTAGTTATGTGTGGCAGTGATGACACCTGTCACTTGACCTAAGTAGTTATGTGTGGCAGTGATGACACCTGTCACTTGACCTAAGTAGTTATGTGTGGCAGTGATGACAGACACTGCAACACAATGGCATCTTGGTACAGAGGAGAAAGCACCTTGGACAACTTTTTCAAATGAGAATTGTTGGATCTGAGAGGGACGTGACCTCGCAGTGACTACATTCTCTCTTCTACCACACTGCACCTCTCCTTCCGACAGTATATAAGTCTCCACACTGTCGCTTGTCTCTTCAAACTGTTTCAGACTATGGAGCAGAACCCTTCTCCAGGCTGAGGAACTGACAACCTCAAATCTACGTCTTTAAGGGTGATGGACTGATTACATCGTTTTCACATCTCTACTGCTCCTGCCTACTTTCTGTACTCGACTGAAGAAGCCTACTGTTTAGGCGAAACGTTTCGACATTAGATGGCGGAAGAACCAAGGGAGACCAATGTGTGTCTCTCAAAAAAAAAAAAAAAAAAAAAAAGGGCAGCTGTCAAAAAATTTAAACAAAAAAAGGCAAATGCATTCCCCAGATATTGAAAAAAGGTCACAGAAGACTCTGAAATACATGCAAATTGACAAAATTTCTGGAAAACATAGTAAGTACAAGGATTTTTTAGCATTTCAAGGAACAAAGCATTTCCAGAAACCTTGCGTTTACCTGGAGTTCACCTGGAGAGAGTTCCGAGGGTCAACGCCCCCTCGGCCCGGTCTGTGACCAGGCCTCCTGGTGGATCAGAGCCTGATCAACCAGGCTGTTACTGCTGGCTGCACACAAACCAACGTACGAGCCACAGCCCGGCTGGTCAGGAACCGACTTTAGGTGCTTGTCCAGTGCCAGCTTGAAGACTGCCAGGGGTCTGTTGGTAATTCCCCTTATGTGTGCTGGGAGGCAGTTGAACAGTCTCGGGCCCCTGACACTTATTGTATGGTCTCTTAACGTGCTAGTGACACCCCTGCTTTTCATAAGAACATAAGAACATAAGAAAGGAGGAACGCTGCAGGAGGCCTGCTGGCCCATACTAGGCAGGTCCTTTACAATTCATCCCACTAACAAAACATTTGACCAACCCAATTTTCAATGCCACCCAAGAAATAAGCTCTGATGTGAAAGTCCCACTCAAATCCAACCCCTCCCACTCATGTATTTATCCAACCTAGATTTGAAACTACCCAAAGTCCCAGCCTCAATAACCCAACTAGGTAGACTGTTCCACTCATCAACTACCCTATTTCCAAACCAATACTTTCCTATGTCCTTTCTAAATCTAAACTTATCTAATTTAAATCCATTACTGCGGGTTCTCTCTTGGAGAGACATCCTCAAGACCTTATTAATATCCCCTTTATTAATACTTATCTTCCACTTATAGACTTCGATCAGGTCTCCCCTCATTCTTCGTCTAACAAGTGAATGTAACTTAAGAGTCTTCAATCTTTCTTCATAAGGAAGATTTCTAATGCTATGTATTAATTTAGTCATCCTACGCTGAATGTTTTCTAACGAATTTATGTCCATTTTGTAATACGGAGACCAGAACTGAGCTGCATAATCTAGGTGAGGCCTTACTAATGATGTATAAAGCTGCAGTATGACCTCTGGACTTCTGTTGCTTACACTTCTTGATATAAATCCCAGTAATCTATTTGCCTTATTACGTACGCTTAGGCATTGCTGTCTTGGTTTAAGGTTGCTGCTCACCATAACCCCCAAGTCCTTTTCGCAATCTGTATGGCTAAGTTCTACATCATTTAACTTATAAGTACTAGGGTTATGGGCACTCCCAAGCTTCAGAACCTTGCATTTATCTACATTGAACTGCATCTGCCACTTTTCTGACCAAGAATAGAGTTTGTTTAAATCCTCCTGAAGTTCCATAACATCTACGTTTGAATCAATTATCCTACCTATCTTTGTGTCATCGGCGAATTTGCTCATATCACTAGTAATTCCCTCATCAAGATCATTGATATATATTATAAACAACAACGGGCCCAAGACTGATCCCTGTGGAACGCCACTTGTTACAGATCCCCACTCGGACTTAACCCCATTTATGGACACTCTCTGCTTCCTGTCAGTGAGCCATGACTCGATCCACGAGAGCACTTTCCCCCAATGCCATGAGCTGCCACTTTCTTTAACAGTCTATGGTGCGGAACTCTATCAAAAGCCTTACTAAAATCTAAGTAAATAATATCAAATTCTTTATTGTGGTCAACAGCCTCAAAAGCTTTATTGAAGAAAGTTAATAAATTAGTTAGACAAGACCGGCCTCTTCTGAATCCATGCTGAGTATCATTAATCAAGCTATGCTTATCGAGATGGCTTCTTATAATCTCAGCTATAATTGACTCTAGTAATTTGCCTACAATTGAGGTCAGGCTTATTGGGCGGTAATTTGACGGTAACGACTTGTCCCCTGTTTTAAAAATAGGAATTACATTAGCCATCTTCCACATATCAGACACTACACCTGTTTGAAGAGATAAATTAAAAATATTAGTTAATGGTTCACAGACTTCCATTTTGCATTCCTTAAGAACCCTTGAAAAAACCTCATCAGGACCCGGCGACTTATTTTGCTTCAGTCTGTCTATCTGCTTCACAACCATCTCACTAGTGACTGTGATGTTACATAATTTATCTTCTTCTAGCCCACTGTAAAAATTAATTACTGGAATATTGTTAGTGTCTTCCTGTGTAAAAACTGAGAGAAAATAATTATTTAAAATCAAGCACATTTCATTCTCTTTGTCAGTAAGGTGCCCATAGTTATTTTTAAGGGGACCTATCTTATCTCTAACTTTTGTTCTATAGACCTGGAAAAAACTTTTTGGGTTAGTTTTAGAATCCCTAGCAACTTTAATTTCATAGTCCCTTTTAGCTTTTCTTATCCCCTTTTTAATGTCCCTCTTAATGTCAATATACTGATTCATAAGATGACCCTCACCTCTTTTGATACGCCTATAAATTCCTTTCTTATGCCCTAGTAGATATTTGAGCCTATTATTCATCCATTTTGGGTCATTTCTATTTGATCTAATTTCTTTATATGGGATAAACGTTCTTTGAGCAGCATGTATAGTGTTCAGAAAACTGTCATATTGATAGCTCTCTTCGTTACCCCAGTCAACAGATGATAAGTGTTCTCTAAGCCCATCGTAATCTGCTAAGCGAAAATCTGGGACTGTTACTGAGTTATCGCTACTATCGTACTTCCATTCAATGCTAAATGTAATTGATTTGTGGTCGCTAGCACCCAGTTCCTCTGAAATTTCTAAATTATTAACAAGGGATTCATTGTTTGCCATAACTAAGTCAAGCAGGTTATTTCCCCTTGTAGGTTCTGTCACAAACTGCTTCAAAAAACAATCCTGAAATACTTCTAAGAAGTCGTATGATTCTAAAGTGGCCTAGAATTACTACATTATCGTGCCTTGTGGCCTTAACAATTTCCTCCCATAGTAGTTTCCCTTGGTCCCTATCTAAGTTTGGGGGACGGTATATCACTCCTAAAATCAGTTTTTCATGCCCCTCTGAAAATTCTATCCAAACAGACTCTGTATGTGTTACTTCAGACTTAATACCCGTTTTTATGCAACAGTTCAAGCGATCTCGGACATACAATGCCACCCCACCCCCCTTCCCAATACTTCTATCTTCTTGGAACAATTTAAAACCCTGAATATGACATTCCGCAGGCATGTCCCGACTTTTTGAATTAAACCACGTCTCAGTTAAGGCAAATACATCAATGTTACCTGCACTAGCAACTAATCTCAACTCGTCCATCTTATTCCTAGCACTACGGCATTTAGCATAATAAACATTGAAAGACTCTCCTTTCTCTTTACCCTTCCTGCTCATTTCTATTTTTCTACTAAACCTATTACTGTCCTTATCACCCAAGGTCCCTGGCTTTTCAATATCTACCTCGTTCTTATTATTACTAGTTCCCCTAGAACTCGTAATATTACTACACTGGGACTTCACTGTTTTCCTGCCAAAACCCATACCACTAACTACTCCTAGTTTAAAGACCTAACAGCTCCCTCCACTGCGTTGGCCAGTGCTCCCACCCCACACCTAGATAAGTGAACCCCATCCCTGGCATACATGTCATTTCTGTCATAGAAGAGGTCCCAGTTGTCAATGAATGTTACCGCATTTTCCTTACAGTATTTGTCCAGCCAGCAATTGACACCAATTGCCCTGGACAACCATTCATTTCCAACTCCCCTCCTTGGCAAAATACCACATATGAGAGGGTTCCCACCCTTACTCCTTTCTCTCCATTAATGGTAACTCTCTGCTTTCTATTGGTAAGCCATGCCTCAATCCATGCTAGAACTTTACCTCCTATACCATGAGCTGCCACTTTTCTTAAGAGTCCCACATCAGAGACTATTGAGGAAAATTAAGGCACATGGAATAGGAGGAGAAATTTTTTCCTGGATAGAGGCATGGTTGACAAATAGGCAGCAGAGAGTTTGCATAAATGGGGAGAAATCAGAGTGGGGAAGCATCACGAGCAGTGTTCCACAGGGGTCAGTGTTGGGCCCCCTGCTGATCACAATCTACATAAACGACATAGATGAGGGCATAAAGAGCGACATCAGCAAGTTTGCCTGTGGCATGCAAAGAGTACGTAACCTTTATTCGGCGCATGGACATACCCTCATTTACAGGCTATCTCCCCCAACCAGCGAACCAGGTTGCTAAGAGTTGGTGATGGGGCCCCATCGTTCAACTAGTGACCAGGTTCTAGCCAATAAGAAGGTGGGATTGGCAATCGCAGAGGTTATGTGGATACCGCTCTCCTGTCTGCCCTTGTCATTCCCATTCTAGAGCTGGTTGAGCACGGTCTGCTATCTTGTGGCTTCTATTTCTGCCTTGCTTACCGTGACGTGCACTATACTTATTACTGTACATAGTGTACATATTGCTGTTCTAAATTGGTGAAGGATAATATAAGTCTAAACTTTTTCTGCTGTGTTTCTTTTGCTCCCATTACACCTGGGATAACAGGCCATTTGGATCCTAGGGTGTAATATGGGTAGCCTGTCCGAGAGCTGGAGCTGGACTTAGAGAAACGGTTGAGCTTAGGGTGAAGCTTGTAGCAGGAACATTGTGTAGCTTGCTGTCTCGCTTCGCTTTACAAATTTTGCGTGTCAGTTGCTTATGATCAGCCTTGCTATTGTGTGATCGTTCAACAGCTCGCTACTAGCTTGTTCAGTGTGCTCGCTTCGCTAAGGTCAATCTTGTGTGCAGTTGGCTTTGCTTGTATGCGTATTCTGGAATCGTACTGTGCATAGCTAAGCATGTTCTGCAAATTAACGTGTTACGTTGGGGTATTCGTACTGTGCATAGCGAATAACTTATGCCACCTAGACGAGTCAGACGCCTGGTGTCGGCATATACTTTGCATAACCTACATAATTGTCCCTACAGCGTTGTTGGCAAATTGCTCGTTCCATTGGCATTCCCTATAAACGCACTCTTACAGCTGCGCAACTGCGTTCACTTATTGCTGACAAACTTATTGAAGAAGAGATGGCACATCAAACTCCTCCCTCTACGGGAGCTAGTAAAAAAACTCTTATGTTCTCGCAGGAGGAAGATGATACACCTACGGAGCAAGATGGTCAGTATAGTGCAGCTGTGTTGTCTCGAGGTGAATCAGCGTCCTTGGCACTTGAGCTGGCAAAAATCACGCTGGAGCAAACTAGGGAACAGAGAGCATTCGCAAGGGAAGAATTTGATAGGGAAAGAGAAAGGAGGCAGTTTTCGCATTCTATAAAAGATTTCAGTTTACAAAAAGCAGTACAGCTTGTTCCCCGCTTCAATGAGGCCGAACCAGAGCAATTTTTCGAAAGCTTCGAAAATCAGGCTCGAGCCTTGAGGTGGCTGGAACAGCACTGGGCAGCGTTGGTTCATACAGCATTATTGGGTAAGGCACAGGAATTTACGTCGGTATTAACTGACGCTGAATTCTCTGATTATCAAATAGTGAAGACCACAGTGTTGGGAGCATATACATGTATCCCAGCTAAATATCGTAAGACCTTCAAATTGAACAGGCGGCAGCTTGGTCAATCCCTGGTGGACTTCGTGAGACAGCAAACCAAAGCTTTTACCAGCTGGTATAAAGCGAGTGGTGTCTCTAATTTTGAGGAGCTGGTGCAGCTTATTCTGATTGATAACCTGCTGGAGTCTGTGGGACCCGAGGTTCGTGTCTTTCTGCAGGATCGTGACTTAACCACTGCATTGGAGGCAGCCAGGTGGGCTGATACCTTCGAAACGAACCGCTCCTTGTCCGAGCGGTCCCGTCTCTCTTTTCAACAGTCTGGCGTGAGCAGAGATCGACAACATTGGAGAATGAAGTGCCAGCCGGAGGGAGAGCGTCTACGTCATCCAACTAAGTCACCTGGTGAGCCACGCTTCTCAACATATGGTCCCCCTGCGGAGAGGCAAACTACTTATGGAGCATCTCGACAACAATATCCAGAGAGGCACCAGCCAGAACGACACCACTTGCAACGTCATCAGGGAGTAAAGGGCAAGCCTGTCGTCTGCTTCAGGTGTAATAAAGTAGGTCACATCAGTTCCAACTGCCCCCAAAAACCTCAACCCATCGGGAAAATCTCTAATATCCCTAGTAACATGTCCCCTAGAGAAGTAGAAAAAGGTATGGCCCCTTATTATTGCGAAAGTCTTATTTCCCTTCAGGAAAACTCAGAACCAACTAAAGTAAATACCTTTAGAGATACTGGAGCATATTGCTCACTTGTCAGAGAAGGAATATTACCCCTTTCAGAGAATACTTCTTTGAATTCCTCAGTTTTATTGGAAGCATTTGGAGGAGCTATATATTCTGTTCCTTTGCATAAAATTTATGTACAGTGCAAATATTACACTGGGTACTTGACTGTAGGTGTCTCAAAAGGATTTCCCATGAAAAATGCCATGTTATTACTGGGTAATAACATTACTACTGTTAGTTCGTGTCCTGAACCTATAATGATTAATTCTTCTCCGGTGTTGGCCATAACTCGGGCAACATCCCAAGGGTTGTCTGGAGAGAATGTTGACCTATCCTTGGACGACTCCGATCTCGGAATAGCCACATTGTTTTACGAGGAAAACTGGCCAGAGCCTCGTAGATCAAGTGAACAGACCCCGATCAAGCCTTCCTATTCCCAGGTTGCAGGATTGCCAGATGTCTCTGTTTCCATGCCCGAGGGACTGTCCTTCCGGGAGGAACAACGAAAGGACCCTTCTTTAAAATTCGCTTTTGAGGTAGCCATGGGTAAATCCTCTTTGGGTCATCCAGTCAAGTATGAAGTTAAAAATGATTATTTGGTCTGCACTGAGACTGGTAAGGAGATAGAGGGCCGGCAATTATACGACAGGTTAGTGGTTCCAACCAAGTATAGACCTCAGATATTAAATATAGCTCATAATACGTCATTAGGAGGTCACTTGGGAATTACAAAAACCTTGTATAGAATCACAAAAGAATTTTATTGGCCAAAATTAAAGAAAGATGTGAAGAATCATATTAGGTGTTGCCGAGAATGTCAGCAAGTTGGAAAACCTGGACATTCCATTAAACCTGCACCTCTCCAACCCATACCTGCTGATGGAGAACCTTTTGCAGATTTAATTATAGATTGTGTAGGTCCACTACCTAAGTCAAAGTCTGGAAACCAGTATTTATTTAAAATTATGGATAAAGTAACCAGATATCCTGAAGCAATCCCTATGCGTAGTATCAATACTAAAGCTATTCTCAAAGCTTTAACAAAATTCATTTCTTGTTTTGGCATTCCTAAAACTATACAAAGTGATCAAGGTACTAACTTCACTGCCAAAGCATTTAGGGAAGTATTAACTAGGTTAGGGATAATTCACAACTTATCCACTGCCTATCACCCTCAGTCCCAAGGCGCCTTGGAAAGATTCCACCAAACATTAAAAACAATGATGAGAAGTTTTTGCATGCACTTTCCGACAGATTGGGATGAATCTCTACCGTTGTTGCTGTTCTCAGTACGAGAGACGGTGCAAGAGTCTACAGGGTATAGTCCGTTTGAGCTGATCTTTGGGCACAATGTACGAGGTCCTCTTCGGGTGCTCAAAGAAGGATGGATGGGAGAAGACGTAAGCTCAGCACTCTACAACCCGTCTTCAAGGTTGCAGGTGGCACGTGAGTTAGCCAAGGCTAACCTAAAGACAGCTCAAAGTAAGATGAAACAGAGGTATGACAGAAGTGCACAATTCCGCTCCTTCCATCCAGGAGACAAGGTGTTGGTGCAGGAACCTATACCTGGCCACACCTTGAAAGCTAGATTTACGGGACCTATGCAGATAGTAAGTAGATTATCTGATTTAAATTATGTGGTAGCTCCCATTGATAAGACCTCAAAAACAAAAACTTACCACATTAATCAAATCAAGGCCTTTCATACACCAGATAAAGTCCCAGTAATGACTCTGTCCTCTACCTCTGAGGACGACTCTGACTCTTTGCACTCTATCTCTGAAATTAATACTAAACTTTCAAATTCTGTCCTCCTCAAGGATCCTAGCCCGTTAATGGATGGATTATCTGAAATACAAGCAACCAATTTAACTGAGCTTCTACAGTCATATCCTAATATTTTTTCGGATGTGCCGAAAAAATGTACGTTAGGTTACCATGATGTAGATGTGGGAAAATCTAAACCAATTAAACTCTCCCCCTACAGAGCTAATCCTGAAAAGCAAAGGCTACTTCAGCAGGAAGTAGACTTCTTGTTAGAACATGGTTTAGTGGAGGAGTCATCTAGTCCATGGGCTTCACCGTGCATCCTAGTAAAAAAGGCTGATGGAGGGTTTCGTATGTGCACAGACTACCGTAAAGTGAACGAGGTCACAATTACAGATGCTTACCCTCTTCCTCGTCTGGATGACGTAATTGACTTTGTGGGTAAGGCTACTTTTGTGTCCAAATTAGATCTCCTTAAAGGTTACTATCAGGTACCTTTGACAGATAAGGCGAAGGAAATCTCTGCCTTCGTAATTCCAGGAGGTCATTATCAGTATACAGTTACCCCCTTCGGAATGAAAAATTCCCCCTCTTCATTCCAGAAACTCATCCATCAGGCTATTAAAGGACTTGAAGGCACGGCAGCATACCTAGATGATATTGTTGTGGTGTCTGATACTTGGGATCAACACCTACTTAGACTTAAAGCTCTGTTTGAGACCTTTAAGAATTCCCAATTAACAGTTAATTTATCTAAATCTTCCTTTGGCCAGGCCACTGTCACTTTTCTAGGCCATGAAGTAGGTAGTGGTAATGTTGCACCTAAACTTGCTAAAGTTCTTTCGATTAAAGAATATCCAGTTCCTCATGATAGGAAATCTCTTCAACGTTTCCTAGGCATGATCGGATTTTACAGAAGATTCTGTAAGAATTTCTCAGATATTGTAGCCCCTCTTACCTCTCTTACCAGTCATAAAGTTCCCTTTATTTGGACTTCAGATTGTAACACTGCTTTTAATAAAGCAAAAAGATTATTGTGTACTGCACCCATTCTCTTGTCTCCAGACTTCTCCAAACCTTTTTCATTACAGGTTGATGCTTGTGAGTCTGGGGTTGGGGCGGTACTATTACAAATCGGGAACAAGGAGCTGCAGCCAATCGCATACTTTTCAGCCAAGTTCCAGCCACATCAGAGAGCTTACTCTACCATTGAAAAAGAAGCCCTCGCGCTGGTACTGGCTTTGGAGCATTTCGATGTTTGTGGGCCAGACATCGCAGGTGGTCACAGTCTACAGTGATCACAACCCGTTAGTCTATCTCCAAGCCATGAAGAATCACAACACAAGGCTTATGCGTTGGACGCTTAGGCTGCAGCCCTACAACATAAAAATTAAATATATTGCCGGCAAAGAAAATGTGTTGGCAGACTCTTTGTCAAGAGTCTAGTTTAATATTTTATTTAGGTTAGGATGTATTTGTGGTAACCCCCTTTCAAGCTCTTTTTTTTTATCCCCTGATGTGGGGTTTTTTTTTAGTGAGGGGATACGGGCTACCGTCCGCTTGTATCTTGGACCTATGTTGGCCTATCTGACTGCTGTCTCGCTCTGAGTTTAGGGTTTGGCTTTTGGTCACTAGGAAAGCTGAGCTCTGTCTAAGAGTTGGATGGTGGAGAGGATAGGCGGTCCCATTATTTTGTGCCATGGCGGCACGGTTACCACTGGGAGGTGGCAGCCTAATCCTGAGCCTTCTCGGGGGTGGGGGTGTGGCATGCAAAGAGTACGTAACCTTTATTCGGCGCATGGACACACCCTCATTTACAGGCTATCTCCCCCAACCAGCGAACCAGGTTGCTAAGAGTTGGTGATGGGGCCCCATCGTTCAACTAGTGACCAGGTTCTAGCCAATAAGAAGGTGGGATTGGCAATCGCAGAGGTTATGTGGATACCGCTCTCCTGTCTGCCCTTGTCATTCCCATTTTAGAGCTGGTTGAGCACGGTCTGCTATCTTGTGGCTTCTATTTCTGCCTTGCTTACCGTGACGTGCACTATACTTATTACTGTACATAGTGTACATATTGCTGTTCTAAATTGGTGAAGGATAATATGTCTAAACTTTTTCTGCTGTGTTTCTTTTGCTCCCATTACACCTGGGATAACAGGCCATTTGGATCCTAAATAGGCCGTCGAATTCATTCTGACGAGGACATTAGAGCACTCCAGGAAGATTTGAATATACTGATGCAGTGGTCGGAGAAGTGGCAGATGCAGTTTAATATAGACAAATGCAAAGTTCTAAATGTTGGACAGGACAGTAACCATGCCACATATAAACTAAATAATGTAGATCTTAATATTACGGATTGCGAAAAAGATTTAGGAGTTCTGGTTAGCAATAATCTGAAACCAAGACAGCAGTGCATATCAAGAAGCATAAATAATAGGAGTCCTCAGGTTGTTCTTCAACTCTATACATCATTGGTTAGGCCTCACTTAGATTATGCTGCACAGTTTTGGTCACCGTATTACAGAATGGATATAAATGCTCTGGAAAATGTACAAAGGAGGATGACAAAGTTGATCCCATGTATCAGAAACCTTCCCTATGAGGATAGACTGAGGGCCCTAAATCTGCACTCTCTAGAAAGACGTAGAATTAGGGGGGATATGATTGAGGTGTATAAATGGAAGACAGGAATAAATAAAGGGGATGTAAATAGTGTGCTGAAAATATCTAGCCTAGACAGGACTCGCAGCAATGGTTTTAAGTTGGAAAAATTCAGATTCAGGAAGGATATAGGAAAGTACTGGTTTGGTAATAGAGTTGTGGATGAGTGGAACAAACTCCCAAGTACAGTTATAGAGGCCAGAACGTTGTGTAGCTTTAAAAATAGGTTGGATAAATACATGAGTGGATGTGGGTGGGTGTGAGTTGGACCTGATAGCTTGTGCTACCAGGTCGGTTGCCGTGTTCCTCCCTTAAGTCAATGTGACCTGACCTGACTAGGTTGGGTGCATTGGCTTAAGCCGGTAGGAGCTTGGACGTGCCTCACATGGGCCAGTAGGCCTGCTGCAGTGTTCCTTCGTTCTATGTTCTTATGTGAGGAGAGGTTGAAACAGCTGAACCTGACAGCCTTGGTGGAGAGAAGGACAAGAGGAGACATGATTACGACATACAAGATCTTAAGGGAGATTGATAAGGATGATAGGGACTGACTGAATTAAGAGAGCCGGGATTAAGAGGAAAAAGGTGAAAGTGATAGGCACAGATGAAGCATGGGTATGTAGTAAAGAAATATTTCTTTAGTCTCAGGGTGCTGTACCACCCTCATGGCTTTAGCGCTTGCTTATGATTATAATAATAATAATTAGTTTTAAGGTGGTTGAAAAGTGGAAACACTTGGATGAGGCAGTGATGGAGACAACCTCACTACGCAGCTTCAAGAATATATAAGACTCAAGAAGCCAGAACTTAGTGATGCCGATGAAAGTAGTCCAGGAGGCGGAGCCAGGAGCTGAGACGCGCGCACACGCACACACACACACACACACACACACACACACACACACACACACACACACACACACACACACACACACACACACACACACACAGGCCTAGTGTCTAATCGACATGTGCCTAGGACCAAATGGTAACTAACACACACACACACACTTCTCACAACAGGCCAAGCGTCTATCGACAAGTGCCTTTGACAGCTGGTAACTAACTAACCTGGTCAAGCACGTCCAGAAATTAGAGAAAGTGCAAAGGTTTGCAACGAGGTTAGTTCTGGAGCTCAGGGGAATGTCCTACGATGAAAGGCTGAGGGAAATCGGCTTGACGACACTGGAGGAAAGAAGGGTTAGGGGAGACATGATAACGACATACAAAATACTGCGTGGAATAGATAAGGTGGACAGAGACAGGATGTTCCAGAGATGGGACACCCACAGGCAATAGCAATAGACACAGAAACAAGGGGTCACAATTGGAAGCTGAAGACTCAGACAAGTCATAGGGATGTTAGAGTCATCAGGAAGTGGAATGGTCTAGCAAGTGAGGTAGTGGAGGCAGGAATCATACATAGCTTTAAGATGAGGTATGATAAAGCTCATGGAGCAGGGAGAGAGAGGACCTAGTAGCGTTCAGTGAAGAGGCGGGGCCAGGAGCTGAGTCTCGACCCCTGAAACCACAATTAGGTGAGGACACACACACACACATGTTAAGAGACACAACCAAAGAAAGAGGAGACGATGAACTAGCGAGACTGAAACTTGTATTCACTTTCAACAGTTCAGATATAGGTGAAATCCCACAGGAAATGCCCCTCGGCGCTAGCGGTTATGTGGTCCTGAGTTTCAAATACATAATAAAGTTAACAATAATGAGTGAGGCAGCATGAGAAGGACGAGTGGTAAAGAATCGTTCAAGACTGTACACTGTGTATGTCAGTCGCATATTGCAGTATGCAGCTCCAGTATGGAACCTACACCTGGTCAGGCACGTCAAGGAATTAGAGAAAGTGCAAAGGTTTGCAACAAAACTAGTCCCGGAACTAAGGGGTATGTCCTACGAGGAGAGGTAAGGGGAAATCGACTTGACGACACTGGAGGACAGGAGGGATAGGGGAGACATGATAACTACATATACAATATTGAAAGGAATGACAGAATGTTCCAGAGATAGGACACAGCAATAAGGGGTTGCAACTGGAAGTTGAAGACTCACATGAGTCTAAGGGATGTTAAGTGGTGCTTGTTCAATCGTAGAGTTGTCAGGAAGTGGAATAATCTGGAGAGTGATGTAGTGGAGGCAGGATCCATTCATAGCTTTAAGAAGAGGTCTGACAAAGCTGATGGAGCAGGGGGAGAGAGAGGACCTAGTAACGACCAGTCAAGAGGTGAGGCCAGAAGCCACGAATCGACCTCTGCAATCACAATTAGGCGAGTACACACACACACAAACACGCCTTGTATGAGCCAAGAGCAATTATCCCCAGTCAGGGTACAGTATGTCTTGATTGTGCCAGTGTAAATTGTACTACCCTCCCTCCCTCTCTCTTTCTCCTGATGCGTGCACACACACACACACACACACACACACACACACACACACACACACACACACACACACACACACACACACACACACATACACATACACATACACACACACACACACACCACAAACCAGAGCATAGAAAATGAAAGAAAAAATGAGATTATACTAGACAAATGCAATTTGTTATCAAACAATAGTGATGAACTGAAAGAATGGATAGAAGATGTACCACAGTTATTATAGTTATCAGGAAGAGGAATAAAATTGTAGTGATAACAAATGCCATATTCCCAGCAGGTTATCAATTAATGAGGAAAGGAAGATGAACCAGGGAGGTGAGGAGTTGTATTGCTAATGGGGAACCCAAAGCTGCTGTAATAGTAGTAGTAGCAGTAGTGATCTACAGCCCATCAGCAAACAGTAAGAGACCAAGTTGCAAACAGTAAGAGACCAAGTTGCAAACAGTAAGAGACCAAGTTACAAACAGTAAGAGACCAAGTTGTTGTTGTCTTCTTGTTGCTCTGCTGTGCAGAGCAACAAGAAGACAACAACAGAGCAGTGGTTAAGAGCACAGCAGAGCAACAAGAAGACAACAACAAAACAGTGGTTGAGAGCACAGCAGAGCAACAAGAAGACAACAACAAAACAGTGGTTAAGAGCACAGCAGAGCAACAAGAAGACAACAACAAAACAGTGGTTAAGAGCACAGCAGAGCAACAAGAAGAGCCTATAAGAAATAAAAAGAGAAGTGCGACCCACATGTTGAACCAGAGACATAGAAGGGTAAGATAATGGGGGTAGTGATGGAAAATTTTGTGTTAGCATGACAAGAACAACTTTGTGTTAGTATGACAAGAACACAACAAGAGAGAGGAGAGAGAACAAACCAGCAAGACTGAATCTAGTATTTTCCCATAAGTGCATCACCTGTAATTGTAAGAGAATATGAAAAGCTTCTTGGAGTTAATAAGTGATAGGATTCCAGAGTTTCATGCCTGGGAAAAGAATTGGTAAGAGCAAAGAGAACTTTGCTTCAATCAAAGATGCAGAAAAACAAATACAAGAAGTGTCAAAGCGTAAAAAAAACTATAGGAATCTAAGAAGAAAACAGAGATATGAACAGTGGAGTCAGACATACAGAGATATGAACAATGGAGTCAGACATACAGAGATATGAACAATGGAGTCAGACATACAGAGATATGAACAATGGAGTCAGATATACAGAAATATGAACAGTGGAGTCAGACATACAGAAATATGAACAAATGGAGTCAGACATACTGTAAATATGGAAGAGTGAGAAGAGAAGCTGAGCAAGAGTTTGAAATAATACAGCAGCAAGAGCTAAGTCTGAGCCAAAACTGATTTTCATTCACACCATTAGATGGCACCAGAAGACAGGTTAATAAGACTGAAGAAGGAAGGAGAGATCACGAGAAACAAGGAAGTCTGTGAGGAGTTGAACAATTAAAAGAGGTGATCTTTGTACAAATAAGGACAACACCAGAAAGCCGAAGAGGAAGAATACACAAGCAGGTACCAGACACCATACACACAACAGTACACCAGCAGGTACCAGACACCATACACACAACAGTACACCAGCAGGTACCAGACACCATACACACAATAGTACACCAACAGGTACCAGACACCATACACACAACAGTACACCAGCAGGTACCAGACACCATACACACAATAGTATACCAACAGGTACCAGACACCATACACACAACAGTACACCAGCAGGTACCAGACACCATACACAACAGTACACCAGCAGGTACCAGACACCATATACACAACAGTAAACCAGCAGGTACCAGACACCATACACACAACAGTAAACCAGCAGGTACCAGACACCATACACACAACAGTAAACCAGCAGGTACCAGACACCATACACAATAGTACACCAACAGGTAAAAGACACCATACACACAACAGTAAACCAGCAAGTACCAGACACCATACACACAATAGTACACCAACAGGTATCAGACACCTTACACACAACAGTACACCAACAGGTTCCAGACACCATACACACAATAGTACACCGACAGGTACCAGACACCACACACACAACAGTACACCAGCAGGTACCAGACATCATGGACACAATAGTACACCAACAGGTACCAGACACCATACACACAAAAGTAAACCAGCAGGTACCAGACACCATACACACAACAGCAAACCAGAAGGTACCAGACACCATACACACAACCGTAAACCAGCAGGTACCAGACACTATACACACAATAGTACACCAACAGGTACCAGACACCATACACAACAGTAAACCAGCAGGTACCAGACACCATACACACAGTAGTACATTAGCAGGTACCAGACACCATACACAAAATAGTACACCAGCAGGTACCAGACACCATACACAACAGTACACCAACAGGTACCAGACACCATACACACAACAGTAAACCAGCAGGTACCAGACACCATACACACAACAGTACACTAGCAGGTACCAGACGTCATACACACAATAGTACACCAACAGGTACCAGACAACATACACAACAGTAAACCAGCAGGTACCAGACAACATACACACAGTAGTACATTAGCAGGTACCAGACACCATACACACAACAGTACACCAACAGGTACCAGACACCATACACACAAAAGTACACCAGCAGGTACCAGACACCATACACACAACAGTACACCAGCAGGTACCAGACACCATACACACAACAGTACACTAGCAGGTACCAGACATCATACACACAATAGTACACCAACAGGTACCAGACACCATACACACAACAGTAAACCAGCAGGTACCAGACAACATACACACAACAGTAAACCAGCAGGTAGCAGACACCATACACACAACAGTAAACCAGAAGGTATCAGGCACCATACACACAACAGTAATCCAGCAGGTACCAGACACTATACACACAACAGTAAACCAGCAGGTACTAGACACCATACACACAGTAGTACATTAGCAGTTACCAGATACCATACACAAAATAGTACACCAGCAGGTACCAGACACCATACACACAATAGTACACCAGCAGGTACCAGACACCATAGACACAACAGTACACCAGCAGATACCAGACATCATGCACACAACAGTACGCCAACAGGTACCAGACACCATACACACAATAGTACACCAGCAGGTACCAGACACCATACATACAACAGTACACCAGCAGCTACCAGACAACATACCTACAATAGTACACCAACAAGTGCCAGACACCATACACACAATAGTACATCAATAGGTACCAGACACCATACACACAATAGTACACCACCAGGTACCAGACACCATACTCACAACAGTACACCAACAGGTACCAGACACCATACACAATAGTACACCAACAGGTACCAGACACCATACACACAATAGTACACCAGCAGGTACAAGACACCACACACACAACAGTACACCAGCAGGTACCAGACACCATACATACAACAGTACACCAACAGGTACCAGACACCATACACACAACAGTACACCAACAGGTACCAGACACCATATACAACAGTACACCAGCAGCTACCAGACAGTATACCTACAATAGTACACCAACAGGTAACAGACACCATACACACAATAGTACACCAATAGGTACCAGACATCATACACACAATAGTACACCAACAGGTACCAGACACCATACACACAATAGTACACCAACAGGTACCAGACACCATACACACAATAGTACACCAACAGGTACCAGACACCATACACACAATAGTAAACCAACAGGTACCAGACACCATACACACAATACTACACCAACAGACACCAGACACCATACACACAACAGTACACCAACAGGTACCAGACGCCATACACATAACAGTACACCAACAGGTACCAGACATCATACACACAACAGTAAACCAACAGGTACCAGACACCATACACACAACAGTACACCAACAGATACCAGACATCTTACACACAACAGTACACCAACAGGTACCAGACACCATACACACAACAGTACACCAACAGGTACCAGACACCATACACACAACAGTACACCAACAGATACCAGACACCATACACACAACAGTACACCAACAGGTACGAGACACCATACACACAACAGTACACCAGCAGCTACCCGACACCATACATACAACAGTACACCAGCAGCTACCAGACAGCATACCTACAACAGTACACCAACAGGTACCAGACATCATACACACAACAGTACACCAACAGGTACCAGACATCATACATGCAACAGTACACCAACAGGTACCAGACATCATACACACAACAGTACACCAACAGGTACCAGACACCATACACACAAGAGTACACCAGCAGGTACCAGACACGATACATACAACAGTACACCAGCAGCTACCAGACAGCAGACCTACAACAGTACACCAACAGGTACAGAACACCATACACACAACAGTACACCAGCAGGTACCAGACACCATACACACAACAGTACACTAGCAGGTACCAGACATCATACACACAATAGTACACCAACAGGTACCAGACACCATACACACAACAGTAAACCAGCAGGTACCAGACAACATACACACAACAGTAAACCAGCAGGTACCAGACACCATACACACAACAGTAAACCAGAAGGTATCAGACACCATACACACAACAGTAATCCAGCAGGTACCTGACACTATACACACAACAGTAAACCAGCAGGTACTAGACACCGTACACACAGTAGTACATTAGCAGGTACCAGACACCATACACAAAATAGTACACCAGCAGGTACCAGACACCATACACACAATAGTACACCAGCAGGTACCAGACACCATACACACAACAGTACACCAGCAGGTACCAGACACCATACACACAATAGTACACCAGCAGATACCAGACATCATGCACACAACAGTATACCAACAGGTACCAGACACCATACACACAATAGTACACCAGCAGGTACCAGACACCATACATACAACAGTACACCAGCAGCTACCAGACAACATACCTACAATAGTACACCAACAGGTGCCAGACACCATACACACAATAGTACATCAATAGGTACCAGACACCATACACACAATAGTACACCACCAGGTACCAGACACCATACTCACAACAGTACACCAACAGGTACCAGACACCATACACACAATAGTACACCAGCAGGTACGAGACACCATACATACAACAGTACACCAACAGGTACCAGACACCATACACACAACAGTACACCAGCAGGTACAAGACACCACACACACAACAGTACACCAGCAGGTACCAGACACCATACATACAACAGTACACCAACAGGTACCAGACACCATACACACAACAGTACACCAACAGGTACCAGACACCATATACAACAGTACACCAGCAGCTACCAGACAGTATACCTACAATAGTACACGAACAGGTAACAGACACCATACACACAATAGTACACCAATAGGTACCAGACATCATACACACAATAGTACACCAACAGGTACCAGACACCATACACACAACAGTACACCAACAGATACCAGACACCATACACACAACAGTACACCAACAGGTACGAGACACCATACACACAACAGTACACCAGCAGCTACCCGACACCATACATACAACAGTACACCAGCAGCTACCAGACAGCATACCTACAACAGTACACCAACAGGTACCAGACATCATACACACAACAGTACACCAACAGGTACCAGACATCATACATGCAACAGTACACCAACAGGTACCAGACATCATACACACAACAGTACACCAACAGGTACCAGACACCATACACACAACAGTACACCAGCAGGTACCAGACACGATACATACAACAGTACACCAGCAGCTACCAGACAGCAGACCTACAACAGTACACCAACAGGTACCAGACATCATACACACAACAGTACACCAACAGGTACCAGACACCATACACACAACAGTACACCAACAGGTACCAGACACCATACATGCAACAGTACACCAACAGGTACCAGACATCATACACACAACAGTACACCAACAGGTACCAGACACCATACACACATCAGTACACCAGCAGGTACCAGACACCATACATACAACAGTACACCAGCAGCTACCAGACAACATACCTACAATAGTACACCAACAGGTGCCAGACACCATACACACAATAGTACATCAATAGGTACCAGACACCATACACACAATAGTACACCACCAGGTACCAGACACCATACTCACAACAGTACACCAACAGGTACCAGACACCATACACACAATAGTACACCAGCAGGTACCAGACACCATACATACAACAGTACACCAACAGGTACCAGACACCATACACACAACAGTACACCAGCAGGTACAAGACACCACACACACAACAGTACACCAGCAGGTACCAGACACCATACATACAACAGTACACCAACAGGTACCAGACACCATACACACAACAGTACACCAACAGGTACCAGACACCATATACAACAGTACACCAGCAGCTACCAGACAGTATACCTACAATAGTACACGAACAGGTAACAGACACCATACACACAATAGTACACCAATAGGTACCAGACATCATACACACAATAGTACACCAACAGGTACCAGACACCATACACACAACAGTACACCAACAGATACCAGACACCATACACACAACAGTACACCAACAGGTACGAGACACCATACACACAACAGTACACCAGCAGCTACCCGACACCATACATACAACAGTACACCAGCAGCTACCAGACAGCATACCTACAACAGTACACCAACAGGTACCAGACATCATACACACAACAGTACACCAACAGGTACCAGACATCATACATGCAACAGTACACCAACAGGTACCAGACATCATACACACAACAGTACACCAACAGGTACCAGACACCATACACACAACAGTACACCAGCAGGTACCAGACACGATACATACAACAGTACACCAGCAGCTACCAGACAGCAGACCTACAACAGTACACCAACAGGTACCAGACATCATACACACAACAGTACACCAACAGGTACCAGACACCATACACACAACAGTACACCAACAGGTACCAGACACCATACATGCAACAGTACACCAACAGGTACCAGACATCATACACACAACAGTACACCAACAGGTACCAGACACCATACACACATCAGTACACCAGCAGGTACCAGACACCATACATACAACAGTACACTAGCAGCTACCAGACAGAAGACCTACAACAGTACACCAACAGGTACCAGACATCATACACACAACAGTACACCAACAGGTACCAGACACCATACACGCAACAGTACACCAACAGGTACCAGACACCATACACACAACAGTACACCAGCAGGTACCAGACACCATACATTCAACAGTACACTAGCAGCTACCAGACAGCAGACCTACAACAGTACACCAATAGGTACCAAACATCATACATGCAACAGTACACCAACAGGTACCAGACACCATACATGCAACAGTACACCAACATGTACCAGACACCATACATGCAACAGTACACCAACAGGTACCAGACACCATACATGCAACAGTACACCAACAGGTACCAGACATTATACACACAACAGTACACCAACAGGTACCAGACACCATACATGCAACATTACACCAACAGCTACCAGACAGGAGACCTACAAGAGTACACCAACAGGTACCAGACACCATACATACAACAGTACACCAGCAGCTACCAGACAGCAGACCTACAACAGTACACCAACAAGTACCAGACATCATACACACAACAGTACACTAACAGGTACCAGACACCATACACGCAACAGTACACCAACAGGTACCAGACATCATACACACAACAGTACACCAGCAGGTACCAGACATCATACACGCAACAGTACACCAACAGGTACCAGACATCATACACACAACAGTACACCAGCAGGTACCAGACACCATACATACAACAGTACACCAGCAGCTACCAGACAGCAGACCTACAACAGTACACCAACAGGTACCAGACATCATACACACAACAGTACACCAACAGGTACCAGACACCATACATGCAACAGTACACCAACAGGTACCAGACACCATACACGCAACAGTACACCAACAGGTACCAGACATCATACACGCAACAGTACACCAACAGGTACCAGACATCATACACACAACAGTACACCAACAGGTACCAGACACCATACACAACAGTACACCAACAGGTACCAGACATCATACACACAACAGTACACCAACAGGTACCAGACACCATACACGCAACAGTACACCAACAGGTACCAGACATCATACACGCAACAGTGCACCAACAGGTACCAGACATCATACACACAACAGTACACCAACAGGTACCAGACACCATACACACAACAGTACACCAACAGGTACCAGACATCATACACACAACAGTACACCAACAGGTACCAGACACCATACACGCAACAGTACACCAACAGGTACCAGACATCATACACGCAACAGTACACCAACAGGTACCAGACATCATGCACACAACAGTACACCAACAGGTACCAGACACCATACACACAACAGTACACCAACAGGTACCAGACATCATACACACAACAGTACACCAACAAGTACCAGACATCATACACACAACAGTACACCAACAGGTACCAGACACCATACATGCAACAGTACACCAACAGCTACCAGACAGCAGACCTACAACAGTACACCAACAGGTACCAGACATCATACACACAACAGTACACCAACAGGTACCAGACACCATACATGCAACAGTACACCAGCAGCTACCAGACAGCAGACCTACAACAGTACACCAACAGGTACCAGACACCATACATACAACAGTACACCAGCAGCTACCAGACAGCAGACCTACAACAGTACACCAACAGGTACCAGACATCATACACACAACAGTACACCAACAGGTACCAGACATCATACACACAACAGTACACCAACAGGTACCAGACACCATACATGCAACAAGGTTTGATGTGAAAAAGAAAGCTTTTTGACTCGGCTAGTTACATCAAAAGCAACAAGACGCAAGAGAGAGCAGAAGCGCAGTATAAACCACTAGATAATACATATGGGACACTCGCAAAAGAAGACAGATAAAACACGTTAAACTACAAAGCAGAATTACTGGATATGAATATTATGTAGGGTAATGGAGACAATAATCGGAAGAGGAATAGTGAAGCACTTCGAGAGAAATAGTTTTGTAAACAGTAGCCAGCATGTGCAAGAATGAGGCACAATACCGTAACTGGAACAGTGCACAAATAACCCACACGTAGAAGAGACAAACTTATGACGACTGGAAATACAGGGAAGGAAGAAAACAGGAGATTTCACAGGAATATTAACTTTGGTAGAGAAGAAAATTTAGTTAGCATGTAAGTAGGCCGAGTTTATAAAATCGGAAGGGTAGCCTAGGTGAGAGAACGAACTGCAGAGGGTGGAAATTTCAGAGTCAAGAAACTGAGGGTCACAGATGCGGAGATCACAGAGCAAGAGAGAAATAAGAACACTTTTTTGACAGAGGGAACATGGTTAAGTAAAGTAGTGAATATACATGCCATTGTGCACAGGCTTGCGATAAACCGAGAAAGAAAAGCCTTCAGCCGAGCGATGGACATCTATATCAAGGAAAGGAAGCAAAGTTAGGTTGTCATTGAACTTTAAACTTGATGGTAAGAGCAAGATTGTTAAGTGCATCGAGAAATGGTTGGAAAAGATTAGTCGAGTCATGTGGGCAAAGAGCTAAGATAACTACAGACCGAAGCCAGGGGAAAAGCTGCCCACCAATAGTTGGAAATAGAACAGTTTTGAAATATTCTATATAAAGGTTAGCAAGAACAGGGGGTAGAGGAGAGCCCATAACAACAACAAAGGGGTTGAGAATAAAATTTACCTTGAAAGGAAAATAGAGTTAAGAGTCCACACAAAGACGAATAAGATCAAGAAAAATACATCAGTAGGTAAAGGAAGATAAAGTAGCCTTCCAGTGGCCTTCACTCCAAGAAAATTGAGAACATCATCAAGAGGGACATTAGTGAAGTGGGTCTTAACGTCAAGACTAAGCATCTTACAGATCGGATTTGGCCGAACGCGTTCAGTGAAATCTTGAGAGTGACGGAGGTGAGCAGGAGAAAAGTTCCGTGGAAAAGACATTAACATTGAGTCCCTTTTCACTAATGTACTTATTGATGTTCTCAATTTTCTTAGAGTGAAGGTCAGTCAAGGGATACTTCATCTTTCTATACCCCCTCATGTCTTTCTTGACCTTATTCGCCTTTGAAGGCAAATTTTATTCCTAGATCTTCGGTGTTGCTCTGGACTCTCATCTATCCCCTGCTCTTGCTGTGAGCTACGAGGAGAAACTGAAGACAGTGAACAATAAGACAATAAACGATAGAAGAACCAGAGGAGACATTATTGGGATATATAAAACACTCAGAGGACCTAATAAGGTAGATAGGGATAAGCTGTTCGAGTGGCGGGGAATGGGACATGAGTGTACAGTTGGAAGTTAAAAACATGAATCCGAGGATGTCAGGAAGCATTTCTTCAGTCTCAGGATGGTTAGAAATGTAATAGCAATGAAATAGTGGAGGTAAGCTTCATACATAGTTTTAAAGAAAACGTATGACAGACCCACGGTAAGCGGCAAGTTGAGTGGAAAAAACAAAAACCGAAGATAGACCCTTGCAAGCACAATCAGGTGAGTACAAAAAGGTGAGTACACGCGCACACACACACACACACACACACACACACACACACACACACACACACACACACACACACACACACACACACACACAGTGAAGAGGCGGGGCCAGGAGCTGAGACTCGACCCCTTCAACCACAACTAGGTGAGCACACACACACACACACACAGTAACGGAAGTAAGACAGGAGAGGGGGAGGGATGGATAGATTGCATTGGTTTTAGACTGCAAGAAGGTATTTAATACTGTTCCCCACAAGAGTTTGGAGCAAAATCTTGAGATGCAGGCAGGAATACAGGAAACGTACTCCGGTGGATCAAAGAGTATCAGAGAAGAGACATCAGAATAGGATAGAGTAGCAAGCAGGGTTCTGCAAGGATAGTCATTAGGACCGGTACTGTTTCCAGTTTATGTGAATGATATACCACATGGGATTGAGTCAGATGTATACCATTTTGATTATATATAACTGATAAGTAGACTAAAACAGATGAGGACAGGGAAGGGCTCCAAATAGATCTGAATAAACCGCAAGACCGGTCTTAATTCGACCCCAGCAAATGCAAGTTTATGAAGATTGGGAAAGGAGCAAGAAAACTGGACACGGAGTATAGACTCGGGGGACAGAGGCTGCTGACCTCATTGAAAGAGAGACTTCCCAGGGGTGAGCATTATTCGTAATATATCGCCAAAGGCGAGAAAGAGATACTCGGGGGCACAGCTGGAAGTTAGAGACTGCGACGACCCCACAGGGATGTCACTAAGTATTTCTTCAGTCTCAAAGCTGTCAGGAAGTGGATTGACCTCGACAAACAAGTTGTGGCGGCAGACTCCATATAGTATAGCTTTAGGAGCAGGTACGATAAAGCCAACGAGACTAGAAGGGAGGGAGAGAGGGAGGGATTCTGGCAAGTTGAGAAGTGGGACCTGGAACCAAGACTCGACCCCTGCAATTACATACAGGTAAGTACACACACACACACACACACACACAGTGGATTGAACAGGTTTGGCTACGAAGGTCATGGGAGTCGAACTGGCGTACGGTGTGTTGCTTCACCACGGCCACTGGCCAGGGAATTTGTTAACCTTGACCCGTGTACGTTCAAGTAACCGTTATGTGTGCGTGTGTGTGTGTGTGTGTGTGTGTGTGTGTGTGTGTGTGTGTGTGTGTGTGTGTGTGTGTGTGTGTGTGTGTGTGTGTGTGTGTGTACGTACACTCACCTGTGTGTAAGTTTGCGCACCGACACATAGGTGAGCACCAATGTACATAGTTGAGTGCACACACATATAGAGTAGATAATACACACACACGTATACCGGTGGGTACCTACTACATGTGTGTTCACTTATGTGTGTATGAGTAAACTCATTTTGTGTGAATGTGTTAATGTGTACTTACTAAGTATACAGTATATGTGGGTGTGTACACGCCTATATAAGTTGGTACTCACTTGCACTCATATGTACTTACCTATATTTGGTTGCAGAGGTCAAGTCTTCGCTCTTGGCCCTGCTTCAATTTACCGCTTGCCAGATTCACTCCTTCATAGTCTCGTAGACGATATCATACCTGCTGTTGAAACTATGTATGGAGCCTGCCAGCACCACCTCATCGTTGAGGTGATTCTCTTTAAGTCTAAGTCAATACAATCTGCTCACCTACTTCCTTCATGAATCATTTTCGCAACTCTCTCATAACAAATTTGATATGCATGAATGTACAGACCAGTAACCAAAGTGTTTACCAGTTGTTAGTTTATTATTCTCTAAGTGATGAATCCACTTTACTCTAATGACTTTTGCCAATAACTTTACAACACTTGTCAAAAATATGGCCAGTTTAAAGGGTTTTCCCTGTTGTTATTTTTTTTAAATGTAGGCACAATATATGCCATCTTGCGTGTGTCTGCCACTTTACTTCTCTCTTGTGAAATTCTAAAAAATTTTTCAGTGTGGATAACCTTAGTCATCTGTGAATTCTTTTAATATCCAAAGTGATATCCTGTCTTTTTTTATTTTTGTTTTAATTGGCATCTAGTAACAGTTTCTTTACTTCCAGTTTAGTTATTTCAGTATCCTTTAATTCAGCTGTCTGTCTGGGATTATAATTTACATGAAAAAATATCTTTTTTGTGACTCAGAAACTTTCTGTTTAATACTTGACACATTTCCTGCTGTGTCGCAGTGACTACCGTCGTTATTTATTCTTTGTATTACGTCTTCAGCATTTGTTTTACTTTTTACAAGCTTAAAATGTTTCCCTCTGTCTTCCTCTTGTCTATATCCTTTTCAAAAATTCTTCCTCTCTATTTACATTTGTATATTCACTTTTAGCCTTCTTCCTATATTAATTCCAAGCTCATTTTTTTCATAGTTTATGGTCCTATTTGAAATAAACTGTTCAATAACATTTTCATATATACTACAGAACTCTTTGTACATGTCATTTACCTCTGTCTCTTGAGTATACTGTGCCAGTTAATTTCTCTAAAATACTGTTGTAAACATAATTCCCTTGCAATCTATTCTGTTTTGTTTGTGAATTTCTTTTTCATTTCCTTAGTCATATTTCACTGCATACGTTATTTCCATTAAAACTTGTTCGCTCTTTCCAAGTGGGTTTAACTAGTGGCTTGTGTTGAATATTTCTTCTAGTATTCAAGAAGGTATTAAATCAGATGTAGATAATTGGTTCAGAGACCCGCCAGGACGACCAATAAGACACGTGTGCAACACTTGGGTATCTTTATTGTGGAAACGTTTCAGCACACACTGGCTTCCTCAGTCCAGTACACAGGAGAATGATTGAAGGTCAGATTTTGAGGTAATCAGTCCCTCAGCCTAGAATCGATGTGTTCCTTCAACAATATCAGTTGATTGATGGACTGATTACATCGACTCCAGGCTAAGGGACTGATAACTTAAAACCCCTCATCATCTTCCACCGTTCATCTCTGTAAAGACCGAAGAAGTCACTGGTTGGCGAAACGTTTCCGTAATAAAGATTCCCAAATGTTGCACAAGTGTCTCTTTCTTCAACTTGTCAGTTTTTTAAATCATTTACATCACACCAGTTAGTGTATAATTTTGTTGTTACCACTTCCACTAGTAGGTGTTGGCTACACTGCTTCCCCTCTTCGTGCTCTCTTTATTAGTGCTAATAAATTACTGTTGTGGTAGCAGAGTTGGTTGCACAATTGAGGCAAGTGAAGGAAAGAATATAACCTTGGTACCTTTACTAAATAATGTCTAGCTTACCCGTTAGGGAATCCTATCGTACCTGAACCTCAAGCTCAGGGCAGCAGTGTTTAAGGTCACCCCACATCGGCGTTGAAAAGTTCTGTATAGTCTTAGAGTACATGAAGCTCCAGGCAGCAGTGTCTGAGTGTGTGCAATGCGGACACTATCCATCAAAAATCCGGAATTTACTCTATATCCAAATTGCCAATCAACATGATATTACTCAACACGACTCACGAAATCGTAATGACACCATTGCAAACAAACCATACCAGGGGTGGGGTTAGAACCCGCGACGGTCTGGAGTTTTGAAACTCTGATCGCGGGTTCTAACCCCACCCGTGGTATGGGTAGATATTACTCATTCTGGAGACCTCTATAACGTGATGTTGACACGTCCTTCTCAAACCCAACACATCTCACCACAGTTATACTACTACTACGACCCTCGCAGCTTTCTGCCTGATTCCTGCCACTATATATAGTCGTTTCTTATTTATCTCTGTATTAGGACTGAAGAAGTCACTCGAGGCGAAACGTTTCCTTCAGTAAATTTCCTGAACCGTACGCAAGTGTCTTTTTTCACAATACGGACAGTAGTCTCATTTTTCTTTATAAAGAATAACTCTATACATCACTCCAAGACTTAATGAGATAATGTAGGAAATTTCTGGCTTTCATTGTAGAGGATACGCTTACGAGCGCAGAGGAAGTCAGTCCCTCCGTGTGAAGAATCATTCTTGCACCTGGAGTCCACCTGGAGAGAGTTCCGGGGGTCAACGCCCCCGCGGCCCGGTCTGTGACCAGGCCTCCTGGTGGATCAGAGCCTGATCAACCAGGCTGTTGCTGCTGGCTGCACGCAAACCAACGTACGAGCCACAGCCCGGCTGATCAGGAACTGACTTTAGGTGCTTGTCCAGTGCCAGCTTGAAGACTGCCAGGGGTCTGTTGGTAATCCCCCTTATGTGTGCTGGGAGGCAGTTGAACAGTCTCGGGTCCCTGACACTTATTGTATGGTCTCTTAACGTGCTAGTGACACCCCTGCTTTTCATTGGGGGGATGGTGCATCGTCTGCCAAGTCTTTTGCTTTCGTAGTGAGTGATTTTCGTGTGCAAGTTCGGTACTAGTCCTTCTAGGATTTTCCAGGTGTATATAATCATGTATCTCTCCCTCCTGCGTTCCAGGGAATACAGGTTTAGAAACCTCAAGCGCTCCCAGTAATTGAGGTGTTTTATCTCCGTTATGCGCGCCGTGAAAGTTCTCTGTACATTTTCTAGGTCGGCAATTTCACCTGCCTTGAAAGGTGCTGTTAGTGTGCAGCAATATTCCAGCCTAGATAGAACAAGCGACCTGAAGAGTGTCATCATGGGCTTGGCCTCCCTAGTTTTGAAGGTTCTCATTATCCATCCTGTCATTTTTCTAGCAGATGCGATTGATACAATGTTATGGTCCTTGAAGGTGAGATCCTCCGACATGATCACTCCCAGGTCTTTGACGTTGGTGTTTCGCTCTATTTTGTGGCCAGAATTTGTTTTGTACTCTGATGAAGATTTAATTTCCTCATGTTTACCATATCTGAGTAATTGAAATTTCTCATCGTTGAACTTCATATTGTTTTCTGCAGCCCACTGAAAGATTTGGTTGATGTCCGCCTGGAGCCTTGCAGTGTCTGGAATGGAAGACACTGTCATGCAGATTCGGGTGTCATCTGCAAAGGAAGACACGGTGCTGTGGCTGACATCCTTGTCTATGTCGGATATGAGGATGAGGAACAAGATGGGAGCGAGTACTGTGTCTTGTGGAACAGAGCTTTTCACCGTAGCTGCCTCGGACTTTACTCTGTTGACGACTACTCTCTGTGTTCTGTTAGTGAGGAAATTATAGATCCATCGACCGACTTTTCCTGTTATTCCTTTAGCACGCATTTTGTGCGCTATTACGCCATGGTCACACTTGTCGAAGGCTTTTGCAAAGTCTGTATATATTACATCTGCATTCTTTTTGTCTTCTAGTGCATTTAGGACCTTGTCGTAGTGATCCAATAGTTGAGACAGACAGGAGCGACCTGTTCTAAACCCATGTTGCCCTGGGTTGTGTAACTGATGGGTTTCTAGATGGGTGGTGATCTTGCTTCTTAGGACCCTTTCAAAGATTTTTATGATATGGGATGTTAGTGCTATTGGTCTGTAGTTCTTTGCTGTTGCTTTACTGCCCCCTTTGTGAAGTGGGGCTATGTCTGTTGTTTTTAGTAACTGTGGGACGACCCCCGTGTCCATGCTCCCTCTCCATAGGATGGAAAGGCTCGTGATAGGGACTTCTTGCAGTTCTTGATGAACACAGAGTTCCATGAGTCTGGCCCTGGGGCAGAGTGCATGGGCATGTCATTTATCGCCTGTTCGAAGTCATTTGGCGTCAGGATAACATCGGATAGGCTTGTGTTAATCAAATTTTGTGGCTCTCTCATAAAAAATTCATTTTGATCTTCGACTCTCAGTCTGGTTAGCGGCTTGCTAAAAACTGAGTCATATTGGGACTTGAGTAGCTCACTCATTTCCTTGCTGTCATCTGTGTAGGACCCATCTTGTTTAAGTAGGGGCCCAATACTGGACGTTGTTCTCGATTTTGATTTGGCATAGGAGAAGAAATACTTTGGGTTTCTTTCGATTTCATTTATGGCTTTTAGTTCTTCCCGCGATTCCTGACTCCTAAAGGATTCTTTTAGCTTAAGTTCGATGCTTGCTATTTCTCTGACCAGTGTCTCCCTACGCATTTCAGATATATTGACCTCTTTTAGCCGCTCTGTTATTCTTTTCCGTCGCCTGTAAAGGGAGCGCCTGTTTCTTTCTATTTTACATCTATTCCTCCTTTTTCTTAGAGGAATAAGCCTTGTGCATACATCGAGTGCCACCGAGTTAATCTGTTCTAGGCATAAGTTGGGGTCTGTGTTGCTTAGTATATCTTCCCAGCTTATATCGGTTAGGACTTGGTTTACTTGGTCCCACTTTATGTTTTTGTTATTGAAGTTGAATTTGGTGAATGCTCCCTCGTGACTAGTCTCATTATGTCGGTCTGGGGCTCCACGCATACATGTCTGAACCTCAATTATGTTGTGATCTGAGTATATTGTTTTTGATATGGTGACATTTCTTATCAGATCATCATTGTTAGTGAAGATGAGGTCTAGTGTATTCTCCAGTCTAGTAGGCTCTATTATTTGCTGGTTTAAATTGAATTTTGTGCAGAGATTTAAAAGCTCGTGTGAGTGTGAGTTTTCATCAGAGCTGCCTCCTGGTGTTATTACTGCAACAATATTATTTGCTATATTCCTCCATTTTAGGTGCCTTAAGTTGAAATCCCCCAGGAGCAAGATGTTGGGTGCAGGAGCTGGAAGATTTTCCAGACAGTGGTCAATTTTTAACAGCTGTTCCTGGAATTGCTGGGATGTTGCATCCGGAGGCTTGTAGACTACCACAATGACTAGGTTTTGGTTCTCGACCTTTACTGCTAAAACTTCCACTACATCATTTGAGGCATTAAGCAGTTCTGTGAAAACAAGTGACTCTGCAATGTACAGGCCAACCCCCCCTTTTGCCTGTTCACTCTGTCACATCTGTATAGGTTGTAACCTGTGATCCATATTTCGTTGTCCAAGTGATCCTTTATGTGGGTCTCAGTGAAAGCCGCGAACATTGCCTTTGCCTCTGCAAGCAGTCCACGGATGAAAGGTATTTTGTTGTTTGTTGCTGGCTTTAGACCCTGTATATTTGCAAAGAAGAATGTTATCGGACTGGTGGTATTGTTGGTACTGGGGGGGGATTTTTTTTCCGGCATTAGTATCTGTATCTGTTGGTTTGGAGTGGAGGCCATCGACTGTGGTTCCACTCCAGGAATGACTGGATTTGGTGTACGATTTCTGCCATTTCCTGCCAGTTTTTTTTCCTTCCTGACAAGCTCACAACACTGAACTTAACATTCCACTAGTGGAATGTTCTGCATAACCAGGAGAAAGCTTTGTGTGAAGTATGTCAGTAATGTCGCCTTTGTCTGAATTATGTGTAAACCAAACTTTCGAGAAATAAAAGTTAGCATTTACTTGTAATAGACAGGTGCGTACGTTGAGAGGGCATGATAAAAGTGTGAGAAAGAAAATACAAATAAAGAATATTTGTATAAAGTAGTGAAAATATATAACCAAGACAAAACCCTCGTTGGTAAGGCTTGTGCAACATTTGGGAATCTTTATTCTGGAAACGTTTCACCAGCCGGTGGCTTCAGTCCAGTGCAGACAACGGAGGAAGGTGAGGAAGAGTTAGAGGTAATCAGTCCCTCAGCCTAGAGTCGATGTGTTCATTCCATCAATCTTGATTAAAGTACAACATATGCACGGAGAAAGGGCTTATGTACTGCACTCAAGCGAGGTGAAGAAGTGGCAGGTGGAGTCACCAGTGGAGAAAACTAGTAGAAGTAGGTCATGCCTATAGGTTAGACAAGCTCTGAAGAATTCCCTGCATCAAGTTCCTAAGATGTTGCTGTGTCTGACACACTCTGTATAGATAGTTTAGAAACCCGACGAGTTGATTACTGAGACACTTGTGAAACTATCTATACAAATTATGGGAACAAACAACACAGAGGGAACAAACATCACCGAGGGAACAAACAACGCTGAATGAATAAACATCACTGAGGGAACAAACATCACTGAAGGAACAAACATCACTGAGGGAACAAACATCACTGAGGGAACAAACAACACTGAATGAACAAACATCACTGAAGGAACAAACATCACTGAATGAACAAACATCACTGAGGGAACAAACAACACTGAATGAACAAACATCACTGAAGGAACAAACAACACTGAATGAACAAACATCACTGAGGGAACAAACAGCACTGATGAACATCACTGAAGGAACAAACAGCACTGAATGAACAAACATCACTGAAGGAACAAACAGCACTGAATGAACAAACATCACTGAAGGAACAAACAACACTGAATGAACAAACATCACTGAAGGAACAAACATCACTGAATGAACAAACATCACTGAAGGAACAAACAACACTGAATGAACAAACATCACTGAAGGAACAAACAACACTGAATGAACAAACATCACTGAAGGAACAAACAGCACAATGAACATCACTGAAGGAACAAACAGCACTGAATGAACAAACATCACTGAAGGAACAAACAACACTGAATGAACAAACATCACTGAAGGAACAAACATCACTGAATGAACAAACATCACTGAAGGAACAAACAACACTGAATGAACAAACATCACTGGATGAACAAACAACCCTGAGGGAACAAACAACACTGAGGGAACAAACAACACTGAGGCAACAAACAACACTGAGGGAACAAACAACACTGAGGGAACAAACAACACTGAGGGAACAAACAACACTGAGGGAACAAACAACACTGAGGCAACAAACAACACTGAAGTAACAAATAACAGTGAGGGAACAAACAACACTGAAATAACACTGAATGAACAAACACTGAACAAACACAAAGAACAAACAACACAAAGGGAACAAAACACTGAACAAACAACATTGAAAGAATAAACAACACTGAGGGAACAAACAACACTGAACAGACAACACTGAATAAACAAGCAACACTGAACAAACAACACTGAACAAACAACACTGAACAAACAACACTGAACAAACAACACTGAACAAACAACACTGAACAAACAACACTGAACAAACAACACTGAACAAACAACACTGAACAAACAAGCAACATTGAACAAACAGCACTGAACAAACAGCACTGAACAGACAACACTGAATAAACAAGCAACACTGAACAAACAACACTGTTGGTTTATAATAAGCTCACAACACTACACAAAGCCTTCCTTCACTGACAATACAATTTTTTTTTTTATATTTTATTTAAAAACAACATACACATGATACAAGCCGACAATTAGCAAATCCAAAACCGTGACAGACAATGTCAGTACACACACAATAAACAAAAAAAAACCATTTTAACATATTGATATAACGAAATTCTACCGTAAGAAACCCAACCCGTTTACGGGGAAAAAAAAAAAACATACCGACTACAAAATAGAACGTCGGAGTCATAAAACATGTAGGAATAAGTCCTATATTCATGTATATATGTATATACATACACATGCACATATACACATACATGTATGTGCACATATGTTCTTACAGCACAGACTGGATTATACTAGAACAAACAAACAAACAAACAAAAAAGACTTGTCACTAAAAAAAAAACTAGACAAACTAAATACATAACATCCAAAACAGAAGTGTCAGACAATGTCAGGTACACACAAAAAACATTGTAACACATTGATATAACAAATTCTACTAAATTAACCCAACCAACCGACTTCCAAACAAACAGTCGGAGTCATTATAAAACATGTAGGAATGAGTCCTACAAACATATATATATATATATACATATATATATATATATATATATATATATATATATATATATATATATATATATATATATATACACATACACACATATATATATATATACATACATATACATACATACATATACATATATATATATATATATATATATATATACACATACATATACATATACATATACATATATACATATATGTATACATATACGCATGCTTATACACACATACGTGTATGTGCATTTGTTCGTACAGAACAAACTGGATCATACATAGAAATAAAGCACTAAATGACTTTTCACCAAATAAACTAAAAAAATATTACATCCAATGATAGAACTATACCTAAGACATTGTTCCCACTAACACACCTACACACACACAAAATTAATGTTACCGATTAACACTCAATATATAATATGACCTTCCAGTCAAATGAAGGGTATATATAAACCCCATCAAATACTTTTATATTTTGGTACATAGGTCATTTTGTACCCATTCAATACGATAAAAAAGAGACATATGACAAGGATAAATCTAACATCAGATTCGAATGTATAAAACATATCCTCACAATATACATATAAATATAAACCCCCTATATAAAATGGTTCTTATAACAATAAGAGAAAAAACAGAAAATCACATACTACTTTTGACTCTGTGATTCATTCTACATACCCCGGAGCCCCCGACGGTTCATACCCCGGAACGGTCTACATACCCCGGAGCCCCCGACGGCTCCCTGCAAAAAAAACTTTACCCACATCTACCACCTTGCAAACCAATCAACCTTCCTCATCAGGCTTCCAATCACTCCAAGAGGACACACCACTGAAGAGACCAACCCCTTGCCTCTCACCCCGTCACCAAACGGAGTAGACGTTCAACAGTAAACTCACGATATTCCTCTGGAAAACTAATTACCCACCTTCCCCCATATAATTGTTTGTTCCTACATGCTGTCCTATAAAAACACGCCGCCAACGCTTTTATCCTAATGTTTCCCTCCACCTCCCTCATCCCCCAAGAAACATGCAAGTAATCAACTATTACGTATCTGATAGCCCTCCCCACCTCTTTGGGTACCCCTCCCATATCTAACATTAAAGCCCTGAGGGTTGATATCTGTCCCCCCCCCAATAAAAAGAAAACCCTCTTCAACCACAATCTTACCACCTCCAAAGCAGAACAAAAATATACTACATGAAAAGCCGTTTCAACTTCCCCACAAAAACCGCATGATGCCTCTCTCACAAAACCCATTCGTCTTAGCACCTCTTTCGATGCTAACGTCCCCATAAGAAATCTATAAACTAATTCCCTCGCTCTTGCCGGTATTCTTAATTTACTAAATTCCACCCATATCACTCTCCAATCATATGTGGGATACACTGCCATCCCTTGCATTGATTCCTGACGACGACCCACACCCACTAACCGTTTTACCTTGAGTTTTTTAACATTGCGTACCTTTAACATAAACCGCAACATATCTTCACACTCCACTAAGTCCCTGCCACCCCACCATTTGCGGATATCCCCCATCACCTCCCCCACCCGAAGACCCCTTTCCCCCGCTGCCCGAATATACCTCTGCTTCACATATAGCGCCTTCACCCTAGACCCTAATGCCATCAATCCCAATCCTCCCTGTCTTACCGCAGTCATTACCACATCTTTACCCAACCACGCCCTCCCAAAACCCCACACATACCTTAAGGCTCTTCTTTGTAATTCCATAATATCCTGACTTCTTAAGGGGTAAATTTCCGCCACTCCCCACACCTTACTATAAATCAGCGTATTTACCACCACAACCCTTTGATGCAAGGTTACATCCCCGGCCCTTAGACTCCTGAGCCTACTCAAAGCTCTGTCCATTACCATTTCTGAATTAACCCTCCTGCTCTCCTGTACATCTGCTAAATACAAAATCCCACAAATCTTCAGCCTATCTACAGTTATCCAGCCAAACTCCTCCCCCAAGGTCCCTCCTACCCAATTGCCTACCTCCAACAACCGTGATTTCTGCTTATTAACTCTCATCCCAGTAGCATTCCCAAAAATCTCAATTACCCTTCCCACTTTACTTAAATCTTCTATCTCATTAAGTAAAACAGTTGTATCATCTACATAACCAACAATATTCCCACAAAATCCACCTCTCTCCCCCATCCTTCCCATCCCACCATCAACCAGAACATAGAAAGGATTCTGCATACATGCAAAGAGTATTTGGGAGAGTGGACACCCCTGCCTTAAACCCCTCCCCATGCTTACTGAACTACCCAACCTACCATTTACCTGTACTCTCATCGATGCATTCTCATACAATGTCCTCACCCATCCAACCACCCTCCCTCCAAAACCCATTCTCACCATACTCTCAAACAAAAAGTCCCTATCCACATAATCATAAGCTTTCTCCCAATCCAGACCTAGAATACCTCCCTTACTACTACCCTCAAGGAAATCCCGAATACGTCCATGACCTACCCGCATACTCCTCCCCGGGATACCAAATTGTCCCCCATGTATCACCGACCCCATGACCTTCTTCAGTCTATTACCCAAAATTTTCGCAAAAACCTTGTAATCTGCACACATCAAAGATATTGCTCGGTAAGCACTCAACTCTCTACCCCCCCTCTTCTTTGGCACCAAAACTATGACACCCGTACTTTGCGATGTGCCCAACTTCCCACTAGTTAACATATGATCCAATAGCCTAACAAAGCACTGCCTAATACACCCCCAATGTGCTCTATAAAAATCATTTGGTATACCGTCTATCCCTGGTGTTTTCCCGGTACTCATCCCGAAAACTGCCTCTTCCACCTCAACCTCACTTATACCAACCTCCAACCCCACTCTATCCTGCTCACTTAAAATGCTATGGAACCCCCCTTCAAAAATACCCTCCCAGGAACCCCCCTCCCTCCAACTCCATTTCTCCCTAAACCAACTATCAGCATAGAGACTCATACTTTCAGTATTGGATAGGACTCGACCCACTGGATACCCTCCCACCCCAGGGCTTGTCTCCAATTGTAGAATGGTGGTTACACTCTGTCGGTCCCTAAATTTACGTAAAACAAACCCAGACGGCTTATCACCCCACAATACATCCTCTAACCCCGCCCTAACCCTAATTGCATCAAACCTATCATTGTGTATTTCAGCGATCTTGCTCCGCAGACTGTCCATGTCATCCCTCCTACCACCTCCCCCAACATAACAATCTTGCAACTGTCCCTCCAGATAATTTTGCAACCCAAAACGCCACCTCGCCTCTTCCCGTCCCCTAACCTTAAAAAAATTCGCTATTCCCGGTTTTGCCTGCATTTCCCACCAATCTAACAGATCTATCTCCCTGTCCCTAGCCTCCCAAAAAGGCAACCACCAATCACTGAAAAAAGGCCCCTCCTCCTCCTCCTTAAGAAGCCTTACATTTAATTTCCAGTACCCAGAATAAATACGCACCACTCCATCCCACATCAAATCTGCTATTACCGCTCTGTGATCCGAAAACCCCACATCGAAGGTTTGCACCCTCACAACATCTATACCCTGCTTAATATAAATTCTGTCCAATCGCGCTTCATATCCCCTACGGACGAACGTGTGCTCCACTAGGTATCCCCCCCTCCCCACCACATCAACAACCCCAATATCTCGCAATACATCCCTCAGCACACTCAGCACACAACCCGCCCCTCTCGGTTCGACATCACCACTCCTAATCACACAATTCCAATCACCACCTATTACTGTTATAGCAGGCAAACCTCTCAAGTGATACAGCAATACCTCTCTGACAAAATCTACTTTTACCCTGGTATTGCTAGTTGCTGGCATGTAAACTCCTACAAAACTAGCTCGACTCTCACCCCAGACACCATCCACCCTCACGACCCTCCCACCCCCCCCCTCTTCCCAGCCGATGACACGCAAGGGGCTGGTCTCCTTTATCGCCACTGCTACCCCACCTTTCAATTGCAAACCACTGGTAACATACATCCGATATCCTTTTAACCGCAACACACAACCAGCCCTATGATTATGCTCTTGCAAAAAGCAAATATCTACATCAAACCGCCGTAAAAACCACTCCAACCAAACTTTCTTAACCTCAGTCTTAAGTCCATTGACATTAAGCGTGACACTTCTGAAAATTATAGAAGTGGCGGCTTTCCCCTATGCCGCTGGGATTTACTCGCTGCACTTTTCACATTACGTATTCCCTTACCACTCGAGTTATCCTGTGCAGTCACCTCCCCCCTCCCTCTCCCACTGTGCAACTCAGGCGCACCTCTAGCACTATGTGGCATCGGCTCCACAACCGCTGCCCATGACTTCTTCCCCGGCCTCTGCCCCGGGGTAATAACCTCGTCTATCTCTGATGCCGCAGTTCTTTTTCTAGAACTTCCACTTACACACATCTCACTCTCAGACGAATCCTCCTGGTGTACCTCCACGGCCACCACACACTCCAGCCTTTTCTTACTCAAGTCTTTCTCCACAATTTGTTGTCCCTCCAGCTCTCCAACTTCACATAAACTGAGGACACCTTCTACACCGGGCTCATCCCCATCCAAAAAATCCTTGATGACATCTGCCAGTAAACCCTCCTGAGTCGAAGCTTCCTGGACTAAAGACTCCTCAGATAACACCTTCGACTCCCCCGACTCCCCTGGGATAGTGACACACGTCTCCTCCTCCGCCACCTCCCGGTCGACCTCCTTGCTCCAGAGATCAGGCCTCCGGCCTCCAGAGGCAACAGAGCCAGGCACCAAATCACACGACTGTTGAATCACAATCGGCGTTTCCAGAATTCGAGGAGCCTGCCTCCTAGGACACTGGGCTGCCATGTGCTCATAAGAGCTGCACAGACGACATGTTTTTCTCTGACCCGCATAGTACACATAAACCTGTGTTCTACAACCGGTCATCGTTACATAGGATGGTATAGGCCTTGTTAAAGACATTTTAAGGGTGTAAGAACCTTCCGGCATTCCTTCATATGGACCATCCCTCCATACCCCCATGGTTGCAGAATGCACTGTCCCATAACTGCGAAAAAACTCCTGTAGTCCATACGCCGTAGCCTCGAAGGGTACATTCCGTACCTTCACCCATGTGTAGTACTTAGAAACATCATGTAACACAACATCCATCGCTGAATTCACACTCATGCGTTGTTCCTGGTACTGCTCGACAATTCTTGTGTAGAAGCCGGCTCTCAGAAATTTCACGAAGATTCTTGACAAACCATTAAGAGCGACGCCATATAATTCCTCGTTGGGGATACCATATGTGTCCCTGATGATGTTAGGGAGAAGTACGTTCATCGTATCTCCACTTAACGTACCACGAACCAGCTCTATGCAGATAGTATTTACTCTCCGTACTGTATGTTCAGCCATTTTGATATCCCAAAATGAGCAGCGCACGTCCACACTACTCAATGGTTGTTGATGTACTGTGGTAGCTCGCCTGAAAAACAGCAGAGGGGTGCTGGGCACAACCGCACTCCACCGTAGTCAGGCAGCGAATCAAACAACACTGAACAAACAGCACTGAACAGACAACACTGAATAAACAAGCAACATTGAACAAACAACACTGAACAAACAACACTGAACAAACAACACTGAACAGACAACACTGAATAAACAAGCAACATTGAACAAACAGCACTGAACAAACAGCACTGAACAGACAACACTGAATAAACAAGCAACACTGAACAAACAACACTGTTGGTTTATAATAAGCTCACAACACTACACAAAGCCTTCCTTCACTGACAATACAATTACTTCAGTTTCCAAGGTTAAATTCTCTTGAGCGGAGGGTAAATTCTGTCGATGGATATCTAAATAGAAGAGCAGCAGTTGGCTTGTCACAAAACAGTTATTTCGTACCCTACTGCTGCTGGCCGCCCCTCAATGAATTTGGCTACTAATACTGACTGAGTATTATTAGCAGTGGGAGACCTGAAAATACTTTCACGTCTTGTGATGATTGCAGCTTTAAGGGAAGCGTTGTAGAGTGTGTTAGGCTGGGCGATGGTGACCCATGATACTGTGGGTGATGGGTAACTTTGTGGTAAGTAATGTTCTCTTGAATACCATAATGTTGAAAAACACAATTTATGGTTTTTTACTACTCTGGCCAACATGACGCCCGACGTACGATTAACACAACTGCTACTTAAGTGAACCCTCTCACTCGCCTATACCATCTTAGCGTATTAACGAGCAAATATTTAGCAATAGTATGTCGGGTATTTTTCAATGAAGCTAGTAGCGTAGGAAAGATTAATGAGCAGAGGTTTGGGTATGGATGGCAGAAGGTTTTTGCGTTGTTGTATGAGAGTTTTTCCAGGCGTGCGGCGACGACAACACTCCTGAAGTAACCATCAGTATCAGTTCAGCAGTACGAGGGTGTTTACGTGTCCTCATGCTCTCATAACGCTCAGTCCCTTTTTTTTTAGTTTTTTGGTCTTGTGCACGTACTAAAAATCTACAATATACTGAACAAAATAATTGTAAATATATATAACAAAGTCTAAACAGTGCCATTTGAGTGACCCAGACTGTGGGAGAATTTATATACGAAGACAGTTTGCGCGTAGGCTGTTGAAAGAGGCCTAGCCACCCCAAAAATAAAACTAAAAAAAAAAAAAAAAAACATACTTGGTGTATGTTATTGTGTTTCATTGACTATAGTGGGTAGCCTTGTGTGTGTGTATGGTGCTACAACCTACACATGGAGTAGACAGAACTGGTAAGTTGAACACCTTGCTTTTAATGGAGGTCAGGCCGGTCTGCCTCACTCTTGGCCTCTCTCATTCCCTTTGGCATCTCTCCCTCATTCTTCCTCCTGTCCTTTCTACCTCATTCCTCTTAGCTTCTTTACCTCATTCATCTTCCTGGTCTCTCCCTCATTCCTCCTGGCCACTCATACATTCAACTTCCTGGCCTCTCTCCCACATTCATCTTCCTGGCCTCTCTCCCACATTCCTCTTCCTGGCCTCCCTCCCACATTTATCTTCCTGGCTTCTCTCTCATTCATCTTCCTTGCTTCTCCCTCCCTCATCTTGGCGACTCTCTCCCCCATTCATGTTCCTGGCGCCTCTCATCTTCCTGGCCTCGCTGTCTCATTCAACTTCCTGGCCTCTCCCACATTCATCTTTCTGTCCTCTCTCATTCATCTTTCTGTCCTCTCTCCCTCATCTTACTGGCCTCTCCCTCATTTTCCTGGCCTCCCTCATTCATCTTCCTGGCCTCTCTCCCTCATTCATCTTCCTGGCCTCTCTCCCTCATTCATCTTCCTGGCCTCTCTCCCTCATTCATCTTCCTGGCCTCTCTCCCTCATTCATCTTCCTGGCTTCTCTCCCTCATTCATCTTCTTGGCCTCCCTCATTCTTCCTGGCAGAGCCTCATTTTTCTTCCTGGTCTCTCTCCCACATTCATCTTTTTGGCCTCTCTCCCACATTCATCTTTCTGGCCTCACTCATCGTGGCCTCTCATTCATCTTCGTGGCCTCTCCCTCATTCACCTTCGTGGCCCCTCTCCCTCAGTCTTCCTGGCCTCTCTCCCTCATTCTTCTTCCTGGCCTTTCCCTCATTTTTCTTCCTGGCCTCTCTCCCACATTCATCTTTCTGGCTTCTCTCCCACATTCATCTTTCTGGCCTCTCACTCATCTTCGTGGCCTCTCATTCATCTTCGTGGCCTCTCTCATTCATTTCCGTGGCCTCTCCCTCATTCATCTTCGTGGCCTCTCCCTCATTCACCTTCGTGGCCCCTCTCCCTCAGTCTTCGTGGCCTCTCTCGCTCATTCATTTTCGTGGCCTCTCCCTCATTCATCTTGGCCCCTCCCACATTCATTTTTCTGGCCTCATTCATCTTCGTGGCCTCTCTCCCTCATTCATCTTCATGGCCTCTCTCCTTAATTCATTTTCCTGTCCCCTATCCCTCATTCATCTTCGTGGCCTCTCTCCCTAATTCATCTTCCTGCCCCCTCTCCCTCAGTCATCTTCCTGTCCCCTCTCCCTCATTCATCTTCGTGGCCTCTCTTTCATTCATCTTCGTGGCCTCTCTCCCTCATTCATCTTCGTGGCCTCTCTCCCTCATTCATCCTCCTGGCCCTCTCCCTCATTCATCTTCCTGGCCTATCTCCCTCATTCATCTTCCTGGCCTATCTCCCTCATTCATCTTCCTGGCCTCTCTTCCTCATTCATCTTCCTGGCCTCATTCATCTTCCTGGCCCCTCTCCCTCATTCATCTTCCTGGCCTCTCTCCCTCATTCATCTTCCTGGCCTCTCTCCCTCATCTTCCTGGCCTCTCTCCCACATTCATCTTCCTGGTCTCTCCCTCATTCATCTTCCTGGCCTCTCCCTCATTCATCTTCGTGGCCTCTCCCTCATTCATCTTCGTGGCCTCTCATTCATCTTCCTGGCCTCTCCTACATTCATCCTCCTTACCTTACCTTTACCTTTGAAGAATTTCGAGAGTATGTCTACTCTGAGCCCGGCCATGGGCCAGGCTCGTCTGGTGCTCGCCTGGTCAACCAGGCTGTTGCTACTGGAGGCCCGCTGCCCCACATATCCATCACAGCCTGGTTGATCTGGCACCTGGTGAAGATACTTGTCTAGTTTCCTCTTGAAGGCTTCTACACTTGTTCCAGCAGTGTTTCTGATATCTTCTGGTTCCTGGCCTCTCTCCCTCATTCATCTTCCTGGCCTCTCTCCCACATTCATCTTCCTGTCCTCTCTCCCACATTCATCTTCCTGTCCTCTCTCCCACATTCATCTTCCTGTCCTCTTTCCCACATACATCTTCCTGTCCTCCCTCCCAGATTCATCTTCCTGGTCTCTCTACCTCATTAATCTTCCTGGCCCCTCTCCCACATTCATCTTCCTGTCCTCTCTCCCACATTCATCTTCCTGCCCTCTCTCCCACATTCATCTTCCTGTCCCCCACATTCATCTTCCTGTCCTCTCTCCCACATTCATCTTCCTGACCTCTCTCTCACATTCATCTTCCTGACCTCTCTCTCACATTCATCTTCCTGGCTTCTCCCTCATTCATCTTCCTTGCTTCTCTTTCCCCTCATATTCTTGTCCTCATATTCCTGGCGCCTCTCGTCTTCCTGGCCTCGCTGTCTCATTCACCTTCCTGGCTCCTCTCATCATCTTGGCCTCTCCCACATTCATCTTTCTGGCCTCTCTCATTCATCTTCCTGTCCTCTCTCCCACATTCATCTTCCTGACCTCTCTCTCACATTCATCTTCCTGACCTCTCTCTCACATTCATCTTCCTGGCTTCTCCCTCATTCATCTTCCTTGCTTCTCTTTCCCCTCATATTCTTGTCCTCATATTCCTGGCGCCTCTCGTCTTCCTGGCCTCGCTGTCTCATTCACCTTCCTGGCTCCTCTCATCATCTTGGCCTCTCACACATTCATCTACCTGGCCTCTCTCCCTCATTCATTTTCGTGGTCTCTCCCTCGTTCATCTTCCTGGCCTCTCTCCCTCATTCATTTTCTTGGCCTCTCCCACATCCATTTTTCTGGCCTCTCATTCATCTACATGGCCTCTCTCATTCATTGCCTAGTATGGGCCAACAGGCCTCCTGCAGTGTTCCTCCTTTCTTATATTCTTATTCAAATTCCTGGCCTCGCACATTCATCTTCCTGGTCTCCCACATTCATCTTCCTGGCCTCTCTACCTCATTCTTCCTGGCCTGTCTCCCTCATTTATCTTCCTGGACTCTCCTACATTCATCTTCCTGGCCTCTCTCCCACATTCATCTTCCTGGCCTCTCTACCTCATTCTTCCTGGCCTGTCTCCCTCATTTATCTTCCTGGACTCTCCTACATTCATCTTCCTGGCCTCTCTCCCACATTCATCTTCCTGGCCTCTCTCACACATTCATCTTCCTGGCCTATCTCGCTCCTAACTTTTCTCTGGATTCTCTCCCTCCTGGCCCCTCTCCCTCCTGGCCCCTCTCCCTCACTCCTTCCTAGCTTCTCTCTCACTCTCCTCTCCTTCCTATCTTCTCTCCCTTGCTCGTCTCCTGGCTTCTCTCCCTCCTGGCCTCTCCCCCCCACTCCTGGCCTCTCTCCTACTCTCCTGGCCCCTCTCCCACTCTCCTGGCCCCTCTCCCTCCAGGCTCCTCTCCCTCACTTCTGACCTCTCTCCCTCACTTTTGGCCCCTCTCCTTCACTTCAGGCCCCTCTCCCTCACTCCTGGCCCCTCTCCCACACTCCTGGCCTCTTTCCATCACTCCTGGCTTCTCTCCTTCGTGGCCTCTCTCCCTCTCATAGCTTTTCTTCCTTATTCCTTCCCTTGGCCTCTTCTCTCTTCTTCGTGGCCTCTTCCTCCTCCCTGGTCCCTTTCTCTCCCTAATTCCCTCTCACCCACCCTGGTCTCCTACTCCTTCCTCCTGACCTCTTACCCTCCCTCCAACATTTCCAATCCCTTCCAACCCTTCACTTTTCCTCTGCCAACACTTCACTCCCTCCAACACTTCACTCTAGCTGCTTCTACACTTCCTTCTACCTCCAACACAATGTAGCTTGTGTGATTAACACCTTATGTCCAACAACCATTGTATTACTAAACACGATTGTATTATCATTGCTGCAGCACCATCACTCATTATAGCAGCACCAATACTCATAGCTGCAGCACCAACTGATGCAGCAGCTTCATTGTAGCAACATTGCTGTGAGCACCAGCGTTGCAGTATCACCAACTTTGGTGCACCATCATTGCTGCACCATCATTGCTGCAGCACAATCATTGCCGCAACATCAACACTCGTTTAGCAGGGATAATTGTATCGTAGTGGCCTTGTGGTTTGATAGGTACGAGCATATACCAGCTCTCCCAGGACATGCCGTTGATGCCGCTAAGACCTTCAAACATCAATCAAACTGATGGTTATGGCAATTTTGATGAGAATAACATTATGTAATGTATAAGTGGTCTCGTTATTCTGTTTCTTCTGTGAACTTAAGTTCCGGGGTTGTGGTAGCGTGTTCGATAGTACCCGTGTTGAATCTTCGGCACAGACGTAAGGGCAAGTGCTCTGACACCAGCTGCCTCTGTTACCTAGCAGCAAATATTATCCAGGCGTTAATCGACTTATGTGCCTGTCGTCCATGGCAACGTCCGACAAAGGACCTCAGTGGAAATAAGTGACATGGGCTTTCTCGGCTTGTTAATTAGGTTTAGCGCTTCTTTATTGATTATAATAATCGGGTTGTTAATGCAAAAAAATATGGCTTCTCCAAAACATGGCTAGCTGCCTGAGTAAAGTAATGATCCTGTACTCTTGTTCTCTTTATATCTGTTAATGGTTCCAGGAATCCTATGTCTTGGTTCGAATTTGTACCAGGCATTCTGTAAAGGAAATGTGTATTACATGAATGAGAAATACAGGAAAGTAAACATAAGCTTAGGTGAAATGTAAGGAGAAGTTTGCAAGATTTGCCCGAATCTTACGTAAATAGTTCTTCATGTATATATATATATATATATATATATATATATATATATATATATATATATATATATATATATACTCACATTATAATGTGAGTAGTCACGAAAGCGCTTTGAATTTCTCTATTCTTTCAGAGTGGTTGTTTTGCATATTCTGAAATCACCTGTTTACTGTGATCTTATTGCATATAATATATATATATATATATATATATATATATATATATATATATATATATATATTACAGTGGACCCCCGGTTTTCGTAATTAATCCATTCCAGAGAGTGACTAAACCCGAATCTGACGAATTCCGAATTAATTTTCCCCATAAGAAATAATGGAAATCCAATGAATCCGTTTCACACATCCAAAAGTATTAACAAAAAATGTTTTCTACATGAAATATATATTTACCTACACAGAAAACAATGATACATGAAGAATAAAACAAAAATAACATCACACTTACCTTTATTGAAGACATGGTGATGTATGGAAGACAGGAGGAGGGGAGAGGATGGAGGAGTTTACAGTTGTTTGGTAGGGGAATCCCTTCCATAAAGACTTCGGGTGCCAAGTCCTTATCCTGGGTTACTTCCCATTGTTTTTTAATGCCACTCGGACCAGCTTGAGTCACTGGACCCCTGTTGCTCAAAAAAGTGTTCCAGAGAGGTTTGTTTCTGACGTATGTCAGGAATTGTGATGGGAGTCTGGACAACATAGTCCTTCAATATGACATTAATATCAGCTCTACGGCTTATTTATCTAGCACAATTCATCTAATATGACATAAATATTAATAACATAAAAACATGATATATACTCTAGAATGAATAAAATATGGCATTAAGAATGTCACGAGTGATGTTTGTTGTTGTAATATGTAAAACTGGTCACTTACCAAGAACTCATTTAAAATTAAGTCCTTTCTAAAATTTTCTCTTATACATTTAAAGATGTATTTTTTCATTTGTTATTGTAAAATTTAATAATTTTGTACCAAAAGAACCTTGGGAAATGTATCTAAAATACAGTTGGATTAGGCTAAATTAAATTGTGCTCATTTTAATAAGGTTAGGCAAGTTTTCTAAGGTTCTTTTGGTACAAAATTAATAATTTTTACATTAACATGAATGAAAAAATGTATCGCTAAACGTATAAGAAATTTTTTAGAAAGGACTTAATTTTAAACGAGTTCTTGCTAATTGACCAATTTAACCTATTCGGCATGACATAGATATATTATTACCAGAACTGCGGTTAGCCGAGATTCGATCTCGCGTCACTATGTCCAGCTCCATGAGAACTGTGCAATGTACACATCGCTCTAACCGCTCGACCATCAATTCTCATTGATTTCATTAACACACACACACACACACACACACACACACACACACACACACACACACACACACACAGAACCTCTATATTCGGAATTAATTGGTTCCTGAGTGTTCTGAATATTGGATCAATTTTTTCCATAGGAAATGGTGTAAATTGGATTAATTCGTTCCAGACCCTGGAAGTTATTCTTAACAAGCCATTTTTAAGTCAGAATATTGGTTAATTAACCTTGTAAAATAACATGTACAGGCAAGAATTCATATATGAGCCCTGCAAGAATTTTAAGTCTTGTTGGCACATTCAGTAAAGCAGAAGTTTCAATCTTAGGAGTGAGGATGTCGGAAGATCTCACTTTCAAAGATCACACCAATACTACTATTAAAAGGACACAAGTGCAACTAATATGACATTTTATTGTGGCAACGTTTCGCTCTGAAACGTTGCCACAATAAAATGTCACATTAGTTGCACTTGTGTCCTTTTACTTTACATATTGTCGGTAATTCTACTAACATTATTACAATGCTACTACTGCTACGTCAGGTAAACTGAGAGGCTAGACAAATATAACTCTCGAGATAAGAGATGCTGAGCCAATGATCTTAAAGTCATTTCTCTTCAGACTAGATCACTGAGCTAGAAAACTTTCACTGCCCGTATGTACTCAGACATCTAAATTCGTGGGAATGTCTGAGGTCCCTTCAACTGTATTCCTTGGAATGTAGACGAGAGAGAGGTAGATTATAATTTACACCTGGAAAATCTTGGATGGACTAGTCTCAAAACCACCCATGTGAAAGCAAGAGACTTGGCAAACGATGCAAAGTACCTCCAATAAGTAGCAGAGGTGCGGCGAATACACTAAGAGAACTCGTTGAATGTCAGAGGTTCCCGACTCTTCAACGTTCTCTTCCCATGCATAAGGGAATTGTTAATAAATGGTTTAAAAAATCGACAAGTGTCTCGTTTATCAAAAGGGTAATTACTAATAAACCTCTTCCAGTTCTGAAGAGGGAACTGGACAAGTTCTTAGTCACTTCCTGACCAGTGGGGCTATAGTTTGTACATTGCACTGCGTGTGGCCAACAGTAACAACTTACCTGATCAGGCCTTGAACTACCAGGAGGCCTGGTCTGGGACTGTGCCGAGCGGGCACTGACCCCTAAAAGCATCCTTCAGATAATAGAAAATACGGTAGATGGTGACATGCCATATTCCTTAGCTAGATCAACACGACGTATTCCACTTTCGTGTTTTGAAATAAGTTCATTTTTTAGTTCAATGGTAGTTTATACTGCTCTCCTTTTAGGTTTTTTCTTCACTATTCTTATTCACGACCACGATCACTTATTTTCAATAATAAAATAAAAATAAAGTTATACAAAAAATGACAGTTGAATCATAAGAGCTCAAAATGCAGCGTCGTTCCCAGTACTGAGCTTTGTGTGTGTGTGTGTGTACTCACCTATTTGTGGTTGCAGGGGTCGATTCACAGCTCCTGGCCCCGCCTCTTCGCTGATTGCTACTAGGTCCTCTCTCTCCCTGCCCCATGAGCTCTATCATACCTCGCCTTAAAACTATGTATGGTTCCTGCCTCCACCACATCACTTTCTAGGCTATTCCATGGCCTGACTACTCTATGACTGAAGAAATACTTCCTAACATCCCTTTGATTCATCTGAGTCTTCAACTTCCAATTGTGACCTCTTGTGTCTGTGTCCCATCTCTGGAACATCCCGTCTTTGTCCACCTCGTCTATTCCGCGCAGTATTTTATATGTCGTTATCATGTCTCCCCTGACCCTCCTGGCCTCCAGTGTCGTCAGGCCGATTTCCCTCAACCTTTCTTCATAGGACAATCCCCGTAGCTCTGGGACTAGTCTTGTTGCAAACCTTTGCACTTTCTCTAATTTCTTGACGTGCTTGACTAGGTGTGGATTCCAAACTGGTGCTGCATACTCCAGTATGGGCCTGACGTAGATGGTGTACAGAGTCTTAAACGAATCCTTACTGAGGTATCGGAACGCTATCCGTAGGTTTGCCAGGCGCCCGTATGCTGCAGCAGTTATCTGATTGATGTGCGCCTCAGGAGATATGCTCGGTGTTATACTCACCCCCAGATCTTTTTCCTTTAGTGAGGTTTGCAGTCTTTGACCATCTAAACTATATTGTGTCTGCGGTCTTCTTTGCCCTTCCCCAATCTTCATGACTTTGCATTTGGCAGGGTTAAATTCAAGGAGCCAGTTGCTGGACCAGGCTTGTAGCCTGTCCAGATCTCTTTGTAGTCCTGCCTGATCCTCGTCCGATTCGATTCTTCTCATTAACTTCACATCGTCTGCAAACAAGGACACTTCTGAGTCTATCCCTTCCGTTATGTCGTTCACGTATACCAAGAACAGCACAGGTCCTAGGACTGACCCCTGTGGAACCCCGCTTGTCACAGGCGCCCACTCTGACACCTCGTCGCGTACCATGACTCGTTGTTTCCTCCCTGTCAGATATTCTCTGATCCATTGCAGTGCCTTTCCTGTTATGTGTGCCTGGTCCTCTAGCTTTTGCAGTAACCTCTTGTGAGGAACTGTGTCGAAAGCCTTCTTGCAGTCCAAAAATACGCAGTCGATCCACCCCTCTCTCTCTTGTCTTACTTCTGTCACCTTGTCATAAAACTCTAGTAGGTTTGTGACACAGGATTTTCCTTCCCTGAAACCGTGCTGGTTGTCAATTATACACTTGTTTCTTTCCAGGTGCCCCACCACTCTCCTCCTGATGATCTTCTCCATGACCTTGCATACTATACACGTTAGAGATACAGGTCTGTAGTTTAGTGCCTCATGTCTGTCTCCCTTTTTAAAAATTGGGACTACATTTGCCATTTTCCATACCTCAGGGAGTTGCCCAGTTTCAAATGATGTGTTGAAGATCTTTGTTAATGGCTCACACAATATCTCTGCTCCCTCTTTAAGGACCCATGGAGAGATGTTGTCTGGTCCCACCGCCTTTGAGGTGTCAAGTTCGCATAGCAGCTTCTTCACCTCCTCCTTGGTTATATGTACCTCATCCAGCACTTGCTGGTGTGCCCCCCTGTTCTGATTTCTTGGAGTCCTACTGGTTTCCACTGTAAATACCTCTTTAAATCTTGTGTTGAGCTCCTGA